>NC_137691.1:20670605-20755605 GCF_963989245.1 Nansenia antarctica
CCATTGTCTCCACCATGTTGTCAGTCGCAGGACCAGCTCCCCCAGTCTCAGAGACAGGGGGGGGGGGGCTTATCGGCCAGCCCGTAGCCAGGGAGAGGCTGGGGTTCATGGCCCACCTGACGAGGGGGAGGGCCCAGAGAAGGCCCTGCTGCTATCACCACATGACACTGAGGGTGGACGGGTAGGTTAGATGAGGAGGCGTGGCCCTGCGAGACACGGGGCTAGTCTTTCTCCTGGCTCTCTTCACTTGCTTGGCTCAACTTCCTCTGTCCCTCCCAAGACCTCCCAGTGCAACAGTGTATCTGCTCCTGTTTCTCCCCCCAGCAGAAGTGGTTAGAATGGAGGTGTCCTGTGAGGGGTGGTGGAAGGATGGATGTTGGGTCAGTGCTATCCTAACGGCTGCATCCTTTCCTCTGTCACCCTGAAGACTGCGGTGTCTAGCGGCATTACCCATCATGCTACGGGTTGAGACCTCCCTGTGTGCTCCTGTGAATGACTGTATGATTGTTCAGCTTAAGATGCTGAAGTGATTATTAACGGTTGATCATTATGACTCATTTGTAAACGGCAGATGATCTCCCTCTGTGTTCCAGGCCGGTGCGGTGCTGATCCAGCCCCTGATGTCCACTGT
The DNA here is from genome assembly GCF_963989245.1 of Nansenia antarctica. NCBI lineage: Eukaryota > Metazoa > Chordata > Actinopteri > Argentiniformes > Microstomatidae > Nansenia > Nansenia antarctica. Next base: position 20,671,237 of record NC_137691.1, read on the forward strand.
TCCAGCCCCACCAGGCCCCGCGGTGCAGCAGAGCAGACTGACGTCACAGAACCTCCCAACCGCGGCCCCCATTGGACAGACACAGCTTACTGCCCCGCCCAATCAGGAGGTACGGGTGTGTATGAAAACTGTGTGTGTGTGTGTGTGTGTGTGTGTGTGTGTGTGTGTGTGTGTGTGTGTGCGTGCGCGAATGTGACGACGCGTAGGCGTATGCCTATTCCATCAGTATCATGAATATTCATGCAGTAAATTATTGGGAGGTGTGATTTTATTTATTTATTCATTTTCTTTCGTGTGTGTTTTATTTATTTTTGATCTCTCAGTACCATCTGTATCTCCACCCTGCTGTTCTCCTGCCCCAGGTAGACCCACCCTCCCTCAGTCAAACACTATGGGCTCCCTATGCAAGCCTCACTGGACCGGATCATTAGGAGTAATCCACTGGTCCTACAGCTAGCCACAGATGTGTGAAATCACAGCTCTTATTGTGATCGAGACTGTTTTCTTCAATGCGGAAAAGAGAACCAGACGTCTCCAGTGAGAATATCCAGATTATCAAGTATACACACATACTGATATATATATATATATATATATATATATATATATATATACTATCCTTGTCTCAAGGCAGTGACCAATACAATGCTTTGTTCACAGTACTCCAGATTCAACAAATAAACAAATAAACCCCAACATGGCTTACACTGATGACAGGCAATGACATGGAGAGACATTATACTATCATTGTGTGTGCGTGTGTGTGTGTGTGTGTGTGTGTGTGTGTGTGTGTGTATGTGTGCACATGTGTGTATGTGCGTGTGTGTCTGTGTATGTGTGTGTGTGTGTGTGTGAGAATATCCAGATTATCCAGTAAAAAGATGCAGACGCCCCCAGGCTTGTGTTCAACCAATAGAGAGATGTGCCAGTGATGTTATTTGTTGTCCGCTGTGAGTAACTTCCCCGAGCCCTGTGCGTTCCTGTCAGACAGCCAGAGTGTATGAGAGAAAATGAATGATGTCTGTCTAACAGGAGACCAACTAACCTTTTAAAATGACGCTTACTCACTCTCGCTCTTTCCTCTCTCCCTCTCTCTCTCTCTCTCCTACAGCAGTCTGCTAGCCAGCCTGACATACACACCGATCTCCTACAGACAGCTCCCAGCGCCCCCCCCCCTCTCCAGCCACTGCAGATCAGCACACAGGTGTGTAGTAGAGCTTGTCGTTCATGAGCGTCAGGTCAGATAGGGCTAACGCAGCACATTTTCTATTCAACGGATTCGATTCGTCGGGTTATCTGATGTTGATATCCCCTCTGAGCTGTCGTTGTGTTTTTTTTTCTTTCCTAGTTTCCCTCGCCGTACCCCGTCAGGCCGACAGCGGACAGCACCCCTAGTGGATGTGAGCCTGTCCTGTACTCCCCCGCTCCTCTGTCAGCTGTCTACCCCAGCAGTGCCCCCCCCGTGCCCGGCTCATATTACTCCCATGGACCCCCCCACCCGTCTCTGCCTTTCGCCCTCATGCAGGCTGTGCCCGTGCTGCCCCCGGGGGGCGCTGCTCAGACCCCAGTGGCCTTCTTGCCCCAGCAGGCCCCCGGCATCCCCCTGCTCGCCATGGCCACGCCTCTTAGTATCCCCCCACAGCAGCAGTTCTACCTGCCTGCCACTGAGCAGCAAGACTTCCACTCCCTGCCACACACCTCTCACCCTGCCTCCCTCCCTGAGCAAGACCCGGCAGAGCAACCTGTCCAGGTGAATATGCAGTGTTCATATCAAAACTCAAATGAAAAATCTCTAGCTTTGAGAGTCTCAGAATCAGAATCAGAATCAGAAGATTTTATTGCCATGACATGTAAACATGTTAGGAATTTGGTTTGGTACAGTGGAGTACGGTTTACAGCAGGACAGGTGCAAGACAGGACAAGACAGTGCAAACCAACATCATAGTGCAAGAGTCATAATAATATAAATATAAAGTGCAGAGATCAAGTGTTCAAGTGTTCATATCCAGACAGTCCAAAGCTCTCTGGGTGGGGGTGGAGGGAGGGTAGATAGATAGGGGTCAGGTCGGGGGGGGGGGGCAGCAGCATTTAGGAGCCGGATGGCTGTGGGGAAAAAGCTGTGTGCATGTCGGGCCTTCGCAGTTTTTAGAGACCGCACCCTCCTGCCTGAGGGGAGCGGGGCGAAGAGACCGTGTCCTGGGTGTGCGGGGTCAGCCATGATCTTCCTGGCCCTCCCCAAAGCCCTACTTTTAAACAGGGCCTCAAGGGGGGGCAAAGGGCAGCCAATCACCCTCTCCGCCAAGCGTATCACCCGCTGCAGCTTGGCCTTGTCCTTGGCCGCTGCAGCGGGGAACCAGATGATGATGGCGGAGGTGATGATGGACTCAATGATGGCCGTGTAGAAGTTCACCAGCGTGGTCTTTGGTAGGTGGAATTTCCTGAGCTGCCTCAGGAAAAACAGTCTCTTCTGGGCCTTTTTTGTGAGGGCGTCGATGTTGGGCCCCCACTTCAAGTCTCGAGAGACTGTCACCCCAAGGAAGCGGCATGACTCCACTGTGGTGACTGGAGTGCCTCCCAGTATGATTGGAGAGGGAGGGGGTGGGTTCCTCCTGAAGTCCACTATCAGCTCCACTGTCTTAAGAGCATTCAGCTGTCTGTGTGTGTGTGTGTGTGTGTGTGTGTGTGTGTGTGTCTGTGTGTGTGTGTGTGTGTGTCTGTGTGTGTGTGTGTGTGTCAGTATGTCACTGTGTCAGTGTGTCAATGCGCCTGTTTGTGTTCTCTGTTTGTGTGTGTTTATGAATGTGTTGACGACCATAAGGCTTAACACAGTGTCTGTCTGTAGCAGTGAAGGAGAGGTTCTGTAACATCTGATGCCTTCTCCCAGGTCCAGGCTGGCGCCCCTCAGGAGGCTCAGGGTGAGGCTCACGTGTCGGTCCACTCCGCCATGCCTGCTGTCCAGTCTCCACCGTGGAGGGGAGAGATGGGCCAGGAGGCTGCCGCAGCCCAGCCAGCCCAGACCTTTCCAGAGGCCTCTGCCCCAGCCCCAGCCACGGCCTCTGCCCCAGCCACGGTCACGGCCTCTGCCCCAGCCCCAGCCCCAGCCACGCTCCCAATCTCAGTCTCAATCCCGTCCGTAACCTCCGCCCCTACCTCAGCTCCTGCCGCAGCAGCGTCTGCCACAGCTCTGCAGCCCGCTGGCATCCAGACAGCAGCCCCGGGGCCTGACTGTGCCAGCCGCCTTCCCCCGACTCAGCAGAACCTGGACACTGCGTTTCCATCCACCTCTTCCCAACCGGAGCCCAGCCAAGAGGTACGCACCTCACTATGACGCACAGACAGTGCAGCACAAACCCACTCTGTTTGAACACTACAACACCTACTGCATGATACAGAGTATGGTTGTTAAGGCTGGAGTATGGTTGTTAAGGCTGGAGTATGGTTGTTAAGGCTGGTGTATGGTTGTTAAGGCCAGCTCTGTGTTGCCTACGTTATAAATCCTCTCACACTGCCCCATGATGAGATGATGAGATGATGAGACGCTCCATGACCCCGTCTGTTTCTCTGCTCTCAGGAGCCGCTGCAGGAGAGACCGATGCCCTTCTCCAGTTATGCCAGTTATGACAGGTGTGTGACCAGTTATGACAGGTAACAGTTATGACAGGTGTGTGACCAGTTATGACAGGTAACAGTTATGACAGGTAACAGTTATGACAGGTGTGTGACCAGTTATGACAGGTATGTGACCAGTTATGACAGGTGTGTGACCAGTTATGACAGGTGTGTGACCAGTTATGCCAGTTATGACAGGTATGTGACCAGTTATGACAGGTATGACAGGTATGCCAGTTATGACAGGTATGCCAGTTATGACAGGTGTGTGACCAGTTATGACAGGTGTGTGACCAGTTATGACAGGTGTGTGACCGTTGTGACCTTGACTTGAATGGTGTTGAATAAGACACATAATAATTTCTCCCTATGTACAGTATAGTTTTGAACACATCATTTGACACTAAACGTATAGCACTGTGATCTGTGACTATGGACACTAGTGGGCTATAATATTGCAGTCAACTGCACTGAAGAGAGGGTTGTTTGACCTCCTCATGTACTTGCCTATAGCGTCAACTCTGACGTAGCGTCTGGAAAAGAAATGAGCGACGGCTTGGAGGGCTCGGTCAGTGGCGGGAAGGGGGACGGGAAGCCCAGGAAACACCATCGCAAATCTGCCCGCACACGCTCACGACAAGAGAAGACCAACAAGTCCAAACTGAGCATGCTCAATGTGAGCCAGGCCACAATCTTCACATCAACAATCTAAATTGTTGATTGATTTAAGCTTACCCGATTGTTAGCTTTTCACTTGAAAGGCAGATTTACATATATGACAGCAGCTGGTGAAAGCGGGAACCAATCAAGTTGGCAACCAATCAAAATGTTCTGACTTTTATTCCGAAAAATGTAAATACATTTCAACGTTGCAAATGTTCAGACTTTTATTCGTTATTTTATTATTTATTACAATGTCAAATACATTTCAACATTGTTGAAAATCAATGACACACTCGCTAGTCGAGACAAAATATTGCAATGCAATGGATTCAGTGAGTAATCTCCACTACTCTACACCAGGGGTCACCAACTATATTTGTCCAAGTGCCAGAATTTTTCAAAGCATACACTGTGGGGGCCGGACTTTAATATATATATACGTATATATATATATATATATAATTATTTTATTTAGGCATACTATTGTATATAGTACTATTAGCATATTAATGTTTAATAATTTCATTTTCTTACTAAATTAATGTTATTAATGATTATTAGCCTATTATCAGTGTGAACAGACTCCTGACACCTATTATCCAACCAGCCACCAGGGGGCAATCGAGATATTTTGGCGTGCTGTGTGCCAAACTAAGTGGGGATCTGAAAGAGGTTATGGACAAAACAATGAAAATAATTAACTTCATCAGAGGAACTTCCAGTACGCAGCATCGCCTGTTCCGCAAGTTTGTGCTGGAATCTGAAGCCATTCACGAGGACCTCCAGCCTGATTTTAAGAAGTTGGCGTCAGAGGGGAGATGTTAGTTCTCTCATTAACAAAATGTGAGTATTGCAGACATAGGATTTTATTGTTGCTATGTTAAATGGCATGGTTTATTCATTGTTAAAGTGTAATTTAATGACCTGGTTATTACCGTTTTATTTGATATAGGCTACAGATGCCAGGCGATACCAGGATGCCGCGGTGAACGTTTGACTGACCGACTTGAAAACAACATTTCTGGCAATGAAGGCCTATCATTTGCCATGCTATTTTTTTTTATTTAAGTGATGTTAATCTGTTTCATTTTCTGACTGAGAAGTTAGTTATTTAAGTCACTGTTAATGTTACGAAATGTTAAACAAGAGCAACAAAGAGTGAAAAATAAAATAAAACGAAATGTTAAATAGGCCTATGAGTAGGCTATGTGAAAAAATAAAATACAACGAAATGTTAAATGAGAGCTATGAATTTGTCCTCATTCTTGCATGAGAATAGCGCTACGTCTGCTGCATTCCATTTAATAAAAGAGGGGAATTAGTTTCAGCTTCGCTACTGCTATTTAGTGCCCAACCAGAAGCAAGGCTGCAGCTTTGGGAATGAGGTAGGTCTGACTCCTCCTGCATTGTAAGAACTATATGAATCTATGATATGTTCTAAACGGTATTTCCCTCATTTTCGAATAAAAAAATAAATAAATAAAAAACTTTAAAAAAACCCGTAAAAACATCAATATTCGGCGGGCCCGATGGAAAGCTTTGGTGGGCCGCATCTGGCCCGCGGGCCGCCTGTTGGTGACCCATGCTCTACACTAACTAGGTAGTAGTGGGGATTACTCACCGAATCCATTGCATTGCAATATTTTGTCTTGACTAGCGAGTGAATCATTGATTTTCAACAACGTTGACATTTATTTACATTTTAATAAATAATACAATGTAGAATAAAAGTCTGAACAATTGGTCGGATGCCGACTTGTTCCCACTTTCACCAGCTGCTGTCACATATTTAATGCTCAGTATGTCTACTCCCCTTACAGGTTTGTGACACAGGTGATAAGATGATAAGATCTATTCCCCTTACAGGTTTGTGACACAGGTGATAAGATGGTAGAATGCCAGCTGGAGACACACAACCACAAAATGGTGACATTTAAGTTTGATTTGGATGGAGACGCTCCTGAGGAAATTGCCACTTACATGGTAAGGTTCCACTTCCTTCTGTCTGGGATGCTCTGATAAGCTCCATTCAAATGGCCCCCCTCCCAAATTTCGTTGTTTGGTACCTGTACTGTAGCAATGACAAATAAAGTCCATTCCATTCCATTCAACTGATCCAACTGTCAGGTGTTTCTCACTTCCCATATTGAAATTAAGTACACAACATGTATTTTTGTATCCGCTCAAACTTGTATAAATTATGCTAAATTGTTTTACATTTGATAAATGCCTCCATCCTGTTTGTCTTTAGGCAGAGAATGGTTTCATCCTACCCATAGAGAAGGAGATCTTCATTGACCAGCTAAAGGACATAGTGGACAAAGCTGAGGACATGCTGAGTGAGGACATGGAGGGGGAGAGGGTCTCCCCCCTTGGAGGCAGCCCCCAGCAGGGCCACAACTCTGGGGTGTCGGTGGGAGAGGTGAGGGGGTCCACTGAGAGACACAACTCGTTCACACAGACACTATGTACTCACATGCACTCACACACTTGTTACACAGACACTATGTACTCACATGCACTCACACACTTGTTACAGTGTATAGTGTATGTATAACATTCTCGTATTTCACATTTCTATCTGTCTGCCTATCTGTCTCTCTCTGTCTGTCTGTCCTTATCTGTCTGTCTGTCTGTCCGTCTCTCTGAAGAGTCAGCAGTCTGGAGCTGGCCAGCCTGTCTATCAGCAGAATGGTAAACGCCTCCATCAGTCTCCCTCTTTCTCTCTATCTCTCTCCTCTATTTTTTACTTTGTCACTTAACTATGTGTTTGATGACTTAACTATGTGTTTGATGACTTAACTATGTGTTTGATGACTTAACTATGTGTTTGATGACTTAACTATGTGTTTGATGACTATCTCCTCTCACAGTTCTTCATACTGGGAAGAGATGGTTTATAATCTGTCCTGTGGAGGAGACTCCCACATCCAGCCAGGAGACCCCATCGGATGGGACTACAACAGCTCCGTCTGATGGAGCTACAACTGCACTGTCCCCTGGGAGTGTGGTCACAGCCCAGCCTGCTGACAGTGGCACTGCAGGGCCATCTGCAGCCAAAGGTGAACCCCAGTCCTGAGGCACCACAGTCCCCTGCTGCCCTCTAGTGGCAAAGGAATTATTATCAAAATAATTTGAAGCTTAACTTGAGCAGTCAATGTGCAATACATTGATATGTATTCTGAAATGATAACTCTATGAGGTGTCTGGATGTGGTCCTGATATAGAATCTTGCATCAACACAGAATGTTCATCTTCTGTTTCTCATCGTATGTCATCTCTGCTCTTTCTGTTTCCTCATCCAGAAGTAAGGTCTTCCTCCACAGTGTCTGGGGGTAGTGGGGGCTTTACCTACGAGGGGTATGGACTCTGTAGCCCTCCTATCATGCCCTCCACAGACCCCCTACTCCTTGCCACTATGTCCCCTGGCCCAGAGGAGCACAGAGGGCAGCAGGCCCAGGCGGCCATGGCTCCAGCAGCGGTCCCCCCAGTCCTCCGCAGCTCCCTGTCCGAGGAGCTCCAGGGGGGCCGCCTGGGCTCCCTCTCCCCCATCCATGCTGCCCAGCAGATGGCCGAGATGGCGTGCGCTGCCTCCATGGTTGAGGATGTAACTTGCTGTCCGCTGGTCATGCCCCTGTCTCTGGATGTGGGTGGGGCCCACGGAGGGCCTCCTCTCGCCCCTCTACCAGCTCAGGACCCGGGCTCGGCCAGGGAGCTCCCGCCTCTCTCCTACCAGTCTGTCTCCCGTGGTGGCGACCGCTCCCAGCAGCCCGTGGTGCTCCAGCAGCCCTTCTCCAGTGTGGGCGGGGGGGGGGCCAAGGTGCCCTCCCTGCCCCAGAGCCCCGCGCCGTCATCCCAGCACGTGACGGGGCCCAGCGAGTCGGACGGAGAGGGGCGGGTGGGCCGGGGGAGCTTCGTGGACAGCACCATTAAGACTCTGGATGAGAAGCTGAGGAATCTGCTCTACCAGGAGTACGCCCCCATGTACCCGTCAGGCACCGCCGCGGAGACCCCGGGCTCAGGCACAGAGTACATCCAGTCTCCCCCCGGGCCAGATAGCGCCATGGGGGGGTCAGGGAACAGCACTCCTGGGCCTCTGGGGGAAGGACGCTACAGAACAGGGGAACAGCTGGTAAAGCCATGACTCAGCATATCCAGCACCAGTGAAAGGTTTGGACACACTTTCCCATTCAAGGAATTGAGTGGGGGAAGTGTGTCCAAACTTTTGACTGGTGCTGTACTATGTTGCCCTATTCCAGACCCAGAGTACTTTAATCGACATAGTTTGTGTCATCTTGTTAATGCCCTCTGAATACAGGCAACAGCGTACTTGACTTGTCTTCCCGCCCCCTCCATTTGTTTCTGCGTTTCACTCGTTTAACTGTCTCTCCGTCACTCCGCTCTTTCTCCTCAGCCTCAGATTCCGGAGAGGATGGACAGTTTGAGCACGCTCAGTGACTCTGCCGTGTGCGGTACGTACAACATGTGTGCTGATCCTCGCTGACAAGCTGTCTGTGAACATGACCATATCATTTACAGAGACCGTGGGCTGTGGTTGTTACTGCTGATGTATAGAACGAGAGTGAAAGGTGACTTAAAGAAATGTGGAAATCCCGTTTTTCCGCAGCTTCCATGTCTAAGAGACACATCCTACCCCATTCTGCTACCTGCTCCGGAACGAGAGGCCGATTCAAGGTATTCTAGAGCATTCTGGGGGTTTTTCACGCATTGTATGAGAGGGAGAAGAGGGACCATTTTTCTATGATCAGAATACGTAGTGCTACCCTACCACTATTTCTACTACCTAGTAACTATTCCTTGCAACCTACTCCGACCATCACTACAGCTGCTACTGAGCTAATCCTACTGTACTACCAGTACTATTGTAGCCTACGTAGCATACACTTCAACTAGCCTCCTCTACTATGTAGCCTACGTAGCATACACTTCAACTAGCCTCCTCTACTATGCTAAAGCTGAATGTGAGCTGACTGTCACACTGTTTTTTAGGACAACAGATGGCAATTAGCTTCTTGCTCAATCCGATGCATCCCATCTTCTTGTTTCCTGTTGACAATGAATGCATGTGCACACTGTCCTTCTCTAAAGCAAATAAACTCGACTAAAAAACATCATCTAAATTCTCGGCCAGATGATCTCCGCCCCGGCTGACGTGGTGACGAGAGGGGAGCTGAGGCAGAGCAGCTGGAGCAGCGCCACCTCTCCGGCACACCCTGCTGGTCACGGCGCGGAGCGCGCCCAGGCCGAGGCCGCGGCTCCCTCCTCCACCACCATCGGCCGCTTCTCCGTGGTCAGCGCCGGAGAGGACGATGTCACCCTGAGGACCAGCGCCAGCCGCTACTCCGCCCCGCCGGACTTCTACCTAGACACGCCCCCCTCCCTGGCCAAACGGGGCTCTCTGCCGCGGGCCCACACCTCCACCTCCGTCCCGGTGGACGTCACCGTGCACGCGCACGCACGCTTCCTCTCCTCCGACTCGGGGGCCGAGAGCAGCCCCGCCAAACTGGCCCCGGCCACGCCCTCTCGCCACGCCCGCTCCGAGCGCAGGGGAAGTGACCTCATGAAGAGGGCGGTGGCGTTCCTGCGCCGCTCAGGCCGCAGCAGCAGTGTGCAGAGCTCCGATTCGCCCAGTCGGCAGGGGGGCGTGCACGCCTCGGCCTACGTCAGCAGCGATAACGACTCTGAGGTGGAGGACTCGGATATGAAGAAAGAGCTGCAGAGACTAAGGGAGAAGTAAGCTCAGTGTGTTGATTTCTGGTGTGTTTCTGAAGTCCACTATCTTCTTACCTTAATCGTCTCGCTGTCTTCCATCCCAGGCATCTGAAGGAGATCTCTGAGCTGCAGGCTCATCAGAGGGGGGAGATTGATCTGTTGTACCGCCGGCTGGGTAAAGCTTCTCCCACCCTAGGGCTCTCACACACAGCGCCCCCTACAGGACGCAGGAAGAGGGCCAGCAAGCACAAATTGAAGGCCGGCAAACTACTCAGCCCTCTGGTGCAGCAGCTGAGGAACGTCACCAGCAAAACCAGTGACTCCAGCAGAACCAGTGAGTATCAGCAGAACCAGTGAGTATCAGCAGAACCAGTGAGTATCACTGTAACTGGGATCAGTAAATGTAGATGTAGTAGTAGATGTATACAATGTAGAAGCATGGAATCTTCTATATTTTGTGTTACGGAATGTGAGAGTAGAGGAATAGAGAGTACAGAGTGTGTGTGTGTGTGTGTGTGTGTGTGTGTGTGTATGTTCAGATGAACCCACAGTGAACTTGAACGGGTCTCCAGCCAAAGGCTCAGTCATGTCAGACAGCAGGGCCTGTTCAGGTACCAGCCGCCTTCCCACCACCACCTCAGAGCCTGTTCAGACCCAGCAGCCCTGCTCCCTCAAGAGCTCCCTCTCCTCCGACAACATCTACGCTGGCCTACACGGAGAGGGAACAGGCCCTCACGGCCCACCGGGCCAAGGTACCCCCAGACTACAGATCTCCGTCATCGAAGTCATTTGTGCTACAGATACAGATGGAGGTTCTGATGTTTAGAGTGAGAGCTGTAACCCAATACATGACTTGCACCGATAAATTGCAACGGTAGTTGTACTGATTGAATAGTGTCACAATGTGCTATATGTTACAGCAGTTGGTGAAAGCGGGAACAAGTCGGCAACCAATCAAAATGTTCCCAAAAACATCAGAAAAATGTAAATAAATGTCATCGCTGTTGAAAATCAATGACACACTCACTAGTTGAGTCAAAATATTACAACGCAATGGATTCAGTGAGTAATCCCCACTACTACGTAGTTAACTATAACACTACTTTACATTGTTAGCAAAAGCCCGAATCCATATTGCGTTGCAATATTTCGGCTTGACTAGCGAGAGTGTCATTGATTTTCAACAACGTTGACATTTATTTACATGTTTCAGAATAAAAGTCAGGATATTTGGTCGGTTGCCGACTTGTTCCTGCTTTCAACAGCTGCGGTCACATGTTAGCCAGCAGAGTAAGTTAGCCATGTCAGAATTGTACTCTTTGTATCCGTACATTGATGTAATAAAAGCAATTCTGATTCTGATTCGGTTGAAGGTGGCAATGTCGGGTTGTGATATGGTTTGGTGGCCAACCGCTGGGCACATGTCATGTGGTTGATGTGGGGCTTTGAGAGGGTTACTGGTCAGAGCTGTGTGCTCTTCTTACGCTGGTGTTATGTGTCTCTTCTGTTCCTTCTTCCCTATGCTCCCCTTCACAGGCTGGCCTCCTTACCCTCAACCGACTGAACGAGTGACCTATAAATCCAGTAGCAAACCACGCGCTAGATTCCTCAGTGGGCCTGTGTCTCTGTCCATCTGTTTGTATCTCCTCTCCTCCCATGGCTTCACTCTACCTCCCCTCTGTTCTTCTTGTCTCTCTTCTTCTCTCCTCTCATGCCCCTCTCTTCCTCTCCTCTTTAGCTTTCCTATTTATTTTCTATCTATCTTTCTATCTATCTATCTATCTATCTACCTATCTATCTATATATCTATCTATCTATCTATCTATCTATCAATCAAACACATTCCTCCCCACTTCATTCTCCAGCTCTCCTCTCTTCTTGGCTCTTTTCCCTTTCCTCCTCCCTGTCACTTTTTCCTCAGTATCTCCCTGTCTGTCTCTTAGTGGAATGTGTCTCTCTGTGTTGTTGTTGCATGTACACTAATGCGCTTCAGCAGCACTCCATGCTGTGCACAGAACCTGAGCAACGTGGGGGTTAGCCCTGTGCCCCCCCAGTCATGTGCAGTGGACCCATCTGCATGGCTACACATGGGTTTGCTCTCCAACTAATCACTCTGTTGGTCTCTCTCTCTCTCTCTCTCTCTCTCTCTCTCTCTCTCTCTCTCTCTCTCTCTCTCTCTCTCTCTCTGTTCTAAGGGAACCACTCACAGTGGTTCACGTCTGGAGTGTCTGCATGATTGGCCCGTCCAGCCATTTAGATGTCTGACACTTAACCTTGCTTTCCCCCAGTTTGTAATATTGTTTTAGAGTGTGTTTCCATCTGGCTTTTAAGTTGCTTTGTTTGGCAGTGCTGTTGTATGTGTTCATGTTTCTGTCTTTGTACTGGGTGAAGTCCTCTCTATTTTTCTCACAGGGTCAACTCTGAAGCGACTCTGTCTTGGCAAAGAGCGCGGTGCAAGTGAGTAGAGTCAGGTTAACCTTCCTCTTCTGTTTGTTTCATTTTCCAACTTTGCTGCTTTCGGTCAAAATTGACCGGTGTGTTTTGCACAGTGATATCTCTGGAACCCCTTATCCAATTTTGATGGTTGACATCTCATTTGAACAGTCAAAGCAAGTAGAATCAAGGGGTGGCAGACAGAATGACACCAGGGGTTAAGTTCATATTATAATTTTGCAGCAAGTTCAAAGATAGTGTTTACTGTACATTACTGTATATTATAAACATGCCTGCCATGTAGGCTGTGTGTACTGGAGATGGAAATTATTTAGTTAGTGTTGTAGCTGAGATTCTTCCCGTTCCATTGTTGTATGGGATGTATTGACTCATTTCCTATGGTGGTCAATTCTGACCGGAAACATCATAGGTGTGACACGGTTCAATAAATCCCCCAAAATGCAATGCAATTCAATGCAATCAAGTGTACATGTATATGCTCAGGGGCCTAGGGTGGAGGATAACATAAGGTCTTGAGGCAATCGGATGAAAAACACAATATTTATGATTACAAACAAAGTCATTCGGTCAGATTTGACCGTGAACACAAGAGGGAGGTTTAGACATTATATTGTGAGATTTATTTAATTTTCTACTGTGTTTTGCTTACATATATACATATTTCAATATTTATCTTTAGAGGTTTCCTCATAATCTGATAATTACTTTTAGCTATGATTACTTCGAGAAGCATTACCAATATGTTAAGCAGTTAGCAATAGAGTTAGTTTTTGACTCAGTGCCACAGTCTAAAGAGTGTGATGTCTCCCAGGGTCAGGAGCGGGACCAGGAGCATCCAACCAGCCACCGCAACAGACAACGACCTCCACCCCACCTCCCCATCAGCCAGTGGTGGGGCTGGCACAAGCCCAGGCCAATAACAGCAACAACAAGACAGGCACCTACCCTGGGGCCTACATGGGCACCTACCCTGGGGCCTACATGGGCACCAATGCCGGGAACTTTGCAGACGACTTCCACAGGCTGGTGGACGACTGGGCTCAGGAGATGTTTGCTGTCACCCACAGGCCACGGCCCAACTCCCTCATCCTCAACGGGCAGCAGCTATGGGACGAGGGTGCACTACAAGCTCGAGCCAGACTGGCAAGTGCTCCAGATGTGAGTAACTGTTGTTGCCAAACGGTCTGCATTTGTATGTACCGTATGCATATTTATGAGGGGAGAATGTATGCAGTTGGGTGATTTTTGTGTGGAGAGAATGTGTATGACTGTTTTGAAAGCTTACCTCCATTATGTTTCTCCATAGTCACCATCCAGGACAGCCCCTAGCACTATTGGCAACCAGCTACCCCTCTCATGGCCGGTGATTGACAGCCACCCGTCAGGCATGAGGACCAGCCCCTCTGCAGAGGTCCATCCTGGCTATGTGCTGCCAGCTGCTTCTGGCCAGTTTGGAGGGTTGCTGCCCTCGCCTCTCTGTGTGACCCAGTGGCCCGGGCTGCTGGCCCCCCTTAGTTCAGGGGGTTTTGCGTTCCCTGCCGTGCCACCAGCCTGGGCTGCCCACCCCCCAGCTCCTGCTCCACCCTACGAGCCCCCCGACCCTAAAACCAGGACCCTCTAACCCCTGTAGCATTATGTCTTCCAAATATGTTACCAAAAAATTCCTATGTAATTACAGCTTTTGTGTACATACAGTATGTAATTGTAAACTATATATATTTAACCGGCATGTTTGTATATAGTAAGCATTTGTACATAGCCCATGTATGTTACATGACCCTTCCGCATTTACATACCTAAAATGTATGTACATAAGCCATGTGTTTGTCTTATCTCCTGTGTGAATACGCTATAGTGTATATAAACCAGATGTATATGATTAACTCAATCAGGTTTATATATGCAGTAACCTTTCTGTGTATTTACGTGATCTGTTTGTATATGATTCATTCATACTGTATGTGTTTGTATATATATTGTTCGTGTGTGTGTGTGTGTGTGTGTGTGTGTGTGCGTGCTGTACATAGCCCTTGTGTGTTTGTACAGTACCTCATCCATATGTAGGTGTTGCAGGGCTCTGTACTAGCCTAACACCTAGCCACTCACCATCATGCCGTCACTGACATGCCTTGTCTCCGTAGCAGGACTATCTACTCTACTCTGCTGTTTCTGTTGTAGGATTGTGCTTCAATGAAACGCTCATCAAACACTAGTGCTTGAAATAGTCCGAAGAAATGTGGAAGACCTTGAACTCAAACTTCAGGTTAAAATTCCTGTGAGAGTGCCTTGAACAGTTGGTTCAGTTTATTCTGATGAATGAAGCATGAGCATATTTGAGATAAGTTAGGACATGTGGTCATAGTCTGTACATAGTTAGTTTCTGCCTTCAGAGTTATTTATAGTTATATATCTGGGTGACCGTACAGACCGGTTGAGAGAACTATGATGCTGTAGGAGTTAATGAACTATGATGCTGTAGGAGTTAATGAACGAGTGTCGGGTGGTTTGTGAAAGTAACTGATCATACAGAACCTCTTCTGCTTTATAGAATCATACAATGAGATGCACATACAGTTGTGCACTGGAGCTGCTGTGCATCACTGTATATCAGTCAAAGGCATATACAGTATATATATATAATAGTGAAAGTAGTCGCTACAAGGTTTTGCTCCGCACTCTGTACCACAATGGTCCAAACCTGCATAGAGACACAACAACCTGCTGTACATAGGTTAACACATGGAGAGTTAGAGCTCAGAGCATTATTTGGTAGGTGGTTAGTGATACTTGGCCATATGGTCATAAACACCATGCTATATATGATGAGGGCTAAAGACGGCTTTATATAATTTTTTTTTAAGTATGATCCTTTGTATACCTCATTGTAGGTATCGTTTGCCTGTGTGGATTCTTGAAGAGTTAAATATGGTCTCTGGATGTGACATGTACCAAATGACGTATAGCCTACTGTATGAATGATAGAAGCAGGTAAGATATGTTGCAGGTCTACAGACCAGGCAGGGTATCCACTGGGTATAATGGAGTTAGATACAGTTACTGTATGTATCTGTATAGATCTAGGTAAAAGAGTATTTGGAAGTTGCATTAGTAATGTGAAATGAGTAATTCTAGAGGTAAACATTGCAACGTTGTGCTTATGGTGTTTCTTTATGCTGCACAGTTTTTCTATCATCCTTCCACTTAAGTGTCATAAGATTCTTTTTCTAAGACTAACCAAGTATGCATCAATGCTTCTTTTCATTTTGATTGTCTGTTGTATGATGCAAACATGTTCAAATATTAGTACAAACCCCCCTCCCTGTTTTGAGAATATCTGTCCAAACACTTCAGTTGACAAGACTTAGGAGTGGGACCCAAACAAAGGTTCTGAAGCCTGTGATTGTATGTGACAGAGCAATTTCTGTAACTTAAACTTAATTTGATCAAATGTGTTCATGTCTAGTCTCTGGGGTGAGACAGTGTCTGTCACTGAACTCTAACCCCCATCAGTTGTACAACATCATATACCTTATTGTATATTGTTGATTTGCTTGTTATTGTTTGAACCCTTTCATAACTGTACAGTGTTCAATCAATTCAGTTTGAATTTAACTTTTTGTAGACTGTCAGGCAGAATATTCTGCTTTGAGATTTCGGAACTCTGAACAGTATCTTGCCTAAGCTGCTATTTACAGGACTTTGCTTTACAAAGCAAGGCTTATCTTTGATCACTTATCTGTGATGCTTGAACTAGCTCTGTGTATGATTGCTTTTGCCTGCTGTATACTATCCCTGCACTTAGCATCTGACCTGGCCAGCAGGACTTGCTTACACTGATTGTACATATTTGAAGACAGAAATAAACTCATTTTTGCTTGACAACATCTTCTCTCTGCCTGTGTCATATTGCTTCAGTAGACTTTCTTGTGTTGACCAAGATACAAATACTCTGTCCACTGTATATTGGCCAAATGATCTAAGAAATTATTCTCTCTCTCTTGTGCCAAAACCGATAGCACAGTAAATGTAACACTCACATTACATAACTGGGGCCTCAATTATAAAAAAAAGTACTTGAACGTCATCTTTAACTTGCACGTAAGCACATTTTTCTAAATGGACGTAAGCATTATTTATAAAACGGGCTGCGCTTGTTTAAAATTGCGTACATACTTAAGTTCTGTCTATAAATACCAAATATACTTGAAATTGAACGTTTGATCATGACAACTAACCAGGCACATGCTTTAGGCTACACATCACAATCACAGTAATCGATCATACATGAATCACCAATCAACCCAGAGTGTCCCCAATGAACCCTATGTGTGGACACAATAGGGTTAGCCCAGTCTTTTAAAAAGATATATTATTATTATTTATTAATAATACCGTATTACATCCGTAATACATCGTAGGCAGAGTAGGTGCAATTTCAACACCATAATACAACATCGATATTGCGCAGTTGACGTTTATGAGTTGTTACAGTACTAAGCATACTACAATAACACATATCATATCTAACCGAATACAGACGAGAAAGAGGCGAGTGAATTGTCAGGAAAACAGTCGCTGTATGGTGGGAGCTGGGGCGAGTCGTTATACAATATATATATATATATATATATATATATATATATATATATATATATATATATATATATATATATATATATATCATATCATGTCAACCAAAGGCTAACTAACTCAGACCAAAACAAAATATAGGCTTATAGCAGCATAACTTGTTGATATGTTGACAAATCAGCACACATAAATATAGAACGAATTTGAGGCTGACCAACGTCTGATCACCATATTGCAACATTTGAAAGTTTGAAAGTCTAACCGTATAGGTTTAACAGGGACATAATAGCCTATGCACAGAACATATACTATCATAATCAGGACAGGAAAGAAAACATAGGCAATATTTATTGATGAGGAAGACAGGCGTAGCAGATATGTGTGGTTGCAGAGAGGGGGTTGAATTGCATCATTTGTATTTATATGTTAAAGCAATTTGAGCTGCAACGTTTGCAGGAAAAGTGATATACAAAAAAGGGTTATTATTATGATTATGATTATAATAATGATAATAATAATAATAATAATAATAATAATAATAATAATCATCATCATCATTATTATTATTATCATGCATATCTGTTTGAGCGCGCCCTCCGAAGTTTGACCGCACACGTAAAAAATACACCATGACGTCATAATAACCAATAGAATGGTTTGGTGTGACAACGGTACCATGACGTCATAATAACCCTACAATAGAATGGTTTGGTGTGACAACGGTACATACAGACTTGTATAACGGTACATGATAGACAGATTGTCCGCGGGGATGCGAATGAGAATATATATATATATATATATATATATACAATTTCTTCTACAGTTTCTTTCTACACATAAGGATGATGAGTAGAAAAAGGAGGAATTCTTCGAGGAATTCTTCGTTTCCACGACGCCTCCTTTCGGTATGTTATCTGTCTTCTCTTTCCATTTAATAAGAATAATATCTTATATCTAATAATGTTATTCATGTTAATATTATTAATATCTAATGTCTCTTTTAATGTTAGTTGATGAATCTATATATTTGTATATATTTGCATATTTACTTAAATCGTATAGTATTTTTAATATTATTTAGTTATTTTGTTTATCTTTGTGGACTGTATGGCTTATTCTTGTTTTATTATGTAGTTTATATTATTGATATTGTGTTTTATTGATTACTATTGTTTTTTAAATATATTTTTATGCTGTGTGGATATTGGAAAAGTGCTTTTCAAATAAATATTATTATTATTATTATTATTATTATTATTATTATCATTATTATCATTATTATTATTATTATTATTATTATAATGCCAATGCTATGACACTAAGGTAATCTGTGTGTTAACCTCCTGTGAGGTTGCAACGTTGTTAGAAGGTGAAATGCTACTTTAATATACTTCTAAGGGTCGCGACAACGTAACTGCGGAGCCTTTAGCCTTTAGCCCATCTGGTAGGGTGCCTTCCAACATTTTGCCACACTACAGCCGAGTGACTATTCCGAGAATGTTGTCCACAACCTCACCACAGCCTAACTTCAAGGTTCAACTGTGTTTGCTGGGTATAGCCAATATTCTCTCCATGTAGTTGAGTAATATAATTCGTTTGGAATTGTGGATTTTTTTTGTCAGATTTTTTTTTTAAGAAAAAAACGAAAAATGCTCTGTGACTCATCTGGTGTTGGGTTTGTGTGCTATTGTTAGATGGCTACAGGGCATGTTTGAAACATTTTTGTAAGGCTGTGTTTGGAATGGCATACTAGCATACTACTCATACTAGATTTTAGTATGCCAGAGCGTTCACACTGTACAGTATGCGAGATCTGACTAGCTAAAATGTTTATGAGTAGTAAGTATGTAAAAAAATCTGTAAATCTTTTTACAACTTGTTTAGCTATTAAGTTCTGACTATGTCGAAGTAGTATCTACGGGTATCTACGGTAACTAAGGTAACGTCAGATCAGATACATACATCACATTTTTGGAATATATATGGTTACTTTCTCACCTGAAAACATATTAAAACTTCATAAAATGACATGTTAACACTTGTAGAGCCATAAATTACAGCTTTTAGCCAATATTTTTTTAAATAGAGGATTTAAAATCCCCGCTCCTGGACCGGCGAAATGCATTCTGGGATGCAGTATGCATACTGCAGTGTAAACGGTCGGCCGGTAGTGGCAATACAACACCCATAGGTGTAAGTCACATGGGCTCCCGTCACATGGGCTCCCTAACCCTCATGTCTGGCTTCCCAGCAGGCCGGCCTTCCCCCCCTCCACGCCCGTTGCCTAAGCGCCCCGGCCCTTGCCTTCCAGATCCGGGTAATCTTCCTCCGTCCATGAGCCTGAACTGGCCCAAGCCCCCTTCTTACTCTCCAGACCATCCATCGTTCATCCCAGGCCGTGCTCAGTCTTCTTTGACAAACACAAAGATAGACACAAAGTCTTGGGTTGCAAAACAGAAAATCCAAGATGCAATTGCATTTGGAAGTGATAAAGATAATGCTCCTTCCAGCTGTAACAAACTGGAATGTCTCGAAGCAGAGCTAAAAAGGGCAGTGCTTCTCTTGAAAAGTTTACAGGAAGAAGAGAGGGTACTGGAAGGATACTGTAGGATGCTGGAAGAGGATACTAAAGAGGAGGACCACATAAAGGTTGTTAAGAGAGAAAACATTTTCAATCAAAAAGAAGCAACATTAATGAAAGAAGAGGAGAAAAGGAAAGAAAAAGAGAAAAAGAAGAGCCTTGAGCAAGAAAAGAAAGAGATTGAAAAGGAGGAGAAACGTCGACAGAAGGAGGAGAAACTGAAATCAGAGGAGGCAAAAAAGCAAGCGAAAGTGAAGTTGGAGGAAGAAAAAAAGCAACAGAAAGAGAATAAGAAAAAGCAAGAGAAAGAGAAGAAAGAGAAAGAGAAGGAAGAGAAGATTAGACTAGAGGAGGAAAAAAAGAACGCAAAAGAGAGAATAAAGAAACTTGAAAATGAGAATAAGGAGAAGGAAAAGGAAAATAAAAGGTTTGCAGAAGAAGAGAAAAGGAGACTAAAGACTGAAAAGAAAATACAGAAGAAGGACAAGAAAAAGAAAGAGAAGGAACAAAAGATCGAGGAATATCAACGGAAGATAAAACAGTATCAGGAGAGGAGAGAGGAGAAGAAGCACGAGAAAGAGAAATGGGAGGAACAGAAAAAAATTGCTAAAATTGAACTTGCGATGCAAAAAATAAAGGAGGCAGATATGAAAATAAAAGACTGGGAGGAGCAACAGAGAAAGAGAGAAAATGAGAAGGAGAGGGAGGAAAAGAAATGTGTATTACAGTAGAGGAAAAGGAGGCAGAAGAGAGAAATGAGAAGGAGAAGGACGAAAAGAAACATGCATTAGAGGAAAAGGAGGCAGAAGAGAGAAATGAGAAGCAGGACAGACCAAAAACAACGTCAAAGGAGCTACTCAGAGAGAAGATGGCAGAGACCTATGAAAGGGCAAGACTCAAAGCCAAAGAGGAGAGTGAAGATGTGAAACAGACCCCTTCCACCCCGGAGACCCCTTCCACCCCGGCCACGGCCTCCTCACCCTGCTTCCCTCTGGAAGAAGGTTGCGGCTGCCTAAGGCATTAAAGGCCCGCCACAGGCTCAGCTTCTTCCCCTCAGCCGCCAGGCTGCTAAATGACTCTGGCTTCCCCCTCCCCCCGCCTCCAAGTCTGCCCAGGACTGAACATGCACTGGACCTTGAATAACTCTGCACTGCACTTTATATACAGCACTATTCATGCACTGTCTGTCCTGTGTTGTCCTGTTTTTGCCTGTCTTTGCATTTGTATTTGTACTTGTTTTGTTCATGTATATGTGAAAAAAGCATAAATGCACCTTCTGTAAATGCCAAAGCAAATTCCTACATGTGTCAAGCATAATGGCAATACACGTTATCTGAATCTGAATCTGAATCTGAATCTGAACAACACTGATAGCTTTATTATTATTTATTTTTTGATGAACCTTGTTTTGTCAGGTAAAGTTTTTTTCTCTGCTGTTTCTTGTTGCTTGGGGGTACCTCTTCAAAATACAGGAAGGTGCCCTGTGATAGCCCTTGTGCATTTCAGATATTAACCCCTTCATGCCCGAAATGCCAAATATTCATGCAAAATACTTAAATCAAATGCATCAAATTTATGTTCACTCATGTTTACTCATACTCATGTATGTACAATGTATTTTTTTAAAGTAAGTAAGTAAGTAAAGCTTTATTTATATAGCACCTTTCATACAAGAAATGCAGCTCAAAGTGCTTTACAGCAGGAATAAGAACATAAAGTAAGGCAGTGGCTTGGTCGAGGACTTGCTGGAACGGTGCATCCACATTACCAATGGCTGATAGTTCGTACTCAGCTTTCAGGACTTTGATGACAGAGCCTTTTCCCAACCCATAGTAAGACGCTACAGTGTTGCATCCCGATATGGCATTACATTCATACATGGGCTGATGAAAGGTTCTTGACAATTTCTTGTGAATGCTTGGCCAGTGTCGACTTGATTTAGTATAATAGTGGTCCACTGTTGCCCTTTCCTTGCGGGGGGGGGGATTCCATGATGAGTGGTACATCCAGCCCTGCCTGAAGGTGATGGTGAAGGAGGAGGACAAACACGTCTGTGTGGTCAGAAACCACAGAGATTTGATGGGCTTCTCCAGCACACATCAGGACTTGTTGGACAATGATGGTGTCAACTTCTTCCTGCTGATCTTCTTGATCATAGTGGTTCCTTCTTTCTTCCATCTTGATCTCGATGGGTCATGGGTCCTCCCCTGTCACCACCAACTTGTGTTTGTTGGTGCTCCGTAGATGGAAAAGCCTGTCTTGGGTCAGTTCCTCATAATAATAATAATAATAATAATAATAATAATAATAATAATAATAATACACTACCGTTCAAAAGTTTGGGGTCACCCAGACAATTTCGTGTTTTCCATGAAAACTTGCACTTTTATTTATCAAATGAGTTGCAAAATGAATAGAAAATATAGTCTAGACATTGACATGGATAGAAATAATGATTTTTATTTGAAATAATAATTTTGTCCTTCAAACTTTGCTTTCGTCAAAGAATGCTTCCTTTGCAGCAATTACAGCATTGCAGACCTTTGGCATTCTAGCGGTTAATTTGTTGAGGTAATCTGTAGAAATTTCACCCCACGCTTCCTGAAGCACCTCCCTTGATGGGCACTTCTTGCGTACCATACGGTCAAGCAGCTCCCACAACAGCTCAATGGGGTTGAGATCTGGTGACTCCGCTGGCCACTCCATTACAGACAGAATACCAGCTGCCTGCTTCTTCATTAAATAGTTCCTCTGTCCTGTTGAACTAGCCTTCCTTATTCAAAATCCCTTTTACCATGTACAAAAGCAGCCCCAGACCATCACATTACACCATGCTTGACAGATGGCGTCAGGCACTCTTCCAGCATCTTTTCACTTGTTCTGCGTCTCACAAATGTTCTTCTGTGTGATCAAAACACCTCAAACTTCGATTTGTCTGTCCATAACACTTTTTTCCAATCTTCCTCTGTCCAATGTCTGTGTTCTTTTGCCCATATTAATCTTTTCCTTTTATTGGCCAGTCTCAGATATGGCTTTTTCTTTGCCACTCTGCCTAGAAGGCCAGCATCCCGGAGTCGCCTCTTCACTGTAGACATTGACACTGGCGTTTTGCGGGTACCATTTAATGAAGCTGCCAGTTCAGGACCTGTGAGGCGTCTATTTCTCAAACTAGAGACTCTAATGTACTTGTTTTCTTGCTCAGTTGTGCACCGGGGCCTCCCACTTCTCTTTCTACTCTGGTTAGAGCCTGTTTGTGCTGTTCTCTGAAGGGAGTAGAACACACCGTTGTAGGACATGTTCAGTTTCTTGGCAATTTCTCACATTGAATAGCCTTCATTTCTAAGAACAAGAATAGACTGTCGAGTTTCATATGAAAGTTATCTTTTTCTGGCCATTTTGAGAGTATAATCGAACCCACAAATGTGATGCTCCAGATACTCAACTAGCTCAAAGGAAGGCCATTTGTATAGCTTCTCTAACCAGCAAAACTGTTTTCAGCTGTGCTAACGTAATTGCACAAGGGTTTTCAAGGTTTTTCTAATCATCCATTAGCTTTTAACGCGATTAGCAAACACAATGTACCATTAGAACGCTGGAGTGACGGTTGCTGGAAATGGGCCTCTACACACCTATGTAGATATTCCATTAAAAACCAGATGTTTGCAGCTAGAATAGTCATTTTCCACATTAACAATGTATAGAGTGTATTTCTGATTAATTTAATGTTATCTTCATTGAAAAAAACGGTGCTTTTCTTTAAAAAATACGGAAATTTCTAAGTGACCCCAAACTTTTGAATGGTAGTGTACATTAGACTTATATAGAGCTTTTCTAGACACTCAAAGACGCTTTACAAACTGAAAAGATTGAGTAGTAATAATAAAAAGAAACAAAAGGTAAATAGAAGTATAGGGGCCGAATTGAGGTAGTGCGTTCTAGAGGGACGGGGCTGTGACTGAAAAGGCCCTATCACCCCAGGTCTGGAGCTTGGTCCTGGTGGTCTTGAGGGTGGTTTGGTCATCAGACCTGAGGCAACGGGAGGGGGTGTGGAGGCGCACGAGGTCGGCAAGGTAGGAAGCGGCCAGATTGTTGATGGCTTTGTAAGTGGTGAGTAGGATTTTGAATTGGATCCTGTATTTTACCGGGAGCCAGTGTAGGTTTTGGAGGACAGGGGTGATGTGGTCACAGCAGCAAGTGGAGGTGAGCAGACGGGCAGCAGAGTTCTGGACGTATTGGAATTTGTTTAGGATGTTATTGTTGTTAAACCGTAGGGGATACTGTTGCAGCAGTCGAGTCGGGAAGTCATGAAGGTCGTGGATGAGAGTTGCAGCAGCGGAAAAGGACAGGGAGGGTCGGGTGCAGGCAATGTGGGAAAAAAGCTGATTTAGTGACCTGGTTGGCATGGGGAAGGAACGAGAGTGTGGGGTCAAAGATGATGCCCAGGTTGCGGACGTGGTTGGAGGGGGTTACGGTGAAGCCATCGATGTTGAGTGAGAATGTCTGGGTGGAACGGGTGAGGGACTTTGGGCCGATGATGAGGATTTCCGATTTATTGCAGTTGAGTTTCAGAAAATGTTATTGTATCCATGATTTTATGTCGTTGAGGCAGGTAGTGAGAATGGAGTGGGTGTTAGGGGAGATGGTTTTGGAGGAGAGGTAGAGTTGGGTGTCATCAGCATAGCAGTGGAAGCGGAGGCTATGGCGGCGGAGGACCTGTCCAAGGGGAAGGATGTACAGGATGAAGAGGAGGGGGCCTAGCACTGAACCCTGGGGGACACCGTGGGTGACTGGAGCAGTGGAGGATTTACTGTTATTTATTGAGATGTATTGATGTCTGTCTGAGAGATAGGACTTGAACCAGGAGAGGGCGGTGCCGGTTATGCCAATGTGTTGGAGACGGGCGAGGAGGATGGAATGGTTGATGGTGTCAAAGGTGGCGCTGAGGTCGAGGAGGATGAGGATGGTGAGGTGGCAGAAAGGAGTATGTCATTGGTGATTTTTAGTAGTGCTGTTTCAGTGCTGTGTTTGGAATGGAAGCCAGATTGGAATGGTTCATACAGGTTATTGCAGTCGAGGTGGGATTTGAGTTGGGCAGCAACAACTTTCTCAAGGATTTTGGACAGGAAGGTGAGATTAGAAATGGGTCGGTAGTTGTTGGGGGTGTCAGGGGCGAGACCGGGTTTTTAAAGTATGGGTGTAATAGCAGCGAGCTTGAGGGCAGGGGGGACAATGCTGGTGGACAGGGAGAAGTTCATTATGTTTGTGATCGGTTGGGTACCGAAAATCGGTACCGGTAGGTACCGGTTACTTTACATTCGGTATGTACCCGTACCGAATAGCAAAGGAGATTTCGGTACCTCATTTTCGGTACTTTTCTATCTCGCCCCCTGGTGTCAACTGGTGACTCGTGACGTCACATCGTCTGTTAAATTTCCACTCAGTGAAAGCAGCGAGTACGGAAGGATAACGAGAAGGTTGCTAATAGCAACTTCCGCTAGCGGGTTGGCATAACGCGACGCTCGACTTATGGGTGCGTTCCGTAAACTCGTTCTGGAATTCTGATCACCACTCGTGGAATGCCTTCTGTCCAATCAAATGACTTGCTCCCCTTATGACGTCTGGCCCAGTGTGCGCTGCGACGCTCTCAGAGCGAGTTTACGAACGCAAGCCTTTGATTGGACAGTGCACTCCAGGATTCGACGCGTCTGTTGATGACGTAGTGCGGATGTGTGGCTGCGTCTCTGCGAGGTGGACAACATGATCGGGGATCTCCTGATATTCGGGTACTGTGTCAGATCATGTATATATCATGTAGATATATCCTTATCCTACTACTGTGTCTGAAAAATCAATCGTCATGTCATCATGGACCAGAGAGGGGGAGGGGAGTAGTAGTAGCTGAGCGGCAACAGAGTTTGGATTTTGACGAGGTGGAGGGCTCCAGTTCATCAGAGTTATATTTCCTCTTGGTCTTCTTGGTTCTGGGGGCTATGCAGGCCTCTTCACTAGATCCCTTTTCTAAGAATATTCTGATGTCCTTGAGGGGCTGCCGAACAAGTGTGTACTCGTATTCGACATCAGTACCAACGATAGGCACCCCCAGCTTAATGGAGTCCCCAAGGCTCAGGAGTTTTATTTTCATTTATTTTAATTTGAGTGTATATTTAACTAATATATATTGTGCCTCAGCAATAAAAAAGTGAAAAGCTGTTTAATGTTGTCGACCGTGTTATTATTATATATATATATATATGTCATTTAAAAAAATCAAAAGTACCGAATTAAGTACCGTTTTGGTACCGGTACCGTTTTTAAAGTATCGGTTAGGTACCGGTACCGGATAAAACCCAAACGGTACCCAACCCTAGTGATGAGTGGGGAGACAGGCCTTGACTAGGGAGGAGGGAATGGGGTCCAAGGCGCAGATTGAGGACTTCATGCTGGTGACTGTGTATATAATAATAATAGGTTCAGCTGTTTCTTGTTGTAAATGGATGACGAGACAACCTTCTGGGCCGGTAGCTTTGTTGATAGGAGGAGATGATTACGCTTTATGGAACGAGAAGCTTCGAGTTCCATAACGCTTTTATACAACGGTTACCACGTTTATCTATCAATATTTCACAAAAGAAAGACAAGACAAACTTTTAATTAATGTATTTGAATGGAACTATGTTTTATTGTAAGTGTATTAATCCTCTGAACAGTTGTTTATTGGTTGCTAAGCAACAGTAAGAATGTAACTTCGATAACGGTAATATATACAAACGTGGAGTAATATGAAAAGATGTGTCAACATTCCATTTAGCCGTGCGTATATCATGGATATCAGCACGGCTAGAACGCAAACTGACCAATAGAGACAATCGACCGGATCTATCCGTTGTATAATGGGGAGTGTGTCTATGTTCCCACAGCCCGATGGTCCCACAGCCCAATGGTCCCACGGCCAATGTTCCCACATTTCTAAGTAATCTAACTAACCCTAGCCCTAGCCCTAGCCCTAATCCTAACCCTAACACTGACCCTAACACTGACTCTAACCCTATCCCTAGCCCACCTATGAAATATTAGAAATGTGGGACCATTGGGCTGTGGGACCATTGGGTTATGGGAACATAGGGATGACCCTGTATAATGTTTCTTGTTGACCCCTGTCTCTCTGACATCTCTGGTGACGGACTTGGGCCCGATCCCTATTCCCTTTCCTACCCCTACAGCTCGTTTTGGAGTGCCACTCGCTTTAGAGCCTCTGAACAGAGCCACAAGGCATAGTGGTTGAAATCTTTCCCTAAGAAAAGACAAGACTGACTTCATACCTGTCAGACAGTGACGTCTACCTCATCTTCGACAGGTACTATGATTACAGTATCAAGTCTGTCACCAGAGATGTCAGAGAGACAGGGGTCAACAAGAAACATAATCTCCTCCTATCAACAAAGCTACCGGCCCAGAAGGTTGTCATCCATTTACAACAAGAAACAGATGAACCTGTTATTATATGAGAAACTGACCCAAGACAGGCTTTTCCATCCACGGAGCACCAACAAACACAAGTTGGTGGTGACAGGGGAGGACCCATGCCCCATCGAGATCAAGATGGAAGAAAGAAGGAACCACTATGATCAAGAAGATCAGCAGGAAGAAGCTAACACCATCGTTGTCCAACAAGTCCTGATGTGTGCTGGAGAAGCCCATCAGATCTCTGTGGTTTCTGACGACACAGACGTGTTTGTCCTCCTCCTTCACCATCACCTTCAGGCAGGACTGGATGTACCACTCATCATGGAATCCCCCCGCAAGGAAAGGGCAATAGTGGACATCAAGTCGACACTGGCCAAGCATTCAGAACCTTTCATCAGCCCATGCCATATCGGGATGCAATCGGGGTTTGGAAAAGGCTCTGTCATCAAAGTCCTGAAAGCTGAGTACGAACTATCAGCCATTGGTAATGTGGATGCACCGTTCCAGCAAGTCCTCGACCAAGCCACTGCCTTACTTTATGTTCTTATTCCTGTTGTAAAGCACTTTGAGCTGCATTTCTTGTATGGAAGGTGCTATATAATTTACTTACTTACTTACTTTAAAAAAGTAATGAATAGTAACACAAAAAATACATTGTACACGACCTCCTTTATGAGTAAACATGAGTGAACATAAATTTGATGCATTTGATTTGAGTATTCTGCATGAAATCTCATATATAAATAAAAATCTGGGATTTTGGCATTTCGGGCATGAAGGGGTTAATATCTGGTACCCCCAAGCAACAAGGGTTAGGGTTAGGGTTAGGGTTAGCAGAGAAAAAAACTTTACTAGAAATCCCTCCATTCACCATATCACTCCAGTTCTCCAACAACTTCATTGGCTCCCCATCAAATTCCGTATTCATTTTAAGATTCTCCTTCTCACCTTTAAGGCTCTCCGTAACCTAGCACCCTCATACCTCTCTGAACTCCTTCTTACTCACACTCCCTCACATAGTCTCAGATCTCCTCTGCCTACCAACTTGTCATCCCTTCTGCCCACCTGACTACTATGAGATCTAGAGCCTTCAACCGTGCTGCTCCCCACCTAACATACGTAATATTGACAATCTCACCACTTTCACAATCCAGTCTTAAAACACACCTTTTCACAATGGCTTACTTGGTTTGATCTCCTGCATTTTGTTTGTTGTTATCAGATTTTTCTGTTTTTATCTCATTTTCTTTTGTTGATTTTAATGTTTTGATAGCCTTGAAAGGCGGCCCATGAATAAAATGTATTATTATTATTATTATTTTTTTTATATTTTTTTTTATTTACCCGACAAAACAAGGTTCAACCCCATGGCTCCCGGACTATGAAGAAGAGGCTGCCCTTTAGGTCAGGGTGGCCTTGGACCAAAATACATAACAGATCTCCAAATAAATAAATAAACTTGCCTTGCCTTGAAATAGTTTGTTGTATGGATATATTGATAATAATACAAAATATATATATATAATAAAAAATTATGAGAAATATGTGCCCCCTCACAAATTCAACATCCTTTGAAAATATATTTACATTTACATTTACATTTAAATTTTTGGCATTTAGCAGACTTACAATCAATACATTTGAATACTAAGCATGTGAATCAGCAATCCACCATTCGTTGCAGGAAGAGTAATCTAGCTCGGGCCCGGGGCCACTGATAGAAGAAAAAACCTTCTCCCTATCGCCTTCTACTAAAACTTTTTTTTTCTTCTTTTTTTTTCTTCTTTTTTTCTTCGTTACGGTGTAAATGTTTCTTCTTTTGAAGTTCTATGCAGAAACGGGAGGGGGGGATATTTATTCTGCATCCATGCTCAACACGTTTCTGGAGTAACAGGTTACATTACTGGGCTGACGGGCACGTTCACATTTGCACACGCTGTATCTCGGTGTAACACCTACATAAGGTGATACACCTTCAACCAAACCCTTCCCCTGAACCTTAAACCTAACCGCAACCACATTTGAATCAATTTGTGGGAGAGACTGCAGAACCTAGGACACATTACAGCAAACAAGGAAACACAACACAAGTGGCCTTTACTCCACAACTGCTGACTCAGTGGCTCATATTCTGCCAAAATGTAATTGCGAGAGGATATCACTGAAGGCATATGTGTAAAAAATTCACAGCCCGCCAGGCCGCCACTGGTGTAAAGACATTTAGGCTCGCTGACCTGTCATAAAACTGAGATGAAAAAGCACTAGGGCAGGCAGCTATCACATCTGCCTCACTGAGGGAGGAGGGTCTTAAGCTGCTGTAATTGACGCTCACTCTCCCCCCAATAACCACATGACTTCGAAAAACAGGAGCGTTGTAAAGCAACGACTATGAATCCAGCTGATGGCTGTGAATCCTCTGGACTAACAAGTGTGTTACTGCACATCGGAATTACATTGGGAATTGTCTTTTTGGGCAGAACTACTACAAGTGAGAACCAGAACAGTACAACAAGTGGCCACTAGGGTTTGCGGCGTTTCCAGGGTTACCAGGGCCCAGCATTCCCAGTTACCAGGGTTACCAGGGCCCAGCATTAATGTAATCTAGATCAGAATGATCCAGATTCTGTCTGGCGGTTGAGTAATCTAGGAGAAACCAGCCAGCTCAATCTGATCCTGGATAGCAAACAATATTATTCTGATCCAGTATCCAGATTAAATGTTTTGATTGAAAACCTTTTTTTCAAATACTGGAGTCTGGACCCTGGTCTGAATAGAACCAGACCTGAAAGCAGCAGGTAAATCAGTATCGCTCATCTGTCCACTAGATAGCAGGAGAACCATGACAATCAAGCAATTTTTTATCGGGAAAGCTATACGTTTATTGCAGGGTCTATCATCTTTGTTCCTGCTCTGTAGATTCTATAATTCTGATTCTGTACGACTGTACGTCAATTTCATGAAAACAAATGTTGTTTGAAGAACTCCTTAGAAACCACACAGGGCCTAGTTTTCAGAGCTTAATTAATTGCAGCACTAAAATCATCTTGGGGCTCTTTCTGCGTCAGCCATTATAAATTCCACGGTCGGCTTTGGACGCAAGACGATGGCAGGGCAGTGGAGGTTTCGGAGGCCCTCTATTGTGAACAAAGAATGACTTCCAATGGCCCCTGGTCCTAGCATTTGTTTTTCATATGGAGACTGATGGATAGATGATTCATTTGCTTTGGTTAAAGTGTAAACAACCCTGTGACAGATTCCCAAAAACTTTTATTAGAACATTACAGCAGATAAAAAGGTCTATTGCAATCATACACTCTTCCAGAACGGTATGTGTGCTTCAACAACAAACAATAATGCACTTCCCCAAAAGGAAAAAAAGAGAGAAATAAATTAATAGAAAGAAAAAAAAGAAAGAACTACCAAAAACAAATACACAGCAGTTTCCATGTTTCTGTTGAGTGAAACTTCACAATGAAACAAGGCCTCGGTAGACTGGGAGGGGAGAAGTACACGTCATATCGCTCTGCCCTCCTCCCTGGAGTACGCACTTGTTCTTCAGGAGTATGCACTTGTTCTCCA
The DNA here is from genome assembly GCF_963989245.1 of Nansenia antarctica. Lineage (NCBI taxonomy): Eukaryota > Metazoa > Chordata > Actinopteri > Argentiniformes > Microstomatidae > Nansenia > Nansenia antarctica. The sequence goes on from NC_137691.1 coordinate 20,701,913, forward strand.
GGAGTACGCACTTGTTCTTCAGGAGTATGCACTTGCTTGGCTCCATTCCTGGATCTCAAACAGCAGGACTCGTGGGAGGAGACTCTCTGGAGCCCAACGCTCGGACCAATCAACTCTCGGACCAATCAATGCTCGGACCAATCAGAAGCTTGGAAATGCAAGAGGGGGAGTGAAGGATAGACACTGGGACGGCAGACATGGAAACCTGTGCTACCCCGATGTGTGTGTGTGTGTGTGTGTGTGTGTGTGTGTGTGTGTGTGTGTGTGTGAGTGATGGAGGAGTGATGGTGTGAGTGGAGGACTAACCTCAGAGGACCCCCCACCCCCGTCTAAAAAACACCCTAGCCAGTGTAAGCTTTCACTCCAAGAGACCACCCCTGCTCCATACGCTCTCCTACAGATCTGAAAGGATTGGATAGGTGGAGGCAACCTGCCAATCATTCCCCTTAAACCTAACAGAGGGCAATGCTCTTAGATGTATACAGCCAAACATCCACTCAGATCTCCACATAGGCGTACGGGGCGGGGGGATGGGGGTAAAGGGGCGTCTGATCGTGTAGCCTCCACAAAGAGGTTGGTTAGTGTTAGTGCTAGCATTGTAACGTCAGTTAGCATTGTAGCGTCAGTTAGCATTGTAGCGACAGTTAGCATTGTAGTGTCAGTTAGCACAGTGGCTAGTAAAGTAGAAGGACCTGACTGTGCCAGGTACTCAGCCCACATAGACGAGTGGAAACCAGATTTACACAACAGCAATGGAGACAGAACAACTACAGCGCTGAATTCCAAATGGATCCCTAGCCCCCAGACGTTACGGTGTAAATTAGGGTGTAAATTAGGGTGTAAGGTGTAAATTAGGGTGTAGGGGGTAAGTTAGGGAGTAGGGGGTAAGCGTATAGCGGGTATGTTAGGATGTAGGGGGTAGGTTAGGGTCTAGGGAGTAAGTTAGGGTGTAAATTAGGATCTAGGGGGGGTAAGTTAGGGTGTAGGGGTAAGTTAGGGATGGAGTAAGGGCAGAGCTGCCAAGTCTCACGCAATCGCCGTGAGACTCACGCATTTCAACCAGTTCTCACACTCTCACGCCGCATCTCTATTTCTCACGGCGAGAAATAACAATTGTTTTACGGGACTTTTATTTTTGAAATTCCTTGAAAGAAAGCTACCGGACATGAGTTTCGTGCCATCTTTCTGCACGCGCTTTAACTTGAGTCTGCAATCGAAGCGGCAGGCGAGCGCTGATGGAAGAACCTGTGTTCACGCGAGCTGCAAGAACGTAGCAAGCAGTGTTGCCAGATTGGGCTTCTTTTGGTCACACTGGGCGGGTGGATTCGGCAGCTTTTAGACCGGTTGGGCTGGACATTGTCAATTCCGTCTGGCAACCGTGGTAGCAAAATATGTGCATACATTACAACATCGTATCTGGTAGCCTACTGGACTGGGTTGCACCAATATGGCGTAAGTCATTACTAAATGCAGGCATTTAGTAGTTACTAAACCCCTAGTTGTTACTAGCTAGTTGTTTACTAATTTCGGTTGCACCACGCCAATCTTTTGCCAATCTTAGCTAGTAAATACTCAGTTTTGGTAACTGTTTTTTGTTTCTCTACTGTAACATAACCAGGTACATTAATAATAATAATTATTATTAATAATTACAATTTACAATACAAATACAACAATTGGGGGTCACTCAAAAAAAATGTGGGCGCGCTGTGCGCGCACAAAATCACCCACCAAGCCCTCATTCTGACCCAGGAAAAACCCTGGTATGTACTGTATAACATGATAGCCATCTATGAGCAATGCACTGTATATAAGATGATGACCACGGGTCTTTCTGCTGCTGACCAAGGGGCTGAGTCCTGTTGATGGGGCCAATGTTTCTTTTAGAGTCTGTAGGCTACTGTATTTGTTTATTAAGATTTCATAAATATGATATATTGTCAGAATTTTTTTCTTGTTTTATAAAATGTTAATTATTTTCATTTCTTGTGCTGGTTTATTATGAACAACATGTAAAATTGCAGGAAACTAGTACAAATAATTGGGTGGGAGAGAGGGGCCGCCGCAGCCAAAACGTGCACAGTTTTGGGTCGCTCCACCGCCAAAAAATCTCACTCCAAACTTTTGGTGAAACTTGGCAGTCCTGCTTATACTGTAATAATATAATGGTCTTATTCTTATCAGGTGACATTGAAAACATGGCTGCTCACTCCCTTTGTGAACTCCCAGACACCGGAGAAAATCCAGTATAATTGAGCGCGTGGCCGGGCAAGGTCCGTTGTGGAACGCACTAGGCATGTTGAAGGGGAGATGACAGCTTCGGAGCTACAATCATAAACATCACTTCCCTTTAAATCTTGAATTAAACTCATTTTCTCAGCTGATAACAACATTGTTAATTGTATTACGAGCCACTTGCATGAATTACAGTAGGCAGTGCGGCTCACATGCCTGTAATAACTCTGCATAACCAGTAGGTAATGTGCGTACGTCAAGTCAATACTCGACGTAGAGCTACGATCGTTTCCACGGTCAAATTGACTCACGTTGAAATTGTATAAATCCCTACGTTGACTTGATTTTCTACGTAGGACACGGGTAAGATCAAATTTGATCCAAAGTACATTCTATAAATGAGGCCCCTGATCTCTGCAGTGGTTCCTGTACTTATATCCATTTACAGCACTAGATTGCTGTAGTTGCATCTCTATCTCTTCCAGCTGGTGACCCACACACTCTGCTCAGCCGTTCACCTCTTGTGAAATGAAGTAAATAATATAGATTTATTCTCAAATGACCTGGTTATCATGGTTCTTGTAGCAGTGGTGTGCTCATAGGAAAGAATTAAGAGGAAGGGAGGTTTGTGTGTGTGTGTGTGTGTGTGTGTGTGTGTGTTGGAATACTCCTCCCGCTGTTTGGACCAACAGCATCCTCTGCCCCAACCTTTAAAAGGCTGTGTGTGTGTGAGGCAGCACTTCTGTAGAAGCCATGACGGGGCGAGGCGGTCTCCTCAGACTGTTGCTGGGCTGCGTAACCATGGCACCAACTAACAAAGTAGGGTCATCCAGGGATTCTCTTACCTATTGTTGTGTTTGTAAATATGTGCATGTGTGTTTAACATCCATTCTAACAAAGCAGTTTTTAATGCAAAGTGGTTGAGAGGCTGGGAGTGGGAGTACAGCATGTGGTAGAGTCTGATCTCAAGCTCCTGATTGTTCTGGCAGCTCTGGGAACTGTCCTATGACCCACAAACAGAGTCCAACATGTCTCTTAGACAAACAGCAAAAGGTCTGGGGTGAAAGACCTACTGTACTGGCCTCTGTACTCTAATGTTGTCTTTTCCTTTGAGTGTGTGTGAGGAGGCATGCATGCATATGTTTGTGTGTCGGTGTGTGAGTGTGTCAAGCCAAGTCTGGAGGACAGTTAAACAAAATAAGGGGTGTAACAAGGATACAACCAATCAGGATTGAGATATTCTAGCCTGTAGTTATACTGCCTGTTATGTCTTTGTAAACATCATCAAATCGAATCAAGTTTTATTTGTATAGCGCATTTCTCACAAGATGTGACTCAATGCACTTCACATGATGACAGAGCCGCAAGCAGGCAAAGGTAAAAAAAACTCTTCACTGTGCAGCCAGGAAAATTCCCTTGCAGCGCTCTACTCATAGAGCGACTACTACCAGTTTGCCTACCAGCACACAGCAATGGCCCCCAAACCCCCCCCCCCCCCAGCCGCCCTACACACCCGACCCGCCCCACCACCAGCACACCAGGCTCAGCCAACCAAGCACAGACCATAATAGCCCCACACCAGGCTAGCCAAGCAGGTGCCCTAGCGGCGGGAACAGAGGAGAGGCCCTAGGACCACAGGCGCATAGCAAGCAAGCAAGGGCGAAAAAACAGTTTTTCCTGTGTATCCAGGAAAAGTTCCCTGCATCTTATCAGCGTACACTCTGTCCATAAAGTTATTTCTGCATCGTTGAAACTGCTTTATCCAGCCCGGGGCACAGATCCTGGTACAGGTCCTGGCACTGGTACAGCCTGGTACTTCAGCTCCCAGATACTCTTTCCTGTCAACAGAAGATCTGAAGCGCAGTTATGATGCAACAACACAGCAACAATAACAGTAATACAACCTGGTGACGGTCCAGGTACAGCCTGGTGCCGGTCCTGGTACTGGTCCAGGTGCCACTGACAGCTATCAGTGCCCCATGAGCACCCAGGTCCTCTTTTCTGTCAAAAGAAGATTTCAAGCGCAGTTATGATGTAACAGCACAGCAATCCTAGTTCTATAATTTCCAATTTCTCCCTAGTTTCAAAAGGCGAGATTGAATAAGTAGGTTTTGAGGTCTTAAATATTTCCTGAGTTTTGGACAACCTCAGGCTCTCAGGTAGGGTGTTCCACAGTCTAGGAGCATATATACTGAAAATTGACCCTCCATATCTCTTGGTCCTGGCTTCTGGTACCATCAGAAGTTCAGTGCCACTGGACCTTAGGGGTCTAACCGGTGTGTATCTTACGAGCATGTCCATGATGTATTTGGGTGCATGGCAGTGGAGTGATTTATAGACTAATAAAAGAGTCTTGAAGTCTATTCTGTAACTGACAGGGAGCCAGTGCAGTGATCTCAGGACTGGTGTGATGTGTGCTCTTCATTTTGTCCTTGTAAGGACGCGTGCAGCAGCATTCTGAACCATTTGCAGTCGACTTATCCGTTTTTTGGGGAGACCTGTCAGGAGAGCATTGCAGTAATCTAGCCTGCTAGTGACAAACACATGCATTAGTTTTTCAGTGTCTGCCTGGGAGAGAAAAGATTGTACCTTAGTAATGTTTCTTAAATGATGGAAGGATGTTTTTATAGTATATTAATATGGGTTTCAAAATTAAGATCTGAGTCAATTTTGACACCTAGATTTCTGGCCTGGCACTTAGTGTTAAGTGCCAGTGTTTTCAAATGTGCAGATAATTTCTCTCTCCCAGCCTTCTCACCGATGATCAATACCTCTGTTTTTTCTTGATTGAGTTGGAGAAAATGTTGTGTCATCCATGCATTGATATCAGCAATACAATCTATCAGGTGGTCGACCATCTCGTAGTCGTTGGGAGTTACTGAGATATAAAGCTGAGTGTCGTCAGCATAGCTATGATAGTTAACGCTGTGCCTCCTGATGACAGAGCTGAGGGGTAGCATGTATACGCTAAAAAGCAACGGTCCTAGAATGGACCCCTGGGGAACTCCACAGGTTACGCTATATATGTTTTAGTTATGGTCACCAAGGGCCACAAAGAAATCTCAGTCGGCTAGGAAAGTCCTGGACCAGAGAGGCCGACCCAGTTTTCATGTCTCTCAAAAAGTATGTTATGGTCCACCGTATCAAAACATAGTATGTGGGTTGTTTGTGAGAATATTCAGATGTTGTTTATTAGAGCTTTGTTTTGTGATTTTGCTTTCTGATCGTCTGCAGAAAGGTGACTGGGCCCCGCGGTGGTGTAGCGGTCTACGCACTGGCCACTAGTGCATGCTGCCCACCGGGGCCGGGGTTCGTATCCCGGCTCGCCAGATCCAGATATGGCCAGGGCACACACGGGAAGCGGCATATTGGGCGGCCGCTTCCGAGGGCGGTATAGGAGTATTTCTGGACAAGGATCCGTCGCGCAACAGCGCCCCCGGGGTGCCGGAATAACGGCGCTGGGCTCGAGGAGCCAGTCAGCTAGTCTGCCTGGCGGCCTCTTCTGGGACTGCCGGCCACGGGGTCGTGCGGCGGATCCTATGCAATAGGCAGGGGATAATTGGATGCTAGGTTGGGTTCAATTGGCTACCAAATTGGGTGAAAAAGGGATAAAATCTGAAGAAAAGAAAAAAAAAAAAAAAGAAAGGTGACTGGGACATCTACAGCTACCACATCAACTCCACAGTGACCAGTCGCTATGCCACCACTGCTTTCATCGGCAAATTCAGAATGTGGGTCTTCATCAGTGCTCTCCTATCAAAGCCTCCTTGCTGTCACACCTGTAGTTCACATAGAGATTGCAGTGACAAGTGCTCACTGATGTTTATGTAAAACCTCCCTCTCTCCTCCTCGGCCCCTGTCTTCCAGGGCCGGCTACTGTCATGAACACTCTATGCGGGTTGTTTAAGGCCACAACTGATAGAGGGCACCACACTTGCGCCATCAATTTAGCGCAAGCTACTACCTTTCAATCAAGAACTCCGCTACCCCGCCGCCCGTCCGCCCGTCCGTCAACAAAACACTAGACAATCCAAAACTCTGCTAATCCCCCCCCCCCCCCCCCCCCCAACCCATCCATAAAACACCCGGGGTGGGGCACAATCTAAATCTTGTTTAGGTCACCAGAGTGGTAGGGCCGGTCTGCTGTCTGGAGGGGCAGACGGGGTTGTGAAACAGAAGGAGGAGGCTCAACAACAATACACCAAAACAGTGTCTCACAAAGTTCTGGGATCATTAGGTAACGTATTGTGTGTGTGTGTGTGTGTGTGTGTGTGTGTGTGACCCAAATGTGACCTTTGAACTCACATATGAGGAGCTGTTGAAACGCCGCCTGGGCAAGTATGAGCTGCTGATCCACGCTCGACCAATGCAGCCAGTCAGCGACTTCAAGGTGAGACCAGAGAGAGCAGAGAGACCAGAGAGACCAGAGAGAGACCAGAGAGACCAGAGAGACCAGAGAGACCAGAGAGAGACCAGAGAGACCAGAGAGATCAGAGAGAGACCAGAGAGAGACCAGAGAGACCAGAGAGAGACCAGAGAGAGACCAGAGAGAGACCAGAGAGAGACCAGAGAGAGACCAGAGAGACCAGAGAGACCAGAGAGAGCAGAGAGAGACCAGAGAGACCAGAGAGAGACCAGAGAGACCAGAGAGACCAGAGAGACCAGAGAGACCAGAGAGACCAGAGAGACCAGAGAGAGCAGAGAGAGACCAGAGAGACCAGAGAGAGACCAGAGAGACCAGAGAGAGACCAGAGAGAGACCAGAGAGAGACCAGAGAGAGACCAGAGAGAGACCAGAGAGAGACCAGAGAGACCAGAGAGAGCAGAGAGAGACCAGAGAGACCAGAGAGAGACCAGAGAGAGACCAGAGAGAGACCAGAGAGAGACCAGAGAGAGACCAGAGAGACCAGAGAGACTAGAGAGACCAGAGAGAGACCAGAGAGACCAGAGAGAGACCAGAGAGACCAGAGAGACCAGAGAGACCAGAGAGACCAGAGAGAGACCAGAGAGACCAGAGAGAGCAGAGAGAGCAGAGAGACCAGAGAGACCAGAGAGACCAGAGAGACCAGAGAGAGACCAGAGAGACCAGAGAGAGACCAGAGAGACCAGAGAGACCAGAGAGACCAGAGAGACCAGAGAGAGACCAGAGAGAGACCAGAGAGACCAGAGAGAGACCAGAGAGAGACCAGAGAGACCAGAGAGAGACCAGAGAGACCAGAGAGACCAGAGAGACCAGAGAGACCAGAGAGACCAGAGAGACCAGAGAGAGACCAGAGAGACTAGGGAGAGCAGAGAGAGACCAGAGAGAGCAGAGAGACCAGAGAGAGACCAGAGAGACCAGAGAGACCAGAGAGAGCAGAGAGACCAGAGAGACCAGAGAGACCAGAGAGAGACCAGAGAGAGACCAGAGAGACCAGAGAGACCAGAGAGACCAGAGAGAGCAGAGAGACCAGAGAGACCAGAGAGACCAGAGAGAGACCAGAGAGAGACCAGAGAGACCAGAGAGACCAGAGAGACCAGAGAGACCACAGAGACCAGAGACCAGAGAGACCAGAGAGACCAGAGAGACCAGAGAGAGCAGAGAGAGACCAGAGAGACCAGAGAGACCAGAGAGACTAGAGAGACCAGAGAGACCAGAGAGACCAGAGACCAGAGAGACCAGAGAGACCAGAGAGACCAGAGAGAGCAGAGAGACCAGAGAGACCAGAGAGACCAGAGAGACCAGAGAGACCAGAGAGAGACCAGAGAGAGCAGAGAGACCAGAGAGACCAGAGAGACCAGAGAGACCAGAGAGAGAGCAGAGAGAGACCAGAGAGAGCAGAGAGAGCAGAGAGACCAGAGAGAGACCAGAGAGACCAGAGAGACCAGAGAGACTAGAGAGACCAGAGAGACCAGAGAGACCAGAGACCAGAGAGACCAGAGAGAGACCAGAGAGAGACCAGAGAGACCAGAGAGAGACCAGAGAGACCAGAGAGAGACCAGAGAGACCAGAGAGACCAGAGAGAGAACAGAGAGAGACCAGAGAGACCAGAGAGACTAGAGAGACCAGAGAGACCAGAGAGACTAGAGAGACCAGAGAGAGACCAGAGAGACCAGAGAGACCAGAGAGACCAGAGAGAGACCAGAGAGACCAGAGAGACCAGAGAGACCAGAGAGAGACCAGAGAGACCAGAGAGACCAGAGAGAGACCAGAGAGAGACCAGAGAGAGCTGTGAGAGCGAAAGTGCAGACATACAGTAAATGGATGATTCATTAGAATCATGCAGGCATGAATAAGTTTGACAGAAAAATACACAATGCAATACGCAATACGTGTTGGAAATATTGCCTGCAAAAAGATCTGTTTGGAGGGCCAAAGAGCCCTACCACTTCAAATAGCCCTACCACTTCAAATAGCCCTACCACTTCAAATAGCCCTACCACTTCAAATAGCCCTACCACTTCAAATAGCCCTACCACTTCAAATAGCCCTACCACTTCAAAGAGCCCTACCACTTCAAATAGCCCTACCACTTCCACCAACTCCTCCATGACAACAAGAATTGGTAATGAGATGAGATGAGATGTCTGTCCCTGTAGTGTGACGCTGATTCTGCGGGAGATGGATGTTACCATTGGGGACACACGAGTGGTCATCCTGTTATACAGAAGCAATAGAATGAAATTCCTGTGGCCTGCAATAAGACAGCGCCCATCAGGCAGCAACGTTCTGGGACTTATGGGTGAGTGAAATACTTTTCCTCACCCACCTTCTATATATCCCAAATCATTAGTATGTGTGGTTTTGTAATGAGAAATATTTTCTAGATAGTAGTTATTAACATTTCCTGCTCTCCACTGGACAATCGCCAGTCGTTTGCAGCCCTGGTGTCAGGTATTGTTATCACAGTGACAGTATTTGTGTTGGTATTCAGTCCTATCACCTGTTACCTATGAGGAGGTCCAGGGAACCCCCTCAGCACAACTTAAGATCCAGGATCAAGAAGTGCATGTCACCAGGTAAGTTCAATAGTTCAACTGTGTCTCTCTCTCTCTCTCTCTCTCTCTCTCTCTCTCTCTCTCTCTCTCTCTCTCTCTCTCTCTCTCTCTCTCTCTCTCTCTCTCTCTCTCTCTCTCTCTCTCTCTCTCTCTCTCTCTCTCTCTCTCTCTCTCTCTCTCTCTCTTTCTCTTTCTCTTTCTCTCTCTCTCTCTCTCTCTCACACACACACACACACACACACACACACACACACACACACACACACACACACACACACACACACACAGACACAGACACATACACATACACACACACACACACACACACACACACACACACACACACACACACACACACACACACACACACACACAGACACATACACATACACATACACACACACACACACACACACACACACACACACACACACACTTACTTTTTGGATGATGTGACACATGATTACTGCTCTGTCTTTGTTCATATAATCATATATATTCTAAAGTTAAGAATGTGATAGATATTGATATTGATTATGGTGGAGGATATGGATCTCTAAGAATAAGACTATTGAACATGTCTCTTGTCTCTGCGTTGTGTCATTCCAACCATTCAATGTAAAATAGCCCCCTCAACAATACGGTCTTCAGGTTCAATGATAGACTTGGAACATGGGTCCTCAGGAGAACATGGGTCCTCAGGAGAACATGGGTCCTCAGGAGAACACGTACAGTGCCTTGCAAAAGTATTCACCCCCCTTGGCTTTTTACATATTTTATTACATTACAACCTGTAATTTAAACATTTTTTAAATCAGAATTTTATTTGATGAATCTGCACAAAATAGTGTTAGTTTTTAAATGAAATGAGAAATATATATATAAATTTAAAAAAAAAAAACTGAAAATTGGCATGTGCATAATGTATTCACCCCCTTTGTTATGAAGCCCCTAAAAACTTCTGGTGCAACCAATTACCTTCAGAAGTCACATAATTAGTTAAATGAAGTCCACTTGTATGCAATCTAAGTGTCACATGATCTGTCAGTATATACACACCTTTTCTGAAAGGCCCCAGAGGCTGCAACACCTAAGCAAGAGGCACCACCAACCAAACACTGCCATGAAGACCAAGGAACTCTCTCTGTGTGTTTCCATTGCAGGGACCATGCTGTGGACTTCAGCGTTCGCACTGCTCCGACTGTTGAGTGCTGGCTCCTGCCTCTTCAATCTGCCCTGCAAGGGGCGCTGTCCGACTTCACTGTCACACAACTGTAGCTAATAATGTCGAGTTAACAGCTGTCAGACAACTGTATCTTACTATGTAGTGCTTTCTTCACCGCCTAAAAGACTGCCAATATATAAATCAGTCATTCTATGACACAGTCAGACAGCCACTTTGTGTTTATACAGTCGAGAAGAGATAGGGTGTTTCTTTTTACTGCAATTTACTTCAGTATTATGTGATTCTTTTTTAAGACATCAATGCTGCATCAATGCTTCTTTTGTGTTTGATTGTGTGTTGTATGATGCAAAAATGGAAGATCAATAAAATAAAAATAAAAATATATATCTGTCCAAACACTTGTAGATGAATAGGTTGTTAGTTACAGTAACAAGTACTGGCAAGGACATGTGCCTATGTACTGTTAATAACAACACATAGTGCAATATTATACTATTAATAATCATTCATCATTTAAACACTATATGGAAAGAATTGTTTCGGTTGACTAGGGCAAGAATGGTCAAGTGAGAAAAAAATCAAATGAGGCTTTAATAACATTGTAAATACATACAAGGCAACTACACCATAAAGAAATATGACATTCTACCCTCTTGGTAAATGAGAGAAAGAGAGAGAGATGGTCTGTATACTCACAGACAACAGCTGGGACTAAGATTAGTGACAAAGAGAAATATACTGTAAGTCCCTCAACTGTTTTATATCTGTCTTTCAACCATCAGTATTACAATCCAGAGTTGTTTGTAAGGGTGAACCAATCAGACCGTATAGAATCAGTTACAGTCAAATGACATGTACAGTAGTATTCAAACATTCACAAAGAGTCACTCAAAATCAGTGAGACAATAAGAAGTGTGGCAGATTTGGACTCTTCCCCCTTCACACTTCTCTTAAGTTGAGAATAATTCTCATGAGTAGGACCCAGGTTCTAAAGCCTGGGGCCTCATTTATTAAAAAAAGTACTTGAACGTCATCTTTGACTTTCACGTAAGCACATTTTTCTAAACCGACGTAAGCATTATTTATAAAACGGGCTGCGGTGGTTTAAAATTGCGTACGTGCTTCCTTCTAAAAATACCAATGCAGGTAAAATGAACGCAGGTTTCTCCTGCACCACAGACACCCCAACATGTTTCTGTGGATTGTATGTGATAGAGTTATTTATGTATTTAGTATAGAGAGAGTTTCAGTTGAATATGAACTAAACTTCATTTGACTGGTTGAAATGTGTTTTATGTCTACATATAGCACTCCCACTCAGATGTACAACATCCCATATTGGATATTGTTGATTTGCTTGTTATTGTTTGAACCCTTTCATAACTGTACAGTATTCAATCAATTCAGTTTGAATTGAACCTTTGTAGAGTGTCAGGCAGAATATTCTGCTTTGACTCAAATCTTCCATATTGTAGAGAGAGATTTCTGATCTCTGAACAGTATCTTGCCTAAGCTGCTATTTACAGGACTCATGTGCTTTACAAAGCAAGGCTTATCTTGAACTAGCTCTGTGTATGATCACTTTTGCCTGCTGTATACTATCCCTGCACTTAGCATCTGACCTGGCCAGCAGGACTGATTGTACACATTTGAAGACAGAAATAAACTCATTTTTGCTTGACAACATCTTCTCTCTGCCTGTGTCATATTGCTTCAGTAGACTCTCTTGTGTTGACCAAGATACAAATACTCTGTCCACTGTATATTGGCCAAATGATCTAAGAAATGATTCTCTCACTCTTGTGCCAAAACAGATAGCACAGTAAATGTAACACTCACATTACATAACTGGTCTCTGCAGTGGTTCCTTTACTTATATCCGTTTGCAGCACTAGATTGAAGTTTTCACTCTGGTTGCATCTCTATCTCCTCCAGCTGGTGACCCACAAACTCTGCTCAGCTGACATCTCTTGTGAAATGAAGTAAACAATATTGATTTATTCTCAAATTACCCCTTGGCTAGCATGGTTCCTGTACGCAGTGGTGTGCTCATAGGAAAGAATTCAAGTGAAGGGAGGATGGGTTTTGTGTGTGTATGTGTGTGTATGTGTGCGTGTGCGTGTGAATGTGTGTGTGTGTGTGTGTGTGTGTGTGTGTGTGTGTGTGTGTGCGTGCGTGCGTGTGTGTGTGTGTGTGTGTGTGTGTATGTGTGTGTGCGTGTGTGTGTGGAGGTGGATTGGAATACCCCTCCCACCTCTTAGGAAATTATTGTTCACCATTCTATGCACACGACATATTCAACAAGTAGAAGATGATTAACCAGCTGTTGCATTCTCTCTGGTGACCAATAGCATCCACTGCTTCTCTCTGGTGACCAATAGCATCCACTGCACCCTGACTTTAAAAGGCTGTGTGTGTTTGTGAGACATCATTTCTGTAGAAGCCATGAGAGTCGTGGTACAAGTCGGTCTTCTCGGACTGGTGTTGGCCTGCGTTACCCCAGCACCAACCAACACGGTAGGGTCATCCAGGGATTTGGTTTTGTATTGTTGTGTTTGGAAATATGTGCCATTGTTTGTTTGTGTTCACGTCAGCTCGTGGAAGAGTCTGATCTCAAGCATGTGTTAGTGTTGTGTAGACTCTCAAGCTCCTGATTGTTCTGGCAGTTCTGGGAACTGTCCTATGACCCACACACAGAGTCCAACATGTCTCTTAGACAAACAGCAAAATGTCTGGGGTGAAAGACCTACTGTACTGGCCTCCGTACTCTAATGTTGTCTAATGCATATGTGTGTCCGTGTGGTGCGTGCGTGTGTGTGTCTGTGTGTGTGTGTGTGTGTGTGTCTGTGTGTGTGTGTGTGTGTCTGTGTGTGTGTGTGTCTGTGTGTGAGTGTGTCAAGCCAAGCCTGGAGGACAGTCAAACAAAATAAGGGGTGTAACAAGGATACGACCAATCAGGACTCAGATATTCTACACTGTACTTATACTACCTGTTATGTCTTTGTAATACGTGGTTTATTTGTGTGAGAATATTCAGATGTCGTTTATTAGAGCTTTGTTTTGCGATTTTGCTTTCTGATCGTCTGCAGAAAGGTGACTGGGACATCTACAGCTTCCACGTCAACTCCACAGTGACCAGTCGCTATGCCACCACCGTTATTGTCAGCAGGGTGGCCAATCGAATCAGCCAGCCACAGGAAATAGAGTTTGATGTCAAAATTCCGAAGAATGCTTTCATCAGCAAATTCAGAATGTGGGTCTTCAGCAGTGCTCTCCTATCAAAACATCCTCACTGTCACACATATAGTTCACATAGAGATTGAAGTCACAAGTGCTCACAAGATGTCTATAGAAAACCTCCCTCTCTCCCCCTCGCTCCCTGTCTTCCTTAGGACAATTGAGGGGCAGACGTATGACGGGGTTGTGAAACAGAAGGAGGAGGCTCAACAACAGTACACCAAAGCAGTGTCTCGTGGTCAAAGTGCTGGGATCATCAGGTACATGTACTGCGTTGTGTGTGTGCATGTGTACGTGTGTGCGTGAGTATGTGTGCTTGTTTTTGTGTGTTCTTGTGTATTAGATTGTCACTCTTTGTGTCTCAGCTCTGTGGGAAGGACCCTTGAGGTGTTTAAGACTTCTGTGACTGTGGCTGGGCTCAGTAAGGTGACCTTTGAACTCACATATGAGGAGCTGTTGAAACGCCGCCTGGGCAAGTATGAGCTGCTGATCCACGCTCGACCAATGCAGCCAGTCAGCGACTTCAAGGTGAGACCAGAGAGACCAGAGAGACCAGAGAGACCAGAGAGACCAGAGAGAGACCAGAGAGAGACCAGAGAGAGCAGAGAGACCAGAGAGACCAGAGAGACTAGAGAGAGACCAGAGAGACTAGAGAGAGACCAGAGAGTCCAGAGAGACCAGAGAGACCAGAGAGAGACCAGAGAGAGACCAGAGAGAGACCAGAGAGAGACCAGAGAGACCAGAGAGACCAGAGAGAGACAAGAGAGAGACCAGAGAGACAAGAGAGACAAGAGAGACCAGAGAGAGACCAGAGAGAGACCAGGGAGACCAGAGAGAGACCAGAGAGACCAGAGAGACCAGAGAGACCAGAGAGAGACCAGAGAGACCAGAGAGACCAAAGAGACCAGAGAGACCAGAGAGACCAGAGAGACCAGAGAGACTAGAGAGACCAGAGAGACCAGAGACCAGAGAGATCAGAGAGAGACCAGAGAGACCAGAGAGAGACCAGAGAGACCAGAGAGAGACCAGAGAGAGACCAGAGAGACCAGAGAGAGCAGAGAGACCAGAGAGAGACCAGAGAGACCAGAGAGACCAGAGAGACCAGAGAGAGACCAGAGAGACCAGAGAGAGCAGAGAGACAAGAGAGACCAGAGAGACCAGAGAGACCAGAGAGACAAGAGAGACCAGAGAGAGCGCAGAGAGACCAGAGAGACCAGAGAGACCAGAGAGACCAGAGAGAGACCAGAGAGAGCAAAAGAGAAGACATACAGTAGATCGATGATTCATTAGAATCAAGGCTTGACAAAGTGTTACTAAAACATAAAACATACACTATAGGCTGTATACTCCAGATGAAACATACACTATAGGCTATATACTCCAGATGAAAACAAGTGTATGATATCAATACACATTGTGCACATCGATGTTTTACATCGATTTTGGGGGATTTAAAATGTTGATTCTGTATGATTTTGTGTAGTGTATGATATGGTTGATGGTCATGTTTTCTTCCTTAATGCAGATTGATGTGTACATCAATGAGAAACCAGGCATTAACTTCCTGGAGGTTAAAGGGGATCTGACGACCAGGGCACTGGCTAATGCCATCACCAAAACACATGCTAACAATCAGGTACTGTCCACGATGGAGCTAATGCAGTCTTCTCTATCTGCTAATGCAGTCTTCTCTATCTAATGCAGTCTTCTCTATCGTCTCTATCGTACCAGACTTCATTGACAGTACCTGATGTGGGGGGAGTGCAGAGTGGGACTAAGTCACATCTAGGGTTGTTGGAGACAGTAATAATCAGTAGGAATGCAATTGATTATTGTATTTTCTTTTTATGATAACGGCAAAGCAAACAAAAATAATTCCCAGATTATCGTTACATGATGTCTCTGAAGCGCTTCTGCCTAAACCTCTCAGGCAGAATCAAGAGTTAGTTGTTGTAGTTTAATTTACTTCTACTATCTATCTATTTTCTATGGCATACACAAACTACTCCGATGATGTACTTACCTGACTGATGTTACAAGCAGAGCCCTCTGTCCCTCTTTCCCCAGGCATGGGTGCATTTCTACCCCACAGCAGAGCAACAGACTCAGTGTGTCAGCTGTGGAGCGCAGGGTTTGAACGGCGACCTGGTTGTTGTGTATGACGTCAACAGGGGCCGGTCGATGGGAGATCTCAAGGTACGGCCACGGCTACGCAGAGGGTCCAAGAGGGTCCAAGAGGGTCCAAGAGGGAGCTACATGCATACAGTTTTTCACTCAAATACCTGGATATCTTGCATTGCTTCTTCTGTCCACCCTCTTCACTAACTACTATCATGTTCACTTTTTCCGAATCCTCCTAAGGAGTCAGAGGGATATTTTGTCCATTACTTTGCCCCAAATGACCTTCCACGCATACCCAAAAATGTGGTCTTCATCATTGATCGCAGTGGCTCCATGCATGGCAGGAAAATACAGCAGGTATGTGTGTGTGTGTGTGTGTGTGTGTGTGTGTGTGTGTGTGTGTGTGTGCACGTGCATGTGTACAGTTATTGTACAGCATGTCTGTTTGTGTGAGGTGTATGGGTGTACTGTATGTGCTGTATCTACAGTCCTTAACTGTCCTTTCAATGCATAGGGGAGCTATCTTTATGTACTGTACCTGTTTTCTTTATGTGTGTGCCTGTGACATTAAGGTCCACTCCACAGTAGGCTGATGTACTGTGTTACTTTGTTCAGACCCGTGCTGCGCTGCTGAAGATCTTAGGAGATCTTGCAGAGGACGATCACTTTGGTCTCATCACATTCGACAGTGATGTGTCTCCCTGGAGAAAGGAGCTCCTCCAGGCCAATGAGGAAAACTTGGCGGCTGCCAAGACATTTGCAAACAACATTCAAGACAGAGGAGGTAAGTCTAATCACAGCACCCCACTCTCAGGTCTGAAAAGGATCAGGACTGTGTGATGTTAGTGACGATATCATGGAGGAGATAGAAATGTTCTTGAGCAATGAATGATGAATGAATGAATGAATGGTCTTTATTGTCATTGCTATAGTACAGGTACCAAACAACGAAATTTAGGAGGGGTGGCTCCCCTGGTGCTAGGAAAGAAAAAAAAACAAGAAAAAAAACAAGAAGGGAAAGGAGCTGGTTTACATAAATAAAGGCTATGTACACTATCCACTATACTATACTGTACAGATAGACGACTAGGGTTGACATATTGCACATAGTGTTATTGCACATTCATTTAAAGTGTCGCAGTTTGCAGGCTTGAAATGTACATATTTGTGCCTCAGCACTACACCTGATTTTTTCAATCCAGCAGCTGCCATCAATCCGTCCAGACTGTCCAGGGCCCAGCATGGAACAATTAACATGGAACAATTAAGATCAGAATGAACATTTAAGAGGTTCAAGATCTACTGTGTGAAGGGGTGGCAAGATTGAAAGCTATAGGAGATAATAAATGTGTATGTTGTCTTCTCTCTTCTTAGCCACAGACATCAATGCTGCTGTGTTGAAAGGCGCAGAAATGCTGAACCGACATCCCAGGGAAGGCTCTGCTTCTCTCCTTATACTGCTCACTGATGGAGACCCAACCTCAGGTACAATGACAACACACACACACACACACACACACACACGGGCGAGCATGCACGCTCACGCACACACACACACACACACACACACACACACACACACACACACACACACACACACACACACACACACACACACACACTCTTTTATGTGCTTACAGATTGAGAAAAAGGTTGTGACCCACTTATGCACACAATGATAGCATAATTCTCCTCATTCTCAGGGGAGACCAACATGGGAAAAATCCAAAAACACATAAAAGAGGCCATTAGTAAGAAATTCCCACTTTATTGTCTTGGCTTTGGGATGGATGTGAACTTTGAGTTCCTGGAGAAGATGGCACTGGAGAACAGTGGTGTAGCACGCAGAATATACGAGGACTCGGATGCTGCCTTGCAGCTGAAGGTAATACAGTACATATTCATTCACTTGTCAGAGTGCTGGTCACTTTGTTTCCGTGGAATCTAATTGTTGCATATGAACCTAATGATTTTGAGCCAGTAATGATCCTGTACAGTGATATGAACTGCAAACCCCTGTACTGTAATAATATAATCAAGCTAGTTCTGAGGAGAATGTGTGACACTACAGCCTTCTGTATCCTTAACAGGGCTTCTATGAGGAGGTGGCCACACCCCTTTTGACAGATGTGCAAATGATCTACATTGGTGGGGCCAATCTGACCCAGACTAACTTCAGCCAGTACTACAACGGCTCTGAACTTGTGGTGGCTGGCCAGATCACTGACAACAACATGGAGACATTTAGCGCACAGGTCATAGGCATATCGGTAGGTCACCTCTATTCTGTCCTCTTCTATATACTGTCTATAACCTTTTATGGATATACAAATATGTATTTTTCTTGAAATTACATTTTACGGTGAAGAGACACAATGCTCGCTTTGGGTTTGTTTACTAAGCTACAGCTTAGTGTCAACATTAAAATTGTTACTGCATCCCATTGAGTTTGAATGGAACCACAGTAGCAATTAATTAACTCCATGCCAAAGCCCAAAATCAGCCCTTCAAGTACATCTAGTCGTCATTCAGCAGTTATTGAAAGTTTAATGTAAAGATGCATTTGACCATTTCAGAAAAGTAACAAGGTGGAGTTTTCCGACACAATTGTGGATGGAGCTGAGGAGCCCAGTGAAGCTAGTGGTGACAGCCACATACAAAGGCTGTGGGCCTACCTCACTGTGAAGCAGCTACTGGACAGAGAGTAAGTCTAGATTTGGGAGACAGGGGTCCATGAATTAGTTTTTTTATCTGTATTTTATGTATTTATTTATTTAATATGTTTTTAGGGCATTTCTGCTTTATTGGGATAGAGACAGTAGTGTAGTTTGAACCCCGGCTGGCCACATGTCGAGGTGTCCTTGGGCAAGACACTGAACCCCTAATTGCTCCCAATGAGCGGGCCGGCGCCTTGCATGGTAGCTTGTCGCCATTGGTGTGTGAATGTGTGTGTGAATGGGTGAATGAGAGGCCATTGTAAAGCGCTTTGGAATAAGGCGCTATGTAAGTCAATCCATTTATAATCCAAAGTGAGAAGTGTCCCTCATCCCCTTCAGAGAACCAGGTTTAACATACCATAACCCAAAGTGTTGTGTTGTTCCACCTCTGTTTCCATACACCCCATGTGTAAAAACAGAGTGCAGTTAACAGGGGATGAGAAGGAGAAGGTGAAGAAGGAGACCCTGGAGCTCTCTCTGAAGTACAGCTTTGTGACCCCTCTCACCTCCATGGTGGTCACCAAACCCCAGGGAGAGGACACACAGGTGGCCCACAAACCCAAGGAGGGGGAGAAGCCTGAAAGAAGACTGTATGGAATGCATGGACCAACATGGACCAGTATGCAGTCTGGAGTAGCCTATTCACCAGCAGTAGCAGGACATATGCAGCCTGGAGTGCCTGGTGAGATAAACTTGACTACCACCGATTATACTGTATGGAACACCAAATGAGAATTAGCTGAAACTCTACTCTAATAAATGAGAGTACAAAGTATACTTTTGATACAGTTTACACATGTACTGTAATCAGTAGGGCAAGCTGGCTCCCCAGACATGATGATGATGTTCTCCGCCCATGGTAAGTCAAATGCCTTATCTTCAAGTTAAATTGATACATTTTCCACTTGTCTCTAGCTTCAATTGTAAGCAGATTCATACATTCAGTACTGTTACTGCTCAATCTTCTCAGATACATGTTTTAAACACTTTTGACGAGTGCTGCTGATCTAATATGTTTTTTCTTTGATTAATCCCTAGCAGATTATTCAGATTACGGCGGTACGTAGAAAAAAAGACTAAAAACTGAAAAAGTTTACATTTGTATCCCTAAAAGTATGCAGGGTGTGTGTGTGTGTGTGTGTGTGTGTGTGTGTGTGTGTGTGTGTGTGTATGAGAATATATCGTGTTTTTTTGTCTCTAGAGGGTGTCTCATGTGTGTCTCAAAAAACATACATTAATGTACAGGACTCAAATCTACAGTTTTTACCACAATCACACACAACATTCTTGACCAATATATTACGTTTAGGCAAAGACTGGTTTTCAGGTTATGATCAGATACACAAGTTATACAAAGGGAGTTTGAGTAATAACTCCCAAATTCCTCCTCTCTTTCACTTCACAGGAGTTGTGGCCAATACCAAAACACCAGGCAAGGGGCTCCATTTATTTATTTCTCTCCATGTTGAGAGATTGGAGGCTTCATGAACAGTACAGGAGAGGTGTTGCAGAGCTCTTGTGTATATGCAAAGTCTCAATATGATAGTAAACTACTGGTAATAATGATACATCTTCTGATCCCAGCATTTGACAAAAATCATGTGGAACAAGCTGTGGTGCAGACAGACAGCTGTATCTACCCATTCATTAATCCTATCAAAAGCTATCACAAGATTTTCAACAGTTCATCTGTTCTGTCTCCTTCATACAGTAATAACATCTGTTCTGTCTCCTTCATACAGTAATAGCATCTGTTCTGTCTCCTTCATACAGTAATAACATCTGTTCTGTCTCCTTCATACAGTAATAACATCTGTTCTGTCTCCTTCATACAGTAAAAGCATCTGTTCTGTCTCCTTCATACAGTAATAACATCTGTTCTGTCTCCTTCATACAGTAATAACATCTGTTCTGTCTCCTTCATACAGTAATAACATCTGTTCTGTCTCCTTCATACAGTAATAGCATCTGTTCTGTCTCCTTCATACAGTAATAACATCTGTTCTGTCTCCTTCATACAGTAATAACATCTGTTCTGTCTCCTTCATACAGTAATAACATCTGTTCTGTCTCCTTCATACAGTAATAACATCTGTTCTGTCTCCTTCATACAGTAATAGCATCTGTTCTGTCTCCTTCATACAGTAATAACATCTGTTCTGTCTCCTTCATACAGTAATAGCATCTGTTCTGTCTCCTTCATACAGTAATAACATCTGTTCTGTCTCCTTCATACAGTAATAGCATCGAGGGGACATCGACCTCTGTCATCAGGAAGAGTGGGCGCAGGTGGGGGCGCACGTGGAGGAGGGCGCACGTGGATTCCAGTAGCTGTTGCGGGTGTCGACTATGAAAAAGAGGTTGACGACGTAGTGATTGCTGGTGATTATTTTACATTATTAACAAGGTGATTTGCATATTTGGTTTACATGTCTCCTGAAACACTACCTCATTAGAAAATTCCCAAGTGTCACCAACCTCATAGGAATATATATTTTTCATTAATTAGTAGTTTTGATATTAGCTTATTTATAGTGCATGAGTCCTGAGTAGTCAGACACGTAAGGCTCATATAAGTGGTGGTTATAGTAAGGCTCATATAAGTGGTGGTTATAGTAAGGCTCATATAAGTGGTGGTTATAGTAAGGCTCATATAAGTGGTGGTTATAGTAAGGCTCATATAAGTGGTGGTTATAGTAAACTGAAGAGAAACGTGATGTACTCATAAGGTAACTTGATGTACTCATAAGGTACATCACTCATGAAGACACATCTCCCAGACATCACACAGAGGAAAACAAGTAGGTCAATGGAATTGCTGCTGTCCTCCGATATCTGTTGAATCATTGTCATTATTTTTTGTTTGAAAATACTGTGAGTTAAAGGTCAAATCTTTCCCATCCTAAAACTGACCCTTATAATAATATTATTCAATATTATGTGAATTATGTGCTGTATGTAGTTTCCAAGCAAGGGATATATCATTGTGACTTACAGTTAGGTCCGGAAGTATTTGGACAGTGACATAATTTCCATAATTTTGGCTCTGTATGCCACCACAAAGGATTTGAAATGACTTTCAGCTTTAATTCAAGGGGTTGAACAAAAATATTGTATGAAACGTTTAGGAATTGCAACCATTTTTATACACAGTCCCCTATTTTCAAGAGCTCAAAAGTAATTGGACAAATTAACATAATGAGAAATAAAATGTTAATTTTTAATACTTTGTCGAGAATCCTTTGCAGGCAATGACTGCCTTAAGTCTGGAACCCATGGACATCACCAAATGCTGGATTTCCTCCTTTGTGATGCTTTGCCAGGCCTTTACTGCAGCAGTCTTCAGTTGTTGTTTGTTTGTGGGTCTTTGTGCCTTTAGTTTTGTCTTCAGCAAGTGAAATGCATGCTTGATCGGGTTGAGATCAGGTGATTGACTCTGGCCATTGCAGAATATTCCACTTATTTGCCTTAAAAAACTCCTGGGTTGCTTACGCAGTATGTTTTGGGTCATTGTCCATCTGTATTTGCAGCACCATCCAACTTTGCTGAATTTGTCTGAATCTGAGCAGACAGACTATCCCTAAACACTTCAGAATTCATCTGTCTGCTTCTGTCTTCTGTCACATCATCAATAATAATATTAATAATAATGATAATAAACACACTTGTGACCCAGTGCCATCACACAGCCTCCACGTTTTTTTACAGATGATGTGGTATGCGTCGGATCATGAGCCGTTCCAGGCCTTCTCCATACTTTTTTCTTCCCATCATTCTGATACAGGTTGATCTTAGTTTCATCTGTCCAAAGAATGCTGTTCCAGAACAGGGCTGGCTTTTTTTGATGTTTTTTGTCAAAGTCTAATCTGGCCTTTCTATTCTTGAGGCTTATGAATGGCTTGCACCTTGTGGTGAACCCTCTGTATTTGCTTGTGTGAAGTCTTTCTTTTATGGTACACTTGGATAATGATGTGTCTACCTCCTGGAGACTGTTCTTCACTTGGCTGGATGTTGTGAAGGGGTTTTTCTTTACCATGTAAAGGATCCTGTGATCATCCACCACTCTTGTCTTCCATGGACGTCCAGACCTTTTTGTGGTGCCGAGCTCACCAGTGCGTTCTTTTTTTCTCAGAATGTACCAAACAGTTAATTTGGCCACTCCTAATGTTCCCGCTATCTCTCTGGTGGATGTTTTGGTTGTTTTCGCAGCCTAATTAGTCCAATTACTTTTGGTCCCTTGAAAAAGAGGGAGCTACATATTAAAGAGCTGTAATTCCTAAACCCTTCCTTTAATTTGGATGTGAATACCCTTACCTTAAAGCTGAAAGTCTGCACTTTAAGCCCCTATTCAACTGTAACCTGAAGATGTTTTGGTAAACAGTTAACACAAATCCTGTCTGTGTCCAAATAATATTTATATGGACCTAACTGTATGTGCCTTCAGTCCTGCATGTTGCATCCCTATCTCACTCTGTCTTTAGATTGAATACATTCTCTGCTTGTCCGGCACTTGCTTACTGGCACTTGATGAAATGTCTGAAACCACTAATCAATAAACTTGCTATGTTCTTCTGTTTGCCAGCATTACAATTAATACCAAGTCAATCATTTCCAGGTCAGTATATACTTTACAGTACATGTTGTAAATATTGTACTTATTGTGTCTTTAAAATAAGCGTAGACCTTATTTGTGTGTTTTGTGTGTTAAGTGTTTTGACTGTGTGTGTACGTGTGTGTGTGCATCCGTCCGTATGTGTTACACTTCCCAGCGGTCCCAGAGGCTACTACAACTACAACTACAACTTCAACTAGAACTACAACTACTACCACTGCCCCAACTGGTATTGCAACTACAGTATATCATTCATAAAATGCAATATCAGCTACAAAGCACAAGATTTTAATGTTTTTCATAGAAAACAAACAATAGTTACAAAACAAACAATCTCACTATCTCTCTTTGTCTCTCTCTCTCTCTCTCTCTCTCTCTCTCTCTCTCTCTCTCTCTCTCTCTCTCTCTCTCTCTCTCTCTCTCTCTCTCTCTCAGCAAGTCCTGTCCTCAGGTTCCTGTTGGCAGCTAAGGGTCAGGTTTTCCCACTGTGCTATGACGTACCTATGGCTCTCTCCCTCAGACTCCTGCAGGATCCCAGCACTGGTGACTCTTATGCATCATGATTTGTATGACATCTGGTTGTGTATTCTCCCATTGACCTCTTCATCCATTATCTATTCATGAGTCTGCAGCCTCACACTAATCCGTTGATCTTTTACTCCTTCCTGCAATATATTATCAAAAAAAGTTCGAAAATGTTATTTTGGTTGATTATTCCTCCCCTTTAATAATACCAATTGGTATTGTATTTTATAGCGTTAGAAAGCCTGATTAGTCATCTTTAGAACGAGGTACAACTTGTAAGGATCATGCATTCGTGGAATGAGCAACACAGCTAAACGTGTGGGTGGCGGCCCAAACATATTTGCCAAAATCCCCTATATTCTTCTGTTGGTATTCACTCTCGTTTTGAGTTGCTTGGTGGATTGGATGATTGCACTCTCCCACAGTAATAAGGAAAAAACAACACATATTGGCCATTTTTACACTTTATTCATTTTACACTGTCAGGGACCTCAGCAGCGTGTGGAAGATCCATACGCAGTCACAACAGCTTGGCACCTCCTCCTCATGCTGGTCACCAGCCTGGTCACACACTGCAGTGGGACGGCATCCCATTCCTCAACTAGGATTTGCCACAAGTCAGCCAACATGGTTGCGTTGGTCACTCTGGCACGTACAGCACGCCCAAGCTGATCCCACAAGTGTTCAATTGGGTTGGGGTCTGGACTCACGGCAGGCCATTCCACCTTCTCCACTCCCAAATTCTGGAGGTGCTCTGTGATGATCCTAGCTCTGTGGGGGCGAGCGTTGTCATCCTGAAGGATGGAGTTAGGTCCCAGATTCTGGAGATATGGGATCGCCACTGGCCCCAGAATATCATTCCTGTCAATTAGGTGCCATTCAGGTGCCAGTCACACACCTGTGACTGACATACACCTGCCAGCACTTGAAGCTCAAAACGAGAGTGAATACCAACAGAAGAATATTGCAGGGGATTTTGGCACATTTCTTTGGGCCGCTACCCACACGTTTAGCTGTGTTACTCATTCCACAAATGATTGATCCTTACAAGTTGTACCTCGTTGTAAAGGTGACTAATCAGGCTTTCCAACAATATAAAATACAATACCAATTGGTATTATTAAAGGGGAGGAAGAATCGACTGAAATAACGTTTCCAAACTTTTTTTGAGGAGTTTATATATGTCTGTTCATTGTTATCCTCTGAGTGACTGAGTGTGTCTCCACCTTTCCCAGAGTTGTCGATGAATGGTGAGCTTGGGTCATCAGCCAATGAAGGCTTCCAGAGGATTGTGATCCATTACAAAGATCAGCACATTGAGTTTGACACCTCTGGTGTCACCTTCAAAGAGGGACAAAATGTCACATATTTCCTCTGGAAGCAGGACCTCATCATCAACAGAGACAGGTGCTCCATCACAGACCAGTTGCAAAGTGTTATTATGGCCATTATAAGATATTGTTACACAGTGTAGTGTTCACACTGTTGGAGAAGTATTTATATATTTATGTTACTTAATGAAGAGTGATGTATGTTATTGTGATTTCTGATTAGACTTTTGTGTTGTTTTTGTGTGTGATGCACATGATTACATATTATGTTGTAAAAGTTTTACAGTGAATCTTAAATGTTAATTATTTAAGAAATGTTATTGAGATGTCTGTCCCTGTAGTGTGACACTGATTCTGCGGGACATGGAAATGGATGTTACCATTGGGGACACACGAGTGGTCATCCTGTTATACAGAAGCAATAAAATGACATTCCTGTGGCCTGCAATAAGACAACGCCCATCAGGCAGCAACGTTCTGGGACTTATGGGTGAGTGAAATGTCCTTCCTCACCCACCTTCTATATATCCCAAATTATTATATGTGTGGTTTTGTAATGAGAAATATTGATTATATTATTTATTATACAGTTGAAGTTGGAAGTTTACATACACTTAAGTTGAAGTCAGAATACTTTTTTAACCACATCTACTTTGTGCATGAAGTAATTTAGCAAAAAACAAGTAACAATTATTTACATATTAGTTCACTTATAATTCATGATATCACTATTCCAGTGGGTCAGAGGTTTACATACATTAAGTTGACTGTGCCTTTAAACAGCTTAGAAAATTCTGTTTAATTAGAAAATGATGGCATGGCTTTAGACGCTTCTGATAGGCTAATTCACATCCTTTGAGTCAATCAAAGGGGGGGGAGGAAACATCATGTTGTGGGGAGGGGGGGAGGAAACATCATGTTGTGGGGAGGGGGGGGAGGAAACATCATGTTGTGGGGAGGGGGGGGAGGAAACATCATGTTGTGAAGATGCTGGAGGAAACATCATGGTGTGGGGGGCTTTGCTGCAGGAGGGACTGGTGGAGGAAACATCATGTTGTGGGGGGCTTTGCTGCAGGAGGGACTGGTGCACTTCACAACATAGATGGCATCATGAGGAAGTAAAATGATGTGGATATACTGTATTGAAGCAACATCTCTTCAGCCAGGAAGTTAAAGCTAGGTCATAAATGGGTCTTCCAAATGGATTCACAAAATGGCTTAAGGACAACAAAGTCAAGGTGTTGGAGTGGCCGTCACAAAGCCCTGACCTCAATCCTATAGAACATTTGTGAGCAGATCTGAAAAAGTGTGTGCGAGCAAGGAGGCCTACAAACCTGACTCAGTCACAGCAGTTCTGTCAGGAGGAATGGGCCAAGATTCCACCAACTTATTATGGGAACCTTGTGGAAGGCTACCTGACCCAAGTTAAATAATTTAAAGGCAGTGCTACCAAATACTAACTAAATGTATGTACACTTCTGACCCATTGGCAATGTGCTAACATAAATAAATCATTCTCTCTATTATTCTGACATTTCACATACCTAAGACAGACATTTAGCTGTATGAGTTGTATGTAAACTTCAGACTTCAACTGTATGTAGTTATTAACGTTTTGCTCTTCACTGTACAATCGCCAGTCATTTGCAGCCCTGGTGTCAGGTATTGTTATCACAGTGACAGTATTTGTGTTGGTATTCAGCCCTATCACCTGTTACCTATGAGGAGGTCCAGGGAACCCCCTCAGCACAACTTAAGATCCAGGATCAAGAAGTGCATGTCACCAGGTAAGTTCAATAGTTTAAAAAAATAATCTTTTAAATTACTTTGTTTTTATTGAACAAAAAAACAACACAACCACAAACACAACACACAACATTACATCACTTGGCAACACATCAAAATCAATATACCAACATATGTCACAATGTATTGGACCGTATACATACAGTTGGAAATCAAAACAAGGAAAGGGAAAAAAAGAAAAAGTAGGAAATTGAGTATCGAAAGTGTAACAGCCCAGGCTCAAGGGACTGTACACAAAATAAGGGGAGACCACACATGCTTTAACTCAGAACAAAAGTATTTATTTAATAATTAACTGAAAGTATTTCAAAGTAACAGTAGATATGTTAGTCAAGTGCCCCGCGGTGGTGTAGCGGTCTAAGCACTAGCCACTAGTGCAAGCTGCCCACCGGGGACTGGGATCGAATCCCGGTCTCGCCAGACCCGGATATGGCCGGGGCACACACAGGGAGCGGCATATTGAGCGGCCGCTCCAAAGGGGGGTATAGGACTATTTCCGGACAAGGATCCGTCGCGCAACACCGCCCCCGGGGTGCCGGAATAACGGTCCTGGGCTCGAGGAGCCAGTCAGCTAGTCTGCCTGGCGGTCTCCTCTGGGGCTGCCGGCCACGGGGTCGTGCGGCGGATCCTACGCAATAGGCAGGGGATAATTGGATGCTAGGTTGGGTTCAATTGGATACCAAATTGGGTGAAAAAGGGATAAAATCTGAAAATAAAATAAAATAAAATAAAAAGATATCATCAGTAGTGAATGCAGTGTATGGATGAGTGGAAGGTGTAGTGTAATTGTTGAAAAAAAAATCACCTACTTAGACACACACACACACACTCACACACTCACACACACATTATGGACTTTAATGTTTAGATGTTTTGTCTGGATTGATTTGAGTTAATACCAAAGTCTGGTGCAAATTTCACTTGAATAGGCTCATTGGAAATACATTTACTGGACAAAATGTTGATGTGTTCAATACCTTTTTTCCCCACTGTAAGTGACCAAAAATAATAAGAGAGGATATAGTTAGCAGTATCCGGATAGTATCCGGATCCAATAAGGCAATAGGCATAATACAAGATAAAAGTGACAACAGTACAGGTGGCAGTAAAGTGGCAGTGAGCTTAAGGTTTACGTAGTCTGTATACATGGGGTGTGCTTGGGGAAGATAGTCAATTGTCTACAGTGGGCTTGTTCATGAGCCTGATCACCTGGGGGAAGTAGCTGTTGGTTAGCCTCTGAGTTTTGGCCCTGAGGCTCCGGAAGAGGCCTTGCCTCTTGGACAGCATCGGTTCGAACAGGCTGTGGTTGGGGTGACTGAGGTCTTTAATGATCCTCTGGGCTTTGCTGACA
This sequence comes from Nansenia antarctica, assembly GCF_963989245.1. Taxonomy (NCBI): domain Eukaryota; kingdom Metazoa; phylum Chordata; class Actinopteri; order Argentiniformes; family Microstomatidae; genus Nansenia; species Nansenia antarctica. Next base: position 20,730,011 of record NC_137691.1, read on the forward strand.
CACCGTTTGTCGTATATATCTGTAAATATGTCTGTGTTTCACTCTTTACTTCACTATGAGCAGAATAAGCACATAGGACTTTCACTCGGCTGTCCACACCACCCTCTGTAGCACCACCCTCTGTAGCACCACCCTCTGTAGCACCACCCTCTGTCCACACCACCCTCTGTAGCACCACCCTCTGTCCACACCACCCTCTGTAGCACCACCCTCTGTCCACACCACCCTCTGTCCACACCACCCTCTGTAGCACCACCCTCTGTAGCACCACCCTCTGTCCACACCACCCTCTGTAGCACCACCCTCTGTCCACACCACCCTCTGTAGCACCACCCTCTGTCCACACCACCCTCTGTAGCACCACCCTCTGTCCACACCACCCTCTGTAGCACCACCCTCTGTCCTCACCACCCTCTGTAGTCCACACCACCCTCTGTCCTCACCACCCTCTGTCCTCACCACCCTCTGTAGCACCACCCTCTGTCCTCACCACCCTCTGTAGCACCACCCTCTGTCCTCACCACCCTCTGTAGTCCACACCACCCTCTGTCCTCACCACCCTCTGTCCTCACCACCCTCTGTAGCACCACCCTCTGTCCACACCACCCTCTGTAGCACCACCCTCTGTCCTCACCACCCTCTGTAGCACCACCCTCTGTCCACACCACCCTCTGTAGCACCACCCTCTGTCCCCACCACCCTCTGTAGCACCACCCTCTGTCCTCACCACCCTCTGTAGCACCACCCTCTGTCCTCACCACCCTCTGTAGTCCACACCACCCTCTGTAGTCCACACCACCCTCTGTACCACCCTCTGTAGCTCTGCGGTTGAGGGCAGTGCAGTTGCCTTACCAGGCAGTGATGCACCCAGTCAGTATACTTGCGGTTGTGCCTCTGTAGAAGGCCTGCAGAGTGTGATTGTAAGCATGCTTATTTTAACATACCTAGGGTAATGTTGAATATTGTCAGATATGTTGTATAACATTGTTTTCATGATATGGACATTGTTGTGGACTATGTGTGTTTCCATTGCAGGGACCATGCTGTGGACTTCAGCGTTCGCACTGCTCCGACTGTTGAGTGCTGGCTCCTGCCTCTTCAATCTGCCCTGCAGGGGGCGCTGTCCGACTTCACTGTCACACAACTGTAGCTAATAATGTAGAGTTAACAGCTGTCAGACAACTGTATCTTACTATGTAGTGCTTTCTTCACCGCCTAAAAGACTGCCAGTATATAAATCAGTCCTAGCATTGAGATAACGAAAATAAAGTATGTGGAGAGTTCTATGAGTTCTCATGCCAGGACTGCAATCTCTCGACAAATATATTGAATAAACATACCATTTTCTGAAGAGTTTACAGAATCTTGTGCTGCAGTCAGTCTTCTTATCTGATATATGATGAAACTGAAGCTGACAGTGTCAACAAGGTAGAGGTCTATATCTCCCAACACACACACACAGGCCTATTAGCTGCCCGTATTTGCATTTATGTTTCACTCTCCAAAAATGTGTGTGAGGGCAAAAGGCTGTTTACAATAGGTGGATCTGTCTTATTACTAAGTAGGTCACCAGGCATAATATGAAAAAGAAATCTATTTCACAAATGCACATAGTGAAATTCCTATGTGCTTATTCTGCTCATGGTGAAGTAAGAGTCAAACACAGACATTGTGTCGGAGACACAAGCAGAAGTGATCTAACAAGCCAAGCTACGATCGGCTCATATCATTCTTTCAATGGAATGCATTACCACTGATACTGAAGAGGTGAGGTGACAAACTTGTTGAGCAACACAGTGCACAAGGAAACAAACACTATGAAGGAAAACTGTGCCAGGTAGGTGTAATGGACCACTGAACTAAACCTACAATGAAAGTGTCACCATGTTAACTAATGTAGTAGATTGAAGACTCATCTCTTCAACAAAACAAAAGGAAGAAAAGGAATTATTATTTCTTCTAGAATTGTGACTCCTGTTCCTTCCTAGATTCGTTTTTCTTATCATGACTGACAGATGTAAGTCACTGTGGATGAAGGTGGAAATGCCAAAAATGTAAATGTAAAATGAAATGTCCCCCAAGCTCCACTGTGAGTCTTGACGTTTCTTACTGTAAAGGCAGAGGCTTGTTCTGATAAGGACCAGAACAATAGTGCATGGACTTTGATCCTGTTGTCTTGGTTATAGTTTTACTGCTGTACTGAGTGAGGTGTGTTTGACTGTGTGAAAAATCTAAACAGACAGCCTGTTGTATTGATACAGTGTAGTGAGGGGGGGGGGGCTGGACATGGACACAGGAGGGTGGAGTTATGCCAGGACTACCTGCTGACTCAAACCAACCATACCAGTAGTGTGGCAATAACTGTGATTCATAAAGCTGAAACCATGGGGCTCAACAGACATTTCATTGCTGTGGAGTTTGTGATTTGTCAAAGAAAAGTGGTAGTTCCAAAGAACGTTTGATTTATAAACTGTACATGCTGTTGCAGAAAACTGGATTTTGGCTCCCAAATCTGTAGACTGTAAGTATTAAACCTGTATGCTTGTGTCATTTTAGAACACAATGTAAACTGTAGGCTATATCTTACATATCCGAAGTCTGTCTGTTGTAAAAAAAAAAATGATTGAAAGTGATACCATGAGAGAACCATCCTATTTTCAGATAATCATAAATAGCCTAACAGCATACGATGACAACAATTCCAAGTGACCAAGCAGCAGATGTAATAAAAGTTGGATGTTATTTCCAAAAATTATAACTGTAACGTAAATAAGGCCTATGGAATCTTAACTTTTTTGTACATTGTATCATGGGCCTGTCTGTTGATATTCTTATTTCCAAAGAATAACCAATCCCATTCAATCAGTGAGTCAGGAGGACTAGGGTCCGTGTACATTTTGTCAGTTCGATATTCCTTTTGAAAACGAAAACGGATTGACTTATCAGCTCGATATTACATTCACCTAATTTACCGAAATAAAATAAATAGGCCTATAAAATACACCATTGGAAAACGTTAAACTGGGTTTAAAAGAAGAAAAATGTCTTCCACATTTAGGAGCATCATACTTTATCTCTCTCATTTCCCACAGGTAATCACCATATTTTACTCGACAAAGCCAGGTGTGTGATTTCAGGACGAATTGGAAACAGTCCAGATTTAGAAGGCCGGTGACAGGAATCAGGACCGGTTCAACGTGTTTTCCAACAGCCTCCAGAAACGACACCGCGTGCGGGGCTGTGGAAGATGTGGGGCATACTACAGGATTGTGTGTATGGACATAGATACAACTCTAGACAAATAACATTGAATTTCACAATATTTGCAAAGTGAAGTGGAGCCTAGTTGGGCTGCAGCCGGCCTAGCTTTCACATTTCCGCTCTGCGCCGAGGAGAATGATGAAAAGGGTGTATTGGTGGTCGCTTGTGATTCTGCTGTCGTTTTCTACTTCAGCCTTTGCATTGGAGAGGAGGATTGGACATGACAGCCAACAAGTCATCTGCTCTGAGGTAAATTAGCCTAGTCTGAGGTCATTTACAAACTCGTCATTCTGACCTCTAAGTAGACAATCACAATTATGTTGTCATCATATATAAAATGTCCTTATTTACATACAGTATCACCCTCTGTGTAAAAATATACGTTTATTTATAACAGCACAGGATACAGATAAACGGTACAATGAATTGCTTGTTTGAGGCAACCTCTCAACAGTACAGTGTATATTAGGATATAGGAATAAAGAGAAAAATAACAATACATAGAAGGCAACAAGGCACAGTAAAGTATGAAATACTTCAGTAAAGTACTACATTAGGCCTGGACTCCCCGTATGGATATTTTTCTAAACGCACATTTTTTGGTACAATTGGGCTTCTCAACCATACGAACACAGCGTTTTCACTCACATAAACTGAGATTTCTCTAAGCGGATAAAAAAGTGAAGAAATAAAAAAATATATCAGATTGAGTGGATCAGTGTGGTTACGTCAAGCGTCAAGTGTCAATCCGTTCACACATGCGCATTGAAGCAAAACGGTTGTCAACAGCAACAATGGCTGAACTTCATTGTCGGTCCACACAAAATAATCAGATTTTGCTTTCTTCTTGGTCGCCATAACTTGCTTTTCTGTCTTTTTTGTAGTTTTCTTTTCTGTCTGTTTCAAAGAGTTTGGTCTGTTTACATTTTGAGTCACTGCCGCCGTTTGATTGAACTGACTGCGCACGCCCATAACGTTCTTCTTCGGTTTAGGGGCGATCGTGTTCAGTTTTGGCTTTTCGTATGGACAGAGATAAGTTTGTGGTGTGGACAGTTTTTTTTTTTTTAAACGAGGACGAAAATATCTGCTTAAATATCCATATACGTGTAGTCCAAGGCAACGGGAAAGTGCTATTACATCATTTATAATAACAGCAGTCAATCAATATACTATAAGTGTAGCCTTGGATATGGGTCAATGACAAATAATTAGCTCAATTAAAATACAATTATTTGTAAAAGTATTTATATTTGCCTATTATTTATTTGAAGTCAAATCTTTGTCAAGTATCTATTATCTATCTATCTATATCTATCTATATCTATATATATCTATCTATATCTATCTATATCTATCTATATCTATCTATATCTAGTAGATTGTCTATTGCAAACAAAGACATGTTTGCTTTTTCCTTCACTGACAGTGGCATCTAAAAGACATCTAAAATGATAAAAAAAGACATTATAATCATGAAAAACGTTTAAAAGTGTCTAAGATATCTTTAAGTTGACACAAATACACATTTTAGAGTATCTTGGAGCTTTAAATGACATTATTTATTTCATATAGTGGCATTCATTGTGGTTGCGCCAACTGACTTTCTGGTTGCGCCACCTGACTTTTGCCACTGATTTCCCATGTTTACGGTTGTGCCACCCTGACATTAGAGAAGCACAAATTGCGTGAAGTTCATCAGTTATTTGTAAACTTGTGTTTATTTGAAAAGTTTCAAATATAAAGTCATGCCACAGTATTTTATATTGAATGTATTATTATTATTATTATTATTATTATTATTATTATTATTAAAATACCACTTTTAACAGTGTTCTTAATCTGTTCCAGACTGTTGCGCCACCTGACATTTTGGGGGTTTGAGATGCTAAAACACAACGTAATCCATATTATTAGAATGTACTGACAATACATTCTAACTAAACATGTTGTATAGAATAAAACCATATATGACTTGAATTGTCATATACGGAAATAATGAACTCAAAAATATGCATGTCATGTCATTGACCCATATACAGATAAATATAAATATATGCAGTGGGTGTGAGTTTGTGGGTATCAGTGTGTGTGTGTGTGTGTGTGTGTGTGTGTGTGTGTGTATATGTATGATGTGTTGGGGAGAGTGCAATTGTCTCTAGTGCAGGTGAGAAACAGGTAATGCTGCTGGACAGCTCAGGGAATCAGTTCTGGACTGGACCCAGTGAGACACCATCACCTGCTGGAGCCCGAGGTGGTTAGACTGATGCTACATCATTTTCCCCCAGTGTTAAGGGTTCTAGACGTGGTAGTCAGACCCGACAACAGGGTGACAGTAGCATACATTAATCGACAAGGGGGAGTGCGCTCACCATCACTTCATCGCCTAGCGACAGAAGTGTGGCTGTGCGCTGTCACATACCTGAGCTGAAAGCTCTCCACATCCCAGGCCTGCTCAACCAAGAAGCAGATCTGTTATCACGGGGAGGCCTGAGAGAGGACGACTGGAGGCTAGAACCCTCCATTGGCTCTCTGATTTGGGCGCAGTTCGGATGAGTGGAAGTGGATCTGTTTGCGTCACGAACCAATGCACAATGCCCCCTTTGGTTCTCTCTGCGAGAGCAGGACAAGCCGCCACTCGGGGTCGATTCATTCGCACACCACCCGTGGCCAAGGGTCCTGTTGTATGTGTTTCCACCTCTGGCATCTATCCTCCCACTGTTAGCACGAGTGAGATCGGAGAAGCTGGAGTTAATTCTTATAGCCCCCGACCGCCCTGGAGTCCCGTGGTTTCCGGAGCTGATGGAGATGTTGGTAGAGGGCCCATGGCCCATACCTCATTGACAGGATGCACTCTCTCAAGCCAGAGGCTTGGTGAAAGGGCCACCGGTGATGGGGGGTCTCTCATGGCTTGGTTACTTAGAGGGACCTGTTAGAGCGCTGGGGTCTATCAGACGCTGTCTGGTATCCACTACAACTATCTATTGTAAAGCGCTTTGAGTTGCATTTCATGTACGAAAGGCGCTATATAAATAAAGCTTTACTTACTTACTTACAAGGGGATATGCGTCACACTGGCGGGTGTGAAGAGCATGATGTTGACCCAGTCTGTTTCAGGGTTGAAACGTTCTTGTGCTTCTTGCAGTCATTGTTTGACAAAGGGTTAGCTGCGGAACTATTAAAGTTTACGCAGCTGCCATCTCAGCTTGCCATGAAAGTTTTATGACAACAACGCTGTTTAGTCATTCGCTAGTTATGCGATTTTTGACTGGGGTGTACAGGCGTATGCCGAAAACCCACCACCGACCTTACCTTACCTTACCTGTGCGTGGCGGAACTTTTGCTGGACTTTTTGCTGTGTCGTCCTCACTGGGCGCGTGTCTGCTGCGTCTACCTACCTCAGCAGCGTGTCTCAAATAGCGGGTGTTCTGTTCTACAGGTTTTCAGAGGTGTGCTTATCGAGAACTATTGATGCTAGATGAACGGGAGAGGGAGAAATCACTGGAAAAATACTGCCCTTCACCTGATGTTAACATAATATGATTATAGTCTGTGTGGGGTTGCTGCTTTGAAACAGATAGCGTAAGTGTTGATTTAAAAAATCTATATACATATTTACAGACGTAGACATTGGAACTGTAGTCTATGTTGCTGGTAGATCATTTTCACGTCGGCCTCGCACTGAAAAACACTTGTTGAATACGCGAGCCTTCTATTCTCCAGCGAGCGAGCAGCAGCAGTCAGCGTGAGTCGCGGGTGAGAGTGCTTCTCACGCAGCAGGTGGGGCTGCTACAACCTGCTAGAAAGGGCGCCTAAATGAGACTCACACGTAACGCGTAGGTAAGGTAAGGTAGACAGTCATGTTGAGAGCCGCAGCAGCTCTGCCACGCTGTTGTGTCCTGTTTATACCGCCAGTGGGCGCTAGTATGCAAGTGATGTATGCAGTGACGGAAGTGATGTATGCACTTCCGGAGGTGAAGAAGAGGGGTTGAATAAAGTGCGAAGTGAAGAGCAGCATCGTGTCTCCCGGGCTCATTCTTTTACTAACTACTTCTTACTACAGAATACCACATTTTTGGCGACGAGGATGGCTATTTCCGTACCCTTACCTACACCGTTCATGCCTGTGCCAGGCGAACCTGCTATTTCTTTTCCTACTTGGTTGAGAATGTTTGAAAATTACATGCTAGTAATTGATGCTACCGGAGAACAATGGCCGGAGGAAAGAAAGCGCGCGATTCTTCTTCATGCACTTGGGACCGAAGGACAAAGACTGTTCTACACTCTAAAGGATACGGGTGTTACCTACACTTCTGCCGTGGATGGACTGAAAAAGTACTTTGTTCCTAAGGTGAATGTGATTGCTGAACGTCACACATTTCGACAGAGAGCTCAGGGTCCTGACGAGACGGTTAATCAGTTCCTTGCTTCATTACGCGAGCTAGCTGCAGCTTGTGAATTTGGCGCCATGGAGGAACAAATGATTCGTGATCAACTGATTGAGCGTGTTGCTAATACACGCATACGAGACAGACTTTTGCTTGAATCGGACTTGTCTCTGGACAAAGCTACTTCAATGGCCTTACAAATCGAGGCTGGACTACGGAACTCCAACGTTCTCTCTGGAGCTACAGCTTCGGTGAGAGCCATCGAGAAACAGCCGACGAGGAGGAGGTTCGACAAGGGCAAGAAGAAAGATCCGACGACGACTGCACCTGCCACGGTCTACAGCCAGCCAGCTACAACTGGGAATCAGCGCGCCTGCTTCCGATGCGGATCCACAGGACACTTAGCTAACAAGCCTACATGCCCGGCGGTTAAGGTGACTTGCAATACATGCGGAAAAGTTGGACATTTTTCCAAGGTGTGTAGATCGGCTCAAAAAGAGGTGCGTGAGGTAATGGTGAATGACGTTACTGTGCTTTACATGCAGGGGGCCGTCGTGAATGATAAAATTATGTGTACTGTACGAGTTGATGCAAATTATCATTCCCATGATGTTGAGCTGATAGTGGATACAGGCTCATCTGTTTCTATTATTCCAGAGAGTACTTACCAGACACTTTTCCATACATGTGTCCTTGCTGAGCCTACAGTGAATCTGCTTACTTACTCCAGAGAGAAAATTCCTGTTAAAGGTTGCATGCATGCTACAGTTGTTCATAATGGACATTCAGTTACAGGTTCATTGATAGTGGTTGAATCAGGAAATGCATTGCTGGGACTAGATTTATTTGTAGCATTGCAGATGTGCATTGAGGGTAACAAAATTATTACTGTTAGCCCTGCTAGCTCTCCTACTGTGCTCCGAGCACCTACTGTACAGAGTACCACTCCACAGACCGAACCAGAGGTTCTAGTACAGGAGTTAGGGTGTGCAAAAGGTTTTATGCACAAAATACAGGTTAAACCAGATGCTGTGCCAGTACAGCAGAAACTGAGGAGGCTTCCGTTCTCAGTGAGGCAGGCTGTGACCGATGAGCTCGCAGATCTACAGGAAAAAGGCGTTATAGAACGTATAGACGCATCTCCATGGGTTTCCCCTATAGTTGTGACCCAGAGAAAGGGGGGAGGAAAGCCTCGCCTGTGTGTTGACCTCAGAGAACCTAATAAGGCAATCATCAGTGACTGTCATCCCTTACCGCACATGGATGAACTGTTCGCTGAGCTCCGTGGAGCCACAGTCTTTTCTACGATAGACTTAGCCTCTGCTTATCACCAGTTGCCATTGCATCCAGATAGCCGTGATTTAACTGCGTTTATCACGCATGAGGGTCTCTTTCGTTTCTGCCGAGTGCCATTTGGCCTCGCTTCTGCTCCTTCAGCTTTTCAGAAAATGATGTCGACTGTACTGACAGGCCTGCCAGGCGTACAGGCCTACCTGGATGATGTGATTTGCTACGGCATCACACAGCAGGATCACGATGTCAGCCTACGGAGAGTGCTACATGCTCTAAATGAAGTAGGACTTAAACTGAACATGCACAAGGGTAAGTTCAACCAGAAAGCTCTGCGCTTCCTGGGCCACACTGTGTCCAAAGATGGTCTTCATCCTGACCAAGACGGGGTCAGTGCTGTGGCGAACGCGCCTGCCCCGCACGACACATCCTCCCTGCGGTCCTTCCTAGGACTTGCATCGTGGTATAGTAAATTCATACCTGACTTCTCTACTGTGGTGGAACCGCTACGTGCAACACTCAGGGAATCTACTGACACTAAGTTTGAATGGACAGCGGATGCAGAGTCCAGTTTTACTGAGGTTAAGAGACTGATTACTGAGAGTCCTACCTTAGCATTATATGATCCTGAGTTACCTACTTATGTCACTACCGATGCTTCTAACTATGGATTGGGGGCTGTAATGAGCCAGATTCACCCAGACAATACAGAGAGAACCATAGCTTTTGCGTCCAGGACACTTTCTCCTGCAGAGAGAAAGTACTCTACCGTCGAGCGTGAGGCGCTGGCCTGCGTTTGGGCGGTGGAAAGGTGGAGAACCTACCTGTGGGGACATCGTTTTGTCCTACGCACAGACCACCAAGCGTTGACAACCCTACTCACTTCCAGGGGTACGGGTCGCGCAGGTCTGAGAATAGCGAGATGGTCTGCACGTCTACTATGCTTTACTTATGATGTCACTTACCATCCAGGGAAACGTAATGTGACGGCTGACTGCTTGTCCAGACTCCCTCTGCCTTCGACAGGAGAGGTGGAGGAGGAGCCAGACATGGTGGCTACTGTGTTCACAGGTTCCTCACATGCCATATCTGTGACCGAGTTCACTGCTGCCTGTGAGGCCTGTCCTGAACTGACTCAACTGAGACAGCAGATACAGAAAGGTTGGCCAAAATGCAGTAAGAATGTGACAAAGGAACTTGCTCCATATTTTAGAGTGAGAGATGAACTGGCTGTGGATGAACTACTTGTCATGAGAGGCCCCGACCGTGTGGTTGTTCCTACTACACTACGGTCTAAAGTTGTAAATTTAGCTCATGAAGCGCATCAGGGAATAGTGCGTACTAAACAGAGACTACGAGAGCTATATTGGTGGCCGCAAATGGACAGATGTGTCCAGACATTAGTAGGCTCATGTGTACCTTGTCAATACAATGACAAAACAGCCAAAACTGCGCCTGCACCACTTACCCCAGTGGAACTGCCAGGTGGACCATGGGAGAAGGTGGCCATTGACATTGTTGGTCCCTTTGACTGTGCGACATGGGACTGCCGTTATGCTATTACACTCACAGACTATTACAGTAAGTGGCCAGAGGTGGCGTTTGTCTCTACTGTAACTACAGAGGCGGTTATTAGCTTCTTGACTACAGTGTTTAGTCGTGAAGGTAACCCTTCCTTCCTGGTCTCTGACAACGGATGTCAGTTTACCTCCCATGCTTTTGCAAGCTTTCTGGGAGAGAGAGAGATAAAGCACCTGCGTTCCAGTGTTTATTATCCAAGAGCCAACGGGGCTATTGAGAGATTTAATCGAGTTCTCAAAGAGTGTATTCAGACGGCTGAGAGAATGCACAAGCCATGGAAACATGTAGTAACAGAGTTCTTACTGAACTATCGCGCTACGCCGCATGCTACTACAGGAGCTACTCCCTTTGAGTTGCTGAGGAACAGAAAGATGCGTACAAAACTAAATGTCCTCCCTGTCTCACACCAAATTAAGTCACATGAGAAAGTGCAGGAGACAGTGAGACGCAAGCAACAGGAGAGTAAGGAGTACACAGACAGAATGAGGGGAGCGAAAGTGCCCATGTTCCAAGTGAATGACACCGTACGTGTCCGCAGACCGGAGCATGTAAAAAAGGGATCATCAAGATTCACAGAACCGCTGACAGTAGTTAGTAAAGCAGGACAGAATACATACCTGCTCAGTGATGGTCGAAAATGGAATGCATCCAAGCTTACACGCTTCCCCAAGGATGCTCTGTCTGGCACCAGTGGTGAAAAGGAGATTGAGCTAGAGGAGTTCACGGTGCCCGAGACAGAGAATGTGTTTAATGAACCAGGTCCAAGAAGGAACCTGAGAGTCAGAAAACCACCTAGGTGGCTGGTAGACTTTGTGCCGTAGAGAACGTACTAAAAGGGTAGGATAGAACACGGTTCTAACTTAGTACAAAAAGGTCCTACAATGCAATGACAAAAGTGAATGTTCATTTCATGTTTCACTGTCATAAACTGTTTATTGTTGTTATTCATTATGCTGATTCATTCATTTTCATTTCCTTCGTTTTCATTTTATTTCAATTGTACTGACACCAGTCTACAGAATATTGCATTCGTTGAGGACTGTAATCCCTTTAAGAAAGGGGGAAATGTTGTGTCCTGTTTATACCGCCAGTGGGCGCTAGTATGCAAGTGATGTATGCAGTGACGGAAGTGATGTATGCACTTCCGGAGGTGAAGAAGAGGGGTTGAATAAAGTGCGAAGTGAAGAGCAGCATCGTGTCTCCCGGTCTCATTCTTTTACTAACTACTTCTTACTACAGAATACCACACACGCACACACAGCTGAGGGAGAGGTGGCCGGTGTGTCCCAAGCGTAACCCAGCTTAGTATATCACAGACATTCACACTTCACGTAGAAGAGAGAGTGACATGAGAAGATTGACATGCCAAAAATGATCTAGTCACATCCCTTTCTTGCCACCCAATCCCATGGCAGGTGTGTGATTTCCATGGCACCATGGTTTATGGATTAAGGATTTTTGGCACTGTCCCAGGCAGCAGAGGGAAGCTGTGTGGGTGAATGTAGGGAGATGGAATTTCATAGTTTCATTGTTTATTAGGACATTTGAGTATTTAAGTAAGTTAGTTTCAGTATTTCAACTGTTGTTTGGATGAATGGGTTGTGTATGGATGAGGTATCAGATTCAAACATTGTGTTAGTGTTGTTTTGACTGTCTACTTGTCTCCCACCAGGGTCTCTTAAACTGCACCATGGGTGAGTTTCTTCTTCTCTCTCTCTCTCTCTCTCTCTCTCTCTCTCTCTCTCTCTCTCTCTCTCTCTCTCTCTCTCTCTCTCTCTCTCTCTCTCTCTCGTTGTGTCATGCCCCACACTCCCTCCTGTCTGTCCTTGCATGTCTGTTTGGGTGGTGTATGGCTACGTTCACACTGCAGTGATGTTTTTGCAGACACGCGACTCAGGCCTGATTTATGCATGACCGTGGGAACAGCGCATGCAATCTGACTTTTTTAAATCCGACCTGGGTCGCGTTCAGAGGTGGTATTACATCGTTCAGAGGTGGTATTACATCGTTCAGAGGTGGTATTACATCGTTCAGAGGTGGTATTACATCGTTCAGAGGTGGTATTACATCGGATACATGTCTGATATTTAGCAACGCGCCCCCGTCTGAACTGTCAAGTCGCGTTTAATGCGACTTTTACGTCACTCTAACAGCAACCCTGCACTCTAGAGCAATTGCTCATTATATATTGCTCATGTCTTTACCGGCTTCCGGTTTTGCTGCACAAAAACTTGAAAATGAAACCTGTTGTAACATGTTATCCTATATATTATATGTCATAAATCTAGATTTACTTGCAGTAGGCCTATACAGAGTAGACCTGTATCCTACAAAGAGACTTAGATTTAGATTTAGTAATCTAAAAATGAATAAGACCCCTATACTTTATTTTATTTTTTGCGTCTTTGCGTGTGTAGAAAAGCTCTATATAAGTCTAATGTATTATTATTATTATTATTATTATTATTATTATTATTATTATTATTATTATTATTATTATCATCCATGGTTACTTCTGTAAACTGCGCTGCTCGTGACATCCTGACGTCATTGTTATTGCCCTTCTGCGCATGCCGGTGTGTTCAGGCCCGTGGAATGTTCACACTCGTCAATGTAGGTCAAATATAGGTCACATTTTAAAAGTCATGTGAACTGCCCAAAAAAAAATCGGATCTGTGTAAAAAATCGGAATTGAGCATCAAGACCTGGGGGCTGTTCCACTAAAGGTGGATCAGTATATCGGCGATTGAAATAAATCAGGCGATCAGGCAACTCGGGATTGGAATTCAAGCCTCAGGTGATTCCTCGAACGAGGATCAGGCTTGTGTTATGAGTGTTCACAGAAGACCGGCTTAAAAATCTTCGATATGGGCGCGTGCACGCAGACATAAAGAGCCCCGAAGAGTCGATCTGTCGAAATGAAGATACTCCACTCTGCAGGGGTTCTACATTTGCGCAGCATTCCGAATTATTGATCTTTATGAAGACGGAAAAATAAGATGTAAAATAGTGCAATACTGCCGCAATTAACAAGGCGAGGGAAATGGTTTGGCAAGAAATTGCTGACCGATTAAATGCGTAGGTCATACTAGCCCCAGTTATTGTTATATGTTCATATTTTAATAAATGAATATTACTACTGTGGTGATATCAGCAGCAGGCTACAAACCATCATATCGCCACAATGGCCTAGTGGTATCGACCGCTGCCATAGAATCTATTTGTCATTTTTAGACGGTGGTTCAAATCCCTCTTCGGACGCACTTTTTACTGCATTTCGTTGTCTGAATCTAATCTAAAATCTCATCTCAAAAAGTATGTAGGCTATAAAATTATGGTGCAGGCTAATTTACAAGAACTGACACGATTACAATGGTGTTTGAAGCCTTTGCATGAAATCTTCGGTTAAATGTAAAAAAAACAAAAAAACTTCACTTAAATCAAGTCTCGAACACGCAACCTTTGGAACTCTAGCTGGCTGCCTTAACCACTGCGCCAGCCAGACCGCTGTGATGACAGCAATGCAAGTTGAAACAATTACCTTTTTTTTGTTTTACACTTTTATTTATTGATCTATCGATCTATCTATCACACTTTCAAAATATCAAGTTATCTATCACACAATCAAACTATCTATCGATCGATCACACTTTCAAAATATCAAATTATCTATCTATCACACAGTCAAACTATCTAATCTATCTATCTCGTGTGAAGTGGGAACTAATATTTCCTAAAAGACACTTGAGGAACTGTCGTTCGGGATGCAGTTTCCGCCTGTGAGCCTTTTTTGACGCGCGTCTCACTTTAGCCAGTCTTTTAGCCTGCTCGCGACCAGGCTAATTATATCTGACTCAGAAGGAGCTCAACCAAGCAGCGAATTATTTGAGCCACATTGATGGAACCGAACGCAAGCTAACATTATCGCCGATTAGAACTTTATCGAGGCTTAGAAGATAATCCACCTTAGTGGAATGGGCCCCTGCAGTGTGAACGTAGCCTATGTGTGGGATGGCTAGCCTCTGGTTCCCTGTCACGTTATCCGTCATCTGTTCCACCTGCTCATTCTTCACACCTGAGGGTCATTGGCTTCATCACCCCATCATTAGCCCTGATATAAAGACCGGTCCAGCCTTCACATTAGTGCCAGATCGTAGCTTCTGTTACCCAGTTAGTCAAGTTTCCAGCCTTTTCCTAAGATTCTGTTCTGTCAGTCTACTTAGTATTCTGACCTCTGTTTTCCCTGTCTGCCCCACCTGCCCTGCCTGCTTGTCCTCCCTACCTGCCCTGCCAACCCCTGCCTGCCTGCCCTGCCAACCCTGCCAACCCAGTGAACCCCTGCCTGCCCTGCCAACCCCTGCCTGCCCTGCCCTGCCAACCCCTGCCTGCCCTGCCCTGCCAACCCCTGCCTGCCTGCCCTGCCAACCCAGTGAACCCCTGCCTGCCCTGCCAACCCCTGCCTGCCTGCCCTGCCAACCCCTGCCTGCCTGCCCTGCTAACCCCTGCCTGCCTGCCCTGCTAACCCCTGCCTGCCCTGCTAACCCCTGCCTGCCTGCCCTGCTAACCCCCGCCTGCCTGCCTGCCCTGCCAACCCCTGCCTGCCTGCCCTCCTATCCCTCGTCACTCAATAAATACACCCAGCTTTGGGTTTCACCTTCATCTGCCTCTCTGTTTGTGTTTTACATTTGGGTTCACTAGTCTGACCGTCACACATCGGCTATATCCTGTACAGTATCTCTCTCTGTCTCAGACACTTGCCACCCCTTGGCTGTTCCCGGGTCAGGACCTATAGATGTCCAGGGTCTGGAGGTAGAGGCTGTGCTGTGCTGCATTGAAGACAGTGGATGGAGACCCTGCCTTCTGATCCACATTCAGATCCACATCCGTCCTAGTGAGGATTACAGTGATGGTCTGAGAACACAGACAGGTGTGAACAGACTAATGACAGGAGGGAATATTAGGGGGAGTATATTGTATCCTGTATATCCTCTAATGCCTCGTTTATTGCTCCTCTCTATCTCCCCTGCTGGGCTCTCTGTGTTGCAGCAGCAGCATCTGTACATGTGTGCTGGACTCCAGCAGGCCTTCTGACTCAGTGCAAGAGGGTGAAGTTCACTGTGACCGCTTTAGACGAGCTAGATGAGGCCAAGGTATATTCAGTAAAAATAGATGCAATTTAGTTAATGTAATCTGCTTTTCTATAAAGTGTATGTGTGTGCGTGCATGCGTGTGTGTTTGTGTATGCATAAAATATGTGCACAGAAAACCTGGTGCGTGCTAGTGCATGTGTGATTAATGTCCGTCTTCCTCTATGATTCAGCAGGCTAACCTGTCACTCCTGGCCATGGAGGAGGTTGACTTCAGCAGTCAGGTGACCGTGTCTGTTTGGGACCTTCACTATAAGGTTGTAGTGCCATCAGTGGATGAAGGTATCAATATTATCATAACAGTCCAAAAATCCCTCTACTAAAATGTGTGTATATGATGAAACCTTCTATAAATATGGTATTTATTTTCAGTTGTGAAATTGGGTCAGCATTTGTACTCTTCTATCGATCTTTTGTTGGTTCAGCATTATGTCTGTTCTGAAAGCCTTTACTGTTTTGTGAAATATGTGAACTGAAGTTGAACTAATTTAATGAATTGTCTTACACATCTGTCTGTCTTTCCTCTTGTAGAGAAATGTAAAGGTAAGTGAATTACTTATCTACACTATATTTGTTTGCATTATTGTTAGTGTGCCTTTCTTTAACTACACACCCTTTGACCAGTATTATGACTCCTGAACAAAACATTTAGTAAAAAATGTTTTGCCGTACCAAGTACCCCATAGCATTTCTTCTCTTTTGGCCATATTAATTAAGATTGCTCTCTAATTCGCTTGTGTCTCTGTCAGTCCTCAGACTCAGCACTGTGATTGACAAGGAGAGAAGTGTGGTGATGCTGCAGGTTGATGGCAGGGATGAGGGCAACACCCTCCCTCTAGTAATGTGCCTACAACATGAGACAAATGGAGTGTGCAGGGTCAGTGAGGTGCTTGACTGTTACTCCACGTGTTTCTCTCAGCTTCAGTCTCATAAGAAATGGCTCATGTTGTCTGTTCTGTTCCAGAACTGGAAGGAGATGACCATTCCACTGCACTCTGTCACCCCCTGCATGTGTTTTCAGGTACTGGATAACCAATCTTTTATTAGTCACCGAGGCCCAGTAGTTCCAAAATCCAAATGTTGATGACATGAATGTTTATGCTCATAAAAGTATCACAACAAAGATTGTCAATCACAAATGTAATTTAGATTAAAGAAAAAATATCTTCAACCAAAAAAAATCATCTGTCATCACCTTTCAAAAGTAATTGCGGACAATAGTATCTGGCATTGCACCACCACTCAGTCTGTCATTTTGAGGGAAATCCATAGGTGGGCCTAGATCATCAGCAGGTGCAAGGGGCTCTGGGGGATCATGGATGTCAGATAGGGGGACTCTGCCATGGACAGGATATTGTGTAGCACAATACAAGCCAGTGTTATGCGGCAGGGTCGTTGGGGTTCCACTCTCAGATAGTTGAGGCATGCAAAATGCCTCTTCAGTACTCCATTATGATTTTATGTCCTTTATGTATTTCGGAGATCGGTAGGATTATTATTATTATTATCGGTAGGATCTAGTAATCCTGAAAAGTCTGAATCTGGATCAGGGTGATCCTATCCTGAATTGCTTTGAAATACTGGGTCAAAATCTTTCTGTGTTACCTGATCCTGGATCACAAAAAATTGGATTTCAAAATCTGATCGGATCTGATTGAGAATAAATGTTTTGAACTACTGGGCCCTGGTTATGGACACTCCGACAGCCAACTCCCTGTCGATTTCTCATTCTGATTTTGTGTGTTTTTTCCAGGTGTGGTTATATAAAAAAGACCAGAGGTCTTGTCGAGCTGTGAGCTGTCCCTTCATGAAACATCCTGGTAAATTAGAGGCCCTAATCCTGGCTGTGTAGCTTACTTCCATCCTGTGTATTATATATTGTATCCTGTATATTATGTAAATGACCATTACAATTTTATTTGCATTTCCATGATAGTTTCCACTTATATAAGGCAGCGGTATCTGTATATTTGGTCATGGACATGGATAATGCATCCCATAGGAACTGGAATGTAATCCCTCTGTTGAATACTCAACAATAATGTCTCTCGTGTCTCTTTTCCAGAGCTTTTCCAGAAGAACGTATGGGAGAATGTGTCCTTTTCTGTGGTCCAGGGTCAGATGAACAGTGGTGGTTTCATGCTCTCCTGGAACGTGTCTGCCCCCTGTAGGGTGAAGGCTGAAGTGTGGCCCTGTCAGAGGGATGCAGGCATGGCCAGTGTCGAGTGCAAAGAGATAAAGGGCTTCAGAAAGCATCTGTCAGATGTTACATGGAGGGAAAACCACAGGGGGCACTGGGTAAGCATACAGAGTCATCAGGCTTGTTTGACATAAACATTAAATCAGATGAGAATTCAAGCTAAGCTAGGCAAGACCAGGCGGGGGCAGGTGGGGGCAGTGTATCTGTGCAGTCTCAGTGTATCTGTGCAGTCTCAGTGTATCTGTGCAGTCTCAGTGTATGTTATGTTAATTTTATTTATAATGCGCCCCCCATCCAACTTTTATATCGGCCCGGGGCGCAGCCCGGGTAAAGGAACAGATAAAGACAAGGACAAGGAACACAGAAAGCAATCAGACACAGATGACTTAAACGTACAACTCAAGGGATACAATTCACAACAAATAGGGAGTAGACTTAGGGAACATCATTTACGAAGAGGTGGGATTTTAACTTGGCTCTAAAGGAGTCCAGAGTGGGGGCAAACTTGATGGCAGAAGGGAGCGCGTTCCACAGGGTCGGTGCTATCACCGCAAAGGCACGGTCACCCTTCCTCTTGAGGTTGGTGCGGGGGACCCTCAGGCTGAGTTGGGCATCGGACCTGAGCCTGGGCCTTGAGGTGGAAGACTGGTCCAGGAGGTCCTTGATGTAGGGTGGGGCGAGACTGTTGAGAGCTTTAAAGACAAAGGTGCAGATTTTGAACTTCACCCTCTTCTTCACTGGGAGCCAGTGAAGGGAGATGAGGACAGGGGAGATGTGGTCCCTCATTTTGGTGCCTGACACCAGCCTGGCAGCGGCATTTTGGACTAGCTGCAGGCGGTAGATGGTCTTATCAGGAAGTCCAGCATAGAGTGAGTTGCAGTAGTCGAGCCTAGATGAAATTAGCATGAGGACGACCCTCCTCAGGTCACTGGGGGTGAGGAAGGACTTGATCTTGGCTATGATGCGTAGTTGGTAGAAACATGACTTCACGACGGAGCTCACTTGTCGGTCAAGGTTGAGCTCGGAGTCAAAGATGACACCGAGGTTCTTGACATGTGGTCTGACAAGGGTGGACAGGCTTCCCATGTTGGTGCTGAGCTGAGTGATGGCGTTGGTGTTGCCGATGAGGAGGATTTCCCCCTTGCTCTCATTCAGCTGTAGGAAGTTCTGGGCCATCCACTCCTTCACATCGCGGAGGCAGTCCATCAGGCGCTTCAGATCGGCGGGGTCGTCAGTGTTGATTGATAAGTAGAGCTGGGTGTCGGGTTCTGACGAGATTTCCAACTCCTGAAAAGGCAGTGTCAAAGAACTCTAGAATGTTCCAACCATGTTCTTTATGTAAATCCTCCACACCTTTCTTGTTGGATTCATGTGAGGTCACGTGAATAGTCTCAGTTTTAGAGGTGTTAGGTCTCTCTCTGAACGTGTCCTGATGTGTGTCAAATGAAGCTTGTGAAGCCATAATGTGTGCGCTCATTAAGGTACGCTGTATTGTTGTCCTGTGAACAACTAGACCGGTGTCTGCTACTCTTTTTTGCAGCTCTTTTGCAGTGATGTGTGGGTTCTTCTGAGCATTTCTCACCAGATCTCAGGTAATTCTATCTGAAATCTTTCTTGGTCTTCTAGATCTTGCCTTGACTTCAATTGTTCCATTTATTTTCCATTTTCTGATTACGTTTCTGACAGTGGAAATGGGTAGTTTGAAACATTGCAAAAGTTTTTTGTAGGCTTCTCCTTGATGGTGGAAGTGAACTATCTTGATTCTGACATCCTTGGACAACTGTTTAGAGGAACCCAGGGTTTTTAACACCAGACACAACAGCCACCGCAGTCGGATACTTAAGAAGGCATGGAGTTACTTGAGAATATATAGTTCAACCCTGGAATTATATTCACCTGACTCATTGAAGCCCTAACAAGTAAATCACCTTGGTCTGGGCCTTAGTAATCATCTTCTCAAAAGGTAACAAAGAATAATCCAAAAGGGTTCCCAAACTTTTGCACAGGGCCCTTTTCCTTTTTTATCATTTAAAAACTCTGAAAAATAAAAATAAAAATAAACCTTGCTTTAAATGTGCAGAAAGGTGTCATGTTTAACTTTGTAGTATTTGGTGTTCAGGTTTGCTTTCAATCACTTGGGCCCAGTAGTTCAAAACGTTTAATCCCTATCTGATCAGATCAGATTTGGATTTTGGGTAGTTCAAAACCAAAAAACTGGATTAGGATCACTTTGATATCCGATCAGATCAGGAAATCAAATCCAAGCTTTAATCTGGATCAAATCTTCAAAACGGGTAGTTCAAACATTCATATCCACTAGATGGAGATCGGTAGGATTAAAGCACTGATATTCAGGATCTAGTAATCTTGAAAAGTCTGAATCTGGATCAGGGTGATCCTGTCCTGAATCCAGATTAAATCCTTTGCTTTGAAATACTGGGACAAAATCTGTCCGAGTTGTCTGATCCTGGATCACAAAAAATTGGATTTCAAAATCTGATCGGATCTGATTGAGATTAAACGTTTTGAACTACTGGGCCTTGGAGATTAATTGTAACAGACATTTAAACCATGGGTGCCCAAAATGTTTTGGACCCCACTGTATATATGTACCCCTCTGTATATATCACCCTCACTCTCCACTTTTAAATCCCACCTCAAAACCTACCTGTTCTCCCATGCATACAACCTCCCCTACCCCTACCCATCTCCCCTAACCCTGCCACCCCCTGGACATTGCTGCATTAATTGTTCCCTGTTCGTTAACTCTGTGTTCTATGTGCTCATGTTATCTGTTGCTAGTTGTTTCTGTGTTTTCTGTTTTTCCCATGTTGCAGCGTCTTTGAGCCCCAGATTTTTCTATAAATACCATGAATTATTATTATTATTATTATTATTATTATTATATATGTGCAGATCAATAGATCTCTCAAATACCATAATAATTGATGTCTTACCACGGTCTATATATTGTGGCATATACAGTGTCCTCCACAATTATAGGCACCCCTGGTAAAGTAAAAAGGGTTATAAAAAAATCACCTTTTGGTGAATTAGCTTAATTTCACACTGAAAATAATTGAGAAACATCCAACCTTTAATTGAAGTAAATATAAATAAATATTCAGAGAGAAAATTTGCCTTATTCATACATCAACATGTGAAAGATAAGAGAACACTCAAATCAACTGAGGGAAAAGTGTGTTGCGCTTCATAAATCAGGAAATGGCTATACAAAAATAGCTACTGACCTGAAAATACCCATATCTACCTTTAGGGCAATACTTAAAAGTTCAAAGCAACTGATACTGTTACAAAGTTGCCTGAAAGAGGACCCAAGTTTATTTTTGTCTTGTTAGGGTAAATCGCATCATGAACTCCATGAAATACCAGGACATTTCTGAATCTGAAGCTGGCTGCCTCTGCCAGGAAACTAAAACTGGGTTGTCATTGGATCTTCCAGCAGGACAATGATCCAAAACATACGTCCAAAACATATGTCCAAACATACGTCCATAGCCATCTCTGTGGAAACTGCTCAAAATATATCCTATTAAACACTGTTATTTCCTAATCAAACCTCATCATCTCACATGTCTTGAAGCTGACAAACATTTCTGTTTCAGAAGATGCCAGGAGTGTTTGAGGATATCAACCCTCGGCTTGCACTGTGTGTGATGGTAAGACACTCCTGCTGGTTGATACTTGTTCTTTAGATGTTCCCATTTTCCCAATGATCTGAACTCATCATAAATTAAATGTGTATGTTTGTCTGTGTGTCTCTGTCCAAACAGGTGAGGGTACAAGGAATGGACAATGAGCTCGGCCCTTTCTGTCCAAATGACTGTTAGTATTTTAATGAGACATGCATGCATGCTAATGTAGCTAAGTCAGTGATGGATACATTTTGTTTGAATCATGAGGCTGGTGAAGCTATTGAGATTGGGAAATGGGACATACACTAATAATGTCTGTATCTCTCCTTTCCAGTCAGCAGATGGCGTTGGAGTGTCCTTGTCATTGTTATGGTGCTTTTGGTTGGCCTGGCAGTTCTTGGATTCTATTTTATTCGTGATACAATGAAACGTGAGTCTCTATGCTGCTTATGCTACACAATACAAATGGCAGGGAAAGAGAGAAGGACATTTTTCACTCTAGCTGTATGTATTTCCTCTCCTCCTCCCACTCCTTTCAATGACTGCTTTCTTGTGTGTCTCACTGAATGACTTTTGTCTTGTGTACTGTATGATCACTGCCTTCAGGAATGTGGGCAAAGTCTTTTTGGGGGGGGGAGCAGAGTTTGACATTGGCCGATTTGCATTCACCATTTTTCTTCATTTTCTTTTACTTTTTCCCCACCCGTCCTCCCGTCCCACCCACCCCCACAATGACAACAGACAAGTAGAAGGGAAAAAGAAAAAAAACAAACAGCAACACACATAACAAAACCAATACAGTATTATTGACAATTAAACGAGTAAAAGTAAAATAAAGGTTAAACATTTCTGCTTCAGCTTATGTGTATTTCGCCATAGAGGTAAGGAGTGAATTTATCAGGGATCCGCAGCCAGTTGATGATGTATGTAAGAGCTTGGTTGGTCAGTCAGGGGGAAGAACAGATAGGCCATTGAAATAGGAGACACTATTTCAATGGAACTTTTTTAGGAAGCGTTGACTAGACCCTCTAATTTTTTCCAGATGCAGGAACGACATCACATCTTTCAGCCAGGCAGAGAATAAGGGGGGGGGGGGGGGGGGGGGGTAGGTGATTTCCAGGATAGGAGTATTCTTCACCTGGCTAAAAGTGTTACAAATGCAATTGCGTCGGTCTCGTTGGAGTTGTGAGGGAGGGGTTCTGCTGGCACACCAAAAATGGCCAACAAAGGACAAGGATGTAGATCTCTATGCAGTATGTTTGAGAGTGCATAGAACATTTAAAACCAGTATAATCTAAGTTTTGGACCAGAACATGTGTGAGAGGTCTGCTTGTAGACCGCCGCAACGATCCCATCTGGGGTCGGAGTCAGTCAGGGTAGATGTCCTGTAGGAGTCAGGGTAGTCAGGGTCGTCAGGGTGGGAGTCAGGGTAGATGTCCTGTAGTCTGGGGTGGGAGTCAGGGTAGATGTCCTGTAGTCTGGGGTGGGAGTCAGGGTGGATGTCCTGTAGGAATCAGGGTAGATGTCCTGTAGGAGTCAGGGTAGATGTCCTGTAGGAGTCAGGGTAGATGTCCTGTAGTTTGGGGTCAGGGTGGATGTCCTGTAGGAGTCAGGGTAGATGTCCTGTAGTCTGGGGTCGGAGTCAGGGTAGATGTCCTGTAGGAGTCAGGGTAGATGTCCTGTAGGAGTCAGGGTAGATGTCCTGTAGGAGTCAGGGTAGATGTCCTGTAGGAGTCAGGGTCGATGTCCTGTAGTTGGAGTCAGGGTAGATGTCCTGTAGTTTGGAGTCAGGGTAGATGTCCTGTAGTTTGGATTTACTGAGGTGAGCTCTGTGCACCACCTCTAGCTGGATCAGACTAAGTCGAGCACAGGATGATGAGGAGTTCACCCTATCTCATGCTTCCTTCCACCAATCTCCCACCAGCTCCACTCCCAGTTCCCCCTCCCATCTAGTTCTTGACCCAGAGGCCGTGTCATTGTTCAGAGACATGATGTTTTGGTAAATTCCAGCTGTAAGTCGACTCTGAGTAGGAGACAACTTAAGAAGGGTCTCCCATAGTAGTTCTTGAGGGGGCCTAGGGAAGGAATCAAACTTTGTGTGTACAAAATGACAGACCTGAAAATAACGCAACAAATTTGAGTGTGGTAGACTAAATTTGGCACATAAAAAATCAAAACTAGCAAAATTATCACCATCGTAAAGGTCTTTGAAGCAATTGATACCCAATCCAGAATGGAGGGAGTAAATAAATGATTATTACTAATGGGCCCCAGAATTGATGTTGAGAAATACTTAAAGTGACGGCGGAACTGTATCCAGATCTTTAGAGTGGAGAGCACCAAAGGGTTTGAGGGCAAAGTCAATACACAGACACACAAACATAGACACACACATACATACGCATGCAAGCATGCACGCAAGCACAAAGGGCCTCAGTGTTGATAATCATTATGTCACTGTATTATATATTGTGTTATATATTGTATTATATATTGTATTGTATATTGTATTATATATTGGATGTCTGTCTCTCCAACAGGATGGGCATGGAAGTGGCACCACAATGGAGCAGGTTTTTTATACTACTCATACAACTATCTGTCTAAAGTAAAATAAAATAATATTCATATTCAATATTTGCCAATGATAAATAATCATTGGCAAAAACATGTTGCACAAATATAACAAACTCTTACGTGTGTGTGTGTGTGTGTGTGTGTGTGTGTTCGCAGCTAGGAGGGGACATGTGGTATTGCTGAGTCCCCCAGACATGGAAGAGGCTATATCAGAACGGGTGTGTGGACTGGGTGCCTCCCTATGTGCCCAGGCGCTCAGTGTGTCTGTTGACCTGTGGAGCCGGGCAGAGCTGTGCTCTCTAGGCCCCCTGCCCTGGCTGCACTCCCAGCTGCAGCGCCTGCACAGCCAGGGGGGACGGGTGGTGTTGGTCCTGACCCATGCAGCCTGCAAGAGGGCAGAGGAATGGACCCTGCAGGGTAGGGACATAGCCCAGGGGGACATAGCCCAGGGGGACATAGCCCAGGGGGACATAGCCCAGGGGGAGGGTCAAGGGGAGGCAGAGGACAAGGGACTTCTTCAGGACTCGTCTCCATACTCAGACGTGTTCAGTTCCGCATTAAGCTGCATTAAGGCGGACAACCAGCAGGGCCGTGCTGGAGAGCGCTTCCTCCTGGTGCACTTTGAGTCGCACCCTGCTCAGCCCACTGGCGGGGAGAGGGGTCTACCAGACCTATTCCAGGGGCTGCCCCTATTCCACCTGCCCTCCCAGAGCCAAGGACTCCTTTCAGAGCTGGACATGGGGGCCAAAGAGGCTGAGGGTGCTAGAAAGCATTGGAGGACAGAGGGGAGGGGGAGGGGACTTCACAAGGACTGTCAGAAGGCATTCAGGATTTGAGTAGAGGCTCAGAGGCTTACTTACTGTAAGGTAGCAGCTGCCCTACAATGTGTTGTAATGCCTTATTTACTGCAGGCACACCCACCCCAGATGAGACTGCATACTGTACACTGGCTATGTAAATAAACTCTATGAAATGAAATATAAATATGTTGGTATTAACAAATATTTATTTTCACAATAAATGTTCCCACAGCAGAAAATACTCTCTTATATTCAGGCAAATCGGCAACAGACAGTAAATATCCGTGGGAAATGTATGCATTGGGCGCGCAATCAGATACGCAGCCATGCACTTGTGCGGCTATAAATAAGGTCGTTATCATGTGGTGCGTTTGGCCTTCTGATTGGTCCACAGTCAGTGTAGTTAGTCCTTCCTTTTGCCCCTCGAAATACTATGATTGGTCCAGGGGAATGTCAGCGCAGATGAGACAGAAAGTGCTGTTGATTGACTCATGTGGCTGATAGAGTGGAGCCGCTCCTAGAAACCTCGTCTGGCTCCGTGGGAGGAACGGAAGCCCGAGATCAGCGAACAGGCGTCCCGTAGCGGGCAGCGAAGTTGCCCTGGACTAAACGCGGAATTTGTTTACGACGACTTGTCATTCACTCTCAAAGTTATCACAAACGTCAAAGGTAAAAATCAAGAGCTGAATGATATGATA
>NC_137691.1:20758105-20768105 GCF_963989245.1 Nansenia antarctica
TTCACAAAGAGAGGTTAGAGCTCCAAAGCTTCTACAAGGACTTATTATCAGCCTGGACATACAAGTGAATATTGGCATTAATTGACGAGATACACTGTTGAGCATGCGCAAGTTTGTTGTTTGTTTTTATAGAATTGGTGAATTAGGATGTGCATAAAAATAAAAAGAATGCTCCAACTTTTCATGAGTTGAAATCAAAGATCTACACTGTATGTACACATAAGGCCTATTTATCTGACATTTTGTTCACAAATTTGTTTAAATCTGTGTTAATGAGTACTTCTCCTTTTCCGAGATAATCCATCATGATCCACCTGACAGGTGCTGATTAGACAGCATGATTATTGCACAGGAGTGCAATAATAACCAAAAAATGTCTGCACAAACTGTCAGAAACCGTCTCAGGGAAGTGGCCCATGGTGGTGGTGGGGTTATGGTATTGGCAGGCATATGCTACGGACAAAGAACACAGGTGCATTTTATTGATGGCATTTTGAGATACCGTGACGAGATCCTGAGGCTCATTGTTGATCCCGTCATGTTGCAGCAGTATGATAACGCACAGCCTGCAACATGCAAGGATCTGTACACACTTCCTGGAAGCTGAAAACATCCCAGTACTTGTATGGCCTGCATACTCACCGGACATGTCACCCGTTGACCATGTTTGGGATGCTCTGGATCGGTGTATACGACAGAGTGTTCCAATTCCTGCTAATATCAAGAAACTTCGCACAGCCATTGAAGAGGAGTGGACCAACATTCCACAGGCCACAATCAACAACCTGATCAACTCTATGCAAAGATGTGTTGCACTGTGTGAGGCATACAGTATGGTGGTCACACCAGATACTGACTGTTTTCCTGACCCCCACACGCCAAAGAAATTAAATAAATAAATAAATGAAAATGCATATCTGTGAAATCCATAGTTCAGGGCCAAATAAATGTCTCTTTTCAATATAAAACTGCACATTTTAGAGTGGCCTTTTATTGTGACCAGCCTAAGGCACACCTGTGCAATAATCATGCTGTCTAATCAGCATGTTGATATGCCACACCTGTCAGGTGGAAGGATGATCTCAGCAAAGGAGAAGTGCCTCTTTTTTTTTATTTATAAAGAGTCACACTATCCCAAAATGGACACAATGAAACCAGAAATCACTTACAGATATCCACATATTCCGGACTTACTGTAAAACAAAGTCTCGCCTAGATAATACTGTATTGTAATATAAAAGCTTTATAAACACTACCTTGCACAACTTAAAATGTACAACTGCAATACCATCAGTTTAAAACTTTTAAAACTTATTTTTAAACAATAAATATGTGTATGTGTGTGTAAGCCTGTATGCAGACCGTATGTATGTATCCATGTCTACGTATGTATGTACAGTATGTATGTTAGCAAACTGTCTCCTTAAAGTCTTCATTACTCTCATGAAACAAACATACTTTTATTTAGCATTTATACAGCTCAAATTAAGTTAAATTACTGAAATTAGATATCTATTCATTATATTCCCTACTGGCTGACAAGAAGCGATTAACAGTTGATCTGACCTTTCAGGTGTTGATTAGAGACAACATGTTTTATGATTATTCACACACAGCTAGTAGTAAGAGTTGGGGAGAAGAGGATCAATGGGTGAAAGGGGGTCATTTCTGGAGTACCTCTTAGTATGAGGGAACTAGTGAGCTTAAAGATGTGTGTTCAGCTCTCCCTCTAGTTAGCTGAATGGTGAATTTTCTGCTTGCTCCGGCAGTACGGGTGAAATGATGAGACTGACACAATTCGGTTTGATTTCCTTCTTCCTCTAATAAACAGATTGTAAAACTGAAAACACATTGATCCATTAGTACATGTAAATAATTAACAGTGAACGAACTAACAGAAAAGATTCAACAAACTACACAATCATTCAGAGCTCAACTTACCAACTCCCATCTCGCTCTATACTGTCATTCCGATTCCCTGCCACCCAGATTACCTCCATTAAGCCCGCCCCCATTTCTATCTAAGCCAATCACTCTCTGCATGCATACTTTTACCCAATCAAATGAATCAAACAATAAAATAAACTCCCAATCAAATACCCTCCCATGGATTAGCCAAACACCTCCCACTTGGTCCATTGGTCCTTTGTGCCTAAATGGACCACAACTTTCCCTCTCTTTAATACAGTTATTTTCTACTGCTCCTCCACGGGAAGCAGCACGACCACCCGCCCAACGTCTCGGTCGCGCGTTGGGAAGAGATCGTGGCCCTCGCTCCTTCCTCGTCCTGAATCACCCACGCCTTCTTGCGCATCTTCAATAGGGTGCCAGCCAACCCCTCGTGGTTCGCCCCATGGGCCTCCCCTGCCAACAGAGTGCTGATCCACGCAGTGTAGGGGACAAGTGGGATTCCCACCTCCTTCGCCTCCTGGATTCCTCCGGAACACACCAGCAGCCCCGGCCCTTCGACCCTCTCAACTACCAGTCTGTCCCAAGTCGTTTTAGGAAACTCTGTTCCATCCTGTGCAGCCAGACACAGGTCGCGGAAAGCTGCGTTCAGCTCCTGGACGCCGAGGCTAACTCCGCTTCTTGTCTCCCTCGGGCGTGTAGCCTCCCACTTTGCGTCTTCTGGAGCCCTCCTGCAAACCAACCACTGCCTAACAGCTCGCCGGACCCACCCAACTACCCGAATGAGCCTGCCTATCTCACTGAAGCGTTCTGGCTCAATCAGGTCCATGAGAGCAGCGCCCCAGAGCCTCTCCCTCTCATGCTCGGGGTCCCTGGAACTCCCAACCGGTGTGGATGTCCCCTTTGCATTTGCTTCCTCCTCAATGCCGCATTTCGGGTCCAGCCCCTTCCTCGCCTGAGCGCGTGTTACAGCTGCAGTGAACGCTTTCCGTTGCAGCATGCTCACGCTGTCTCGAGCACTTACAGCCACTCCCCTGGATGTTTCCTCGCTCAGCTGATCAGCCAGCACCAACACCTCTGACTCTGGCTCCACATTGGCCCTCGTTTCTGCAGGCTGGCCCTCTTTGCTCCTCCCACTTTGACCCGACTGGATCCGTGGTTCCGGAGCGAAACCTCCAGCGTTGAGCGTCCTCTCGATTCCCTCCGTGATGCTCCTCAGCTCTCTCCTGTCGCCATGAGACGCTAGAATGTCGTCTACATAGGTGTCCTCCTCAAGTGCTCTCCGCTCTTCTTTTAGGTGGGCGACCTCTGGCAGCCTTGCCGTCTTCCTCATGGCCAGCTGGGCGATGCATCCGGCTGGCTTGTCCCCGATGTTGACGCGGGTAATTGCGTAGGTTTTGATCTTCTTTTCCTCTGCGAGAGTCATCTCTTTCCCGCCCGGCTGACAATTTCCGCAGCGACACCCTCCACACTTTGGCTCGCACGCGGCGCTGATGCTATCCCAGCTCCACCACTCGAGGACCTCTTTGCTGCTTGCAGCTGTTCTCCCGGTCTTTTCATGACCTTGCGGCTTCTGGTCTCCATCCTCTTCTTTTGCGCTGGGCGTCTTGCAGGGGATCTCCTCAAATCTTACTGCCTCCGTTCTCAGAGAACGCGCAAAGTGCGTCTGGGAGTTGTGTGCGGATCTTTCCCAACTTTCAAACAGGTCTGGGTGCGTTCCTCCCACGGTCTTCCCCAGAGGCCCGTCCCACAGCACCAAGTCTCCCGTCCCTCTTCTCCACCGTGGAGCGAGTCGTCCCTCTCGGTGGCTGATCAAGAGCTCGATTTCCTTAGGTCGGACCAGCTCTTCCTTCTCGACCCCAGGGAAGAACTTACAGAGTCGCTCTGGACTGATGACCTTGTCTGCACGAGCGATTGTGTCGAGCCCGTAGCATACCATCTCGTGGGGACTCCATCTGTTGTTGCTCCACGCTCTGACCTTTAGCAGGTACTTATTAGTCTTGACCTTGACCTTCATTCCACCGACTCCATGCACAGTCAGTGTTACTTGCTTCCGCTCCAGTCGGAGCCGATTGGCGGCCCGGTTGGTGATATAATTTGTGTCGGAGGCGAGGTCTATGAGAGTTCCCAGGGCATATCCATCTTCTGTTTTGACTGTCAATATCATCATTAGTACTGGATGTTCCTCTGGCCCATCCTCTGCGAAGAGACTTCCGCCTTCTGCGCCCGCGCTCAGCGTCATCGAAGCCTTACTGGTGAATGCCTTCGCCCTCCTCTCCTGTTCAGGGTTGAGTCCCAAAGAATCCAGGAATTCTCGTTGCTTGTCAGCGAACCCTGGCCCTGTCCTCTTCCCCTCACTCCATTCGGGACACAGAAGGTAGTGATGACTTGCCCTTCCTTCATCCCGCTTGCACACTCTGCACAGGTACCGGTTACTACACTCCCCGTCGGCGCCGTGCATGCCCAAACATTTCTGACAGGCTTTGCTTTGCCTTACTATGGCTCGTTTCTCTGCCAGACTGACACTCTTGAACTTTTGGCAGAAGAATATTTTGCCACCGTGCTGATCGCTTCCACAGATGTCACACTCTTCTCTTCTTTCCGAGTTCCTGCCCGTGACTCTGGTTTCACCTCGATGTTCCTCCTCTTCTTCATCTACCGGTGAGTCTCTCTCCGTGGCCCTCGTGAACGCCCTCTTCTCCCATCTGACTGGCTTCTCTGGTGTTCCCTCAGAGGTTTCTGTGGAGCCTCGGATTCGCGCCATCCTTTCGAGGATTACTTCCTGCCTTTTCAGAAACAGAAGAAGAGCATCGAATTGCTTGTCTGGGGCGACTTGGTTTTCGGGTTCGGTTACAAAGGTAAACCAGCCTTCCTGCACGCGATCTGGTAGTTTGCTCTCGATGGCCTTAATTACAAGTGGGTTCTTCATAGCGCCCACTTCTCCTAAGTCAGTCAGGTCCATGAGGGCTCTTTCCACTGCCTGAATAAGGTCGATTGCTTTCCTCGGCTGGTTTCCTTTTACCGCTGGCATTCTTTCCAATTCCTCAATAATTTGCAGCGCGATGGTTGCCTTGTCTCCAAACCGATTCTCCAAGGCTTTGAATACGTCTTCCGCTGAGCGGTAGCTCGAGAGTTTGAGCTCCTCGAAAACCTTTCGGTCTATGCTCTCGAGGAGGTGGAGTTTCTTCACCTCTGGCGACCCCGATGGGTCTCCCTGCCGCTGCAGGCTTTCCCAATCTTTCCGCCAGCGATGAAAATCTCTCATACACCCGCTGAACACGGGCAGCCTTGTTGGAGGGAGTTTGATCTTGGCTCTAGTGCGGTTGCCTCCATATGTGGCGCTCTCCAGCCCTGCCTCCCGGGCTTGTTCCCATGCTTCCCGCTGAGCCTCCAGTAGTTTGGCGCGCTCTTGAGCGGCTATTTCTGCTGCCTTCAACTCAATCACGGCCGCCTTCTGCCTTGCCTCAGCGATCTCTTCTTCGGCCCCCAATTTCACCTTCGCTGTCTCCTTCTCAAACTCGGCCACGCTATCAGCTGACTTCAGTCTTGCCTCAGCGGCTTTCCTTTCCAGCTTGGCAATGGCTTCTTTATTTTCTCTATTTGTCGCTCGATCTTTGGCCTCTTCTTCGGCGAGAACGTCGGCCCTTTTCCTCTCATCTTCGGCGAGAGCGTCGGCCCTTCCTCTATTCGCCGCTCGATCTTTGGTCTCTTCTTCGGCGAGAACGTCGGCCCTTTTCCTCTCATCTTCGGCGAGAACGTCGGCCCTTTTCCTCTCATCTTCGGCGAGAGCGTCGGCCCTTTCTCTATTCGTCGCTCGATCTTTGGCCTCTTCTTCGGCGAGAACGTCGGCCCTTTTCCTCTCATCTTCGGCGAGAACGTCGGCCCTTTTCCTCTCATCTTCGGCGAGAGCGTCGGCCCTTTCTCTATTCGTCGCTCGATCTTTGGCCTCTTCTTCGGCGAGAACGTCGGTGGCCATTTGCTTTGCTGCGGCGGCCTTGTCGGCCATTTTGTCAGTATTCTCCTTCTCAACTCTTCCAAATTCAGTCACAAACGTTTCCCAAAGTTCATCCCTTTTGTCCTCCAGCTCCTCTAGTGACTTTCTCGTGTTGCACGCCTCAACTACAGGGATCCACTCCCCCCAGCTTGATAGCAGACTTCGTGCTTTGATGATGAGGCTCTCTGTGAGTGTGCTTCGTTCTTTACAAACGTCATGGGTTGCCTCTTCTAGACTGATCCTCTTCGCGCCTTCGTGACTCCTTTCTGCTCGTCTAATTGTGGATGAAAGTTCGACCCCCGCGAACCTTGTCCACATGTTGGCCTTTAAAACGTGACCGACCTGTTCAACCTTCTGAGCTCTCTCCTCAGCGGCCTTGGTGATGTCTTGAAGAAGCTGACTGTTGCCTGTCTCAGGTTCCTGACTTGCTTTGGCCTGCAAACCTTCCTCATAATTGTCGTCTGCAGAGTTTAGGTCTTTCGCGTTTGATAGGAGCGCTATCCACTCGCGTTTCATGTCATCTTCGCCCATCAATGCCACTGACCTGATGATGTGGCGGTATCCTCTCTCAAAAGTGACTGCCAACTTTTCCCTTTCGGTCCTTAGTGCCTCCATTCTGCCTGTGACTCAGAAATAACCTGTGTGTACCTGTTTCGTCTTTCTATCTTATATCTTCAGCCCTCTCTGACTCCCTGAGCTGATTTGCGCTGGTCCCTGCACTTCCTTAACTAGTCTTCGGCAGCGGAACCAGGTTCACCGTGGGGTCATCCCAGGGATACTGCTAAAAATAAAATAATAAAGTGGGAGAGGATTTTCCTCCCCCCGACGACTTAATACCCAGGTACACACAAACCTATTTTAATGCAAACAGTCAATAGAGTCACAGAGAAGAGTGCTGGGTGTGGGTAGCTCTCTGGGTAGCTGCTATTAGCTCGCAATTCCTTTCTTGGTGGGTCTTGTAGGTTAGCCTAGCTGGCTGTGGATTCTTGCAGTTGGGTTAACCAGTTGAAGCTAGCCGTGGATTGTTTCACTCCTTGCCTGCCTAGCTAGCTGTAGCCTTGAGTGCTATAAGCTCTACCGCGTGCCTGCTGCGCTAATGCGACAACAGGGCTAACGCTAGCTTAGTTTGCTAATGCTACGCTGGCTAGCAAGTGGCTAGTTAGCTACAGTTGCGGGCGCCACGGCTCCGTTTCCGGCCTAGTTAGCTGTAGCTTTGAGTGCTATAAGCTCTACCGCGTGTCTGCTGCGCTATTGCAACAACAGGGCTAACGCTGGCTTAGTTGGCTACTCTACGCTAGCTAGCAAGTGGCTAGTTAGCTACAGTTGCGGGCGCCGCGGCTCCATTGCCGGCTGGCGGCTGCGTCACTAACCTGACCAGGCTTTAGCTTGCTCTTATCTCCGGTGAATGGATCCTTGTCCTCCCGGAGCTTCTGTTGGGGCCAACCGGGCGTGTATTCCTTAGCTAACTGACGGTCCGTCCTCCTGCGGTCGTCAGCGGGTGTTTTACAATTGTTCAGCTCTCCCTCTAGTTAGCTGAATGGTGAATTTTCTGCTTGCTCCGGCAGTACGGGTGAAATGATGAGACTGACACAATTCGGTTTGATTTCCTTCTTCCTCTAATAAACAGATTGTAAAACTGAAAACACATTGATCCATTAGTACATGTAAATAATTAACAGTGAACGAACTAACAGAAAAGATTCAACAAACTACACAATCATTCAGAGCTCAACTTACCAACTCCCATCTCGCTCTATACTGTCATTCCGATTCCCTGCCACCCAGATTACCTCCATTAAGCCCGCCCCCATTTCTATCTAAGCCAATCACTCTCTGCATGCATACTTTTACCCAATCAAATGAATCAAACAATAAAATAAACTCCCAATCAAATACCCTCCCATGGATTAGCCAAACAATGTGTAATAGGTTAGTCAAAAGCACTGGAAGAATGAGAAGGGGAGCCAAGAAAAAAGAAACTGAGACCATTTGGATTTGGTTTGAAACAGAGGATATTCTGAAGGAGGTACTGTAGAATGTGGGCATGTGGCTACGGTGTGCAAAGGGAAGAAAATATGTGCTAGATGTAGTGGGGTACATTAATATGGAGAGTGGAGAGGGAGTGAGACCAAAGTGCTGTAACTGGAGGGAATCATACTGTTGCTTATTGGGGATGTGAAGTGATGAGAAGAGAGGTGGAGGTGCAACAGATTAGAGTGAAAAAGTATCTTATACAGAGTACAGTAGTTAAGATGGCAGGACAGGAGAAACAAGCTAAGGAATATGGGTACAACAAAGGGCAAGCAACAGTAAATATAGAACAGGATGATGAAGAGAAGAAGAGGTCGGTGGCCTTAATAGCAGGAGTGATAAATGCAACTGCTATTGTTACGGGTAAAATGGAAAGGATTAAAATAGTTCTTAAAACAGCAGTGCAACATGTTGATATGAGGCGTTTGAAATGGGAGGAAGTGATAGGCAATCTTGACAAGTCAAGAGTCACAATGTATTGGGTGGTAATAATGACAATTCTGATATTCCAGTGAAATGAGAGGGGTTTGATAGCCAATGGGCAGGATTTTAAGCCGTTATAATAGATAGTCGGAGAGAGAAACCGCACATTGTGTGTATTCAGGGATCATGGCTGAAACCAAACCTAGGTTTTTGTTATGTATGGATATGTGGCAATTAGGCAAGATAGTAAAGATGGGGGGAGGGGGCTGTGTCACATTTATTAAACAAGGGATGCCTAGTAAAGCACTGGGTATTGGGAGCTGGAGTATGTGGTGGTGGACGTATGGGTAGGAAGGAAGGAATTAGTGGTTGAGCATTATTATAATAACCCTTGCAAGAACATTTGATTGAATAAGCTTGAAGAAATAGAAGGGCAAAATAGAGCAAGCATTGTTTGGTGTGGTGACTTTAATGCACATAATACATTGTGTGAGGATGAGAAAACAGATGTTAATGGTCAGGACCATAGAAACTATGGATAAGGAAATAAGAATAGGTATTAGAACAGCTGCACTGAGATCCAACCCTAAGAGTAAAGACAAAATAAAGAGGAATTGCATACCATTGTGGGATGATAACTGTAAAGAAGCAGTGAGAAAAAGAAATAAGGCATTTAAACTATTGAAAAGAACCCATCATTTTCAACATAAATTACAAAAAAGCCAACAGGCTAAAAGGACATACTGGAGATGGTTTTGTGATTAGATTGGGAAGACAACCCCAGTAGGAGGTGGGGGATGATCAAGTGGAAATGCAGTTACTAATAAAGAAAAAGTTGAGTTATTGGCAACTTTTGTTAAGGTACTGTTAGAGCAAATTATCAATAAAAGCAGCCTGTTTCGTTTCAAGATGTATAAGAAAAGATATTTAATATTCTTCTGCAGAAGGAGGAAGTTTACAGGTTCGTCAGACGGATCTGAAGATTCAAAGTTCCTCGTAAAAGTCAAGATCATTCATTATCTCTCAGTATTTATGCATTCAGGTACCCTCAGGTAAGAGGTCCGCCCTCGGGTGGGGTCTAGACCAATCATGAGCAATGGGTGTGGTTTTGTACATTGAGGAAGATGATGGGGGATGAAGGTTAAGGGGGAATCGGCCCCCACTTTCTCCTAGCGACACAAAGGTGAAAAAGGAACACAATAGCCACAAACTGGTTTAGTCTGGTCTTAGAGTACTGGGTCTGGGGAAACACAAAAGTCCAAAACTGTTCTAGATGGCTTGGTCCATCTCGGGAGAAAAGAGAGCAATCAGGTCTTTGTAATCATTTAAATGTGTCTGTTGTCTAGTCAATGTCAAGCTTCAAGTAGAGAAACTGGTTTCATTGTGTGGTTACAACAGGAAATCAGTTTCTATAGCTTTGCCCTAGATATCCAAAGTTTGAATCTTAAATGTAGAAAAATGTCTTTTACATATAATAATTTTCTCTCACAGTACACATTTCTCATGTCTGAGGAGGGGAAAAGGGGAAGGGAGATGAGCAAGATGTTCCATTTACTTTGGGGTAGTTAAAAAGGGCACTGGCTAAAGCTGGTATGACTGCACCAGGGAAGGATGAAATGTGATTATAAAACACTTAAGTGCAGA
>NC_137691.1:20773105-20895605 GCF_963989245.1 Nansenia antarctica
TTTGATTTAACATTTGGGCTGGGCTGTCCCTCCCCCTGCTATCTGGTAGGTTTTGTCAACATAAAATCTGTTGCAGCTGTGACCATTTGATTTGTAAGCAAGTGTTTTAATTAGTCATGTGGCCTTCAACTCTTTTCTGTGTGTTATCTTCTTCTTCTGGCCTCCCGTTGTCATGATGATATACTTGTGTGAGCACTGAGCACACATTCTGTTAAGTATTAAGAAAACAGTAAGCTTTAAGAAATCAGTAAACATATGCACACAGTTATATTTTTAGGATGAACAGACATTTTTATACAGTTAATTCTATGTGCGTTCTAAAGCACTAATTGGCCAGTTATTTGATCTTCAAACCCATTCCCTCATGACTGGGTCAGTGTGTCCTTTATCAGAATAGCTTGTGAAAACATAACTGTTGAAGTTACACAGTCCTATGAGTTAGGATTCGATTAACAAGTTAAAATATAGTATAGAAGAATAGACTTATCATTAATCATTAGTTATGAAAGTATAAAATCAGTACAGAAAAATAGAATATCATAACAACAGGTATAAAATGGTTGTTAGCACATAGGTAAAAATAAGTAATTTACAGGCGGTTTGAAATGTTCTTTTAGTCAGGAGCTTGTCTTCTTCTTGTCGCTCAAAAACAGAACCTCTCTTTTGGCTTTGCGTGACCTTCCTATTGTTCTCAACTGACCTCAGTCACATATTATTTAAATGAGCACATAGTACATGATTTATCACTTCTAGTTATTTTAATACAAATTCCCAACAGGGTCTAGGAGTTCTCTTCCAGGAAAATGTGGTGTTCTGCAAGTGCATTTCATGCAAGTTTATATAGTTTTTAGCAACATTTAAAACCAGCAGTTAGCTTACTACCAATCCTGTGTCATATTTGCATATTTCACGTTGAGAGAGCAGAGACTCAGTCTTGCATGGAATCAGCTCACATGGAATGCGTTTCCCACTAATGTCAATGAAGTCCTAACATGTTTATTGCAGGTGTGCTCAGAAGGTTCAGCCTTTAGGCGCATGCCTTAACATCGTCACACCACACCCACACAGTGATCCGGACGGCTGAGGAAATTCAACATGGCCGCCCATTTTATTTACTGATTCAGTTTTCCCCAAATCAAGGGAGTATAGAGAGACGTGGTGGATATGGCTATGGCTGAGATGAAAGAGAAGCATTATTAATTGTAAGCCTATTTCTACTGTACAAGATGGTCTATCATCTGAAAACTATTCATAGGAGTTGTTCACAGAAATATTTATACAAGCTCCATTCATCATCCAACTTCCGCTCTACTCAGAGAAGCTCTGACAATGGGTCCAAACCTGCCTACCCTCCTGCCTCGACAGTGACTGTACTGTATCCTGTACCCTTTCTATATCATCTCTGTTGCAACACTCACCTCTCAATGTACTGCTTCTACAAACCCAGCATGGTCCCACCATCCATCCCTCACAGCACCATGGGGCAGACCTGGGTCCAAAAAACAAACAAACAAAACGTTAAAATACTATAAGCGTTTGCTTGAACATGCCTGCAGTGCTAGATGGCTGTGATTTGCAAGTTTGTGACTATTGCATTGATTTGCCCAAAAAATTCAATCAAGCACAGCTTATTTGAAATCATTTCAAATACTATTTGAAACCAGGACTGCCATGAAGGTTCTACCTAGGGTTCCTCGGTTCTTTAGTCCCTATGGCAGAACCCTGCATTGCCATTGCAACGGTGGGGGCTGGTGGGGACGGGCTTGTTGTGGTGGGTGGAGCCGTCCTCCGGTTGCTGCCTCCACCAGCCTCCCCTGCACTGCAATCATGTCTGTATTTACAGTTTTTCTCTATCGC
This sequence comes from Nansenia antarctica, assembly GCF_963989245.1. Classification (NCBI taxonomy): domain Eukaryota; kingdom Metazoa; phylum Chordata; class Actinopteri; order Argentiniformes; family Microstomatidae; genus Nansenia; species Nansenia antarctica. The sequence continues at coordinate 20,774,963 of NC_137691.1, forward strand.
TTTAACACGTTTTCTCAAAGCATAACTAATTTTCTCTTAACTCTTAACACAAATCCCAAAACTCACACACAAAATCCTAAACTCCACAAGTCTCTTGCAAAAGCAAACACTGCATTCAAAATAATGTTATGTCTTCTCAAAATGAAATGTTGTTGTCAAATGACAAACACAAACCATCAAATGAATAGACACTTGTAACAACCAATTGAACACTGATGTGCACAATGGAAAACACTATGATCAGCGGAAAACAGTAGGCTACTATGATATGATTATCAGTAGGCCTTTTGCATTTTCAGTGTTACACTACATACGTACAATAGCCTGTTATAAACTGTTGTTTTCATACTGGAATATAAAACACACAAATACAAGGATAGAACTTTTTTTTTTCTGAAATACTGTACACATCTCAGCAATGACAGTTGGATTTGTAAAGTGTTCTTCATATAGAACAAACAATAGAAAGAAGAAAATAAGCCTTCTGCATAATACTCTACACCACGGGTCACCAACTACATTTGTCCAATAGCCAGAATCTTTCGAAGCTTACACTGTGGGGGCCGGCTTATTTGTATTTATTTTATTTAGGCATAATTAGCATATTATTGTTTAATATCTTCACTTTCTTACAAAATGTATGTTATTAATTTATTATCAGTGTTAACAGACTCCTGACACCTATACTGCAGCCAGCCACCAGGGGGCGATCAAGATATTTTGGCTTCACTTCATTGCAATCATTTTCAGTTATCGATCAAGCAAAATGTCACTCTCAAAGAACCTGAAGCGTAAAATTGATGTGGAAAAACGCAGCTTTAATGAGGAATGGACTGACAAGTACGCATTCAGATTGCCAACATTTAGTAAAGCAAAACCTGTAGTAGCTATGCCTCATCTGCACTGAAACGGTAGCTGTTGAAAAACAATTACAATCTTCGCCGTTACAATTATACAAGGCATGCAGCTTTCAGAGAATCATACCCTGAGACCCGTCACAGAAAAATAGCTTAAAATAACTTAAAAGCTGTCGAAAATGTTTCCCTTCCATCGAGTCCCTCCAGGCAACCTGGTGTCACGGAGGGCGGCAAGCATCATCAAGGACACCTCCCACCCCAACCAGGGACTGTTTGATCCCAGACCTTCAAACACTTCACTCTGATAAACATCCCCCCCTCCACACACCCCGCTGAACTATCCCCCCCCACACACACCCCGCTGAACTATCCCCCCCTCCACACACCCCGCTGAACTATCCCCCCCCCCCCCCCCCCCCACACACACACACACTTGATTATGACTCTCAGTACCCCCCCCCCCCCCCCCCCCCACCTATCTTGCTGCAAAGTACATTTCTCTAAAGTAAGTGTAAATCACTTTGGATAAAGGCGTCTGCTAAATGTAAAACAGTTAAATGTCAACCAAATTAAAAAGAGTAATGTCCACAACTATGCGATGCTCTGCAGTGATTTATTACAGATGATGTTTACCCCACTGGGATCTTCGTCAGGTCAAACTGTGAGACAGTAACCATACCTGCTTACATAAACAATACATGGACATGAAATTATTACAAAGCAATTATTTTATTTATATCTTTGGAAAGATGTCACTTTTTTCATTTTTATTCACACATTGTGACATTTGTTTGGAAATGTTAGAGCATCACTAAAGTTCATCTTGGGGAGGGGGAGGGCTGGGATAAACCTTTATTGGAAATAACAGTCCTTGGCAACAAAAAGGTGCAGGAGTCATTCTAACAGTATGTTAGACTGCATTTGACATTGTATTGCAAATGTTTTTGTGAATTAAATATAACGACTGAGTATAACTCATTTAATACTGTATTTCTCTTCTGAATCCTGCACTAAAAAGGAATTCTGTGTAAACATTCTGTTTTTCATTTCTCCCCTAAAGTACAATGTATCTGCAGATATATCAACTAGCAGTGAAATTTGCTGCCTAGAAAGTTTCAAGTTTCAAGTTTCAAGTTTATTGTTACGTCACATTACACAAGTGTAAGAGAGTAAAATTCTTAGGCACAAGACAATTAGGCAAATAGGCAATAGGCATAACTCACGATAGAAAAAGTGACAATAGTACAGGACATACGTGACGAATAAGACAGGATACAATTAGCAGTATCCAGACAATTTGCAGACAATAAGAGATAATAATAATAATAATAATAATAACAGACAAAAATAGAAAACCTAAACCTAGAAAATCCAGTATTGGCCAGGCTCTATGCTGTTACAGATAATAATGATGGCAACCTCTACCCAGCAGATGTTTCTCAGACCTCACATTCACATTAGGCTTTCAGTTACCTTTCCCAAAATAGAAAAACAACAGAACATTTCTTTTATACCTCACACTCACAATACAACTTACTTACTAACTTAACTCAATCACTGTGGGCAGACAAAAGACAGGAAGAGGTCTACCTCATTCTGGACCACCACAGCAGACGGGTGGATGTTGTCTGGGGAGTAGTGACATGAGGTCATCTGCCAAACGTCAATAAGCACCACAGGTAAATCTCTAAATATCACCTGGAGAGCCTTGTCCAGCTGCCAGGAGAGCCAGTCGCTGCCGTACACATCCTTATAGCCTGTGTTGGCTGACTTGATCACCACTAATGTTTTTGGGGAGCGCTGCAGCAGGGCAGCCACGGCCCTACGGATGACCATCAGGCGGTGCACGTACAGAGCCAGGGGGTAAGTGGTGAAATGGGCCCAGATGGTGAAGATGAAGACAGTGTGTTGGCCCCCTGACAAGCCCTCCAGTTCCCTGGCAATGTAGTGGAGGTCAGCCCAGGGGGTCTTTGAGGTCCGCAGGGGGAGGCCGTGGGCCCGCCAAATAAGGCGTGTGTTGGACTGGGTGTCAACAGCCTCCAGGGGCCCAGATTTATCTGAGGTGTGAAGGTCCAGGGATTTCAATGCTGATAAAAGAGAGATCATATAAGTTCAACTCATGTAAATTAATTTGGCAGATAGAGATTGGTAGGTTGATAATAAAGAAAGGTGTAACAAAGTAGAAGAGCTTTACTTTTTGTATCTGTATTGCCATATACTTTAACTATGCTAAATTATTTCCCAACCAAATAAGCATTAAGACTAGCCTACCACTTTCTAAGACAAATAAATGACTTCATAATGTACAACATATACTACTGTAGGTGAGTAGACTACAAGCTGTATCGTACTTGGCACAGTTTTCGTCAGGTATTCGAACCACTGGCGTAGTGTGGAGTCTCCCATCATTAGGATCTGTTTGTCTTTGAGGCACCCAGACACCAGATCAGCTGAGGGAAATGAGCGTGCATCACACACCATCGACGTCCAGCGATCCTGGAAGTAGAATCCTGCCGGAACTGGGGTCTCCAAACCAGGTTGGCATTTTGTATGTGACCCTACAAAGACAGGCATTTATTATTCTCAGACCCTCTTTCTGAAGTCTGGGTCATATGGTAGACCTATGGTACTCTACAAATCTAAGGACAGGAGTTTTTCCAAACCACATGATCTGACCAGTGAAAACCTTTTTGTGGTCAGGTCTCTTGGTTATGAAAAACCCAAAGTTAATAGATCACTTGGGGTTAATGATTGAGATAGCTGGGTGACAAAATACAGTCATACAGTGTTGCTTACCCAGAGAGAGGCTGGAGGGGGAGGCTGGACATGAACAACAGTATTATTGTTATTGGAAGCTACATATTAAGGCACAATCTGTGTCATGCATAATCTGTGTAATGCATTGTTCACGTGTTATTTCTGATATTACAGACCTCATAAACAAAGACCAGTTCCTGTATTCACAAATAGTCACAGAGTAAGAGTTACAATCTAGGATGTGTCCATGTCATCTTATTCATTATGATATAAAAGGCAAAACTGATCTTACTTCTTTCTCTTTGGTTGGAGGCTGCTCAGTGAGAGAAAAAATAACATGTGTTAAGGACTTACGGGTTTCAGTGACCTGTTGCTGGACATGGACCACTGAGTCATCACCTGGTATTATAACGTTGGTGGAACTGCAGAGAAAAGCTGCTATGTTAGAATCATTTGAAATATCTACAAGTACCTAGAGGCGCTCTAGACGTCCCTTAAAACAGTCCCCCTTGCAATACACTGAAATTACAACTTCTGAATAATCCTGTATAATGCTATACTAAAAGACAGCCATCTGTAAACATTGTTTTACCTATTCAAAGGTTTTATCAGAAAAACATTAGAAAAACTTAACTTAACTCATGTTACATTAAAAGCAATTCAGAACTAAAAACATAGATGAAAATGGGTCTGTTTCTTTTTTTTTTAATTGGGGAAGGGCATGAACAAGACAGTAAACTATTGAGAATCTACTCCGATGGCACCTTGTAGTTTTGCAAATTCCAAGTTTATGGTTCCCAAGTGGGGGTGGGGTGGTTCCCAAGCTAAGGTTTTGCCTTGGGGCCTCAAAATTCCAGGGCATGTACAGTCACATGTTCAATGTGTTATGCACCTTAGAGCCTATATACATACACTGTATACAGGCTCATGTTGAAAGGGATGTACCTTTTAAGAAGGGTTGCTTCCAGCTTGGAGAGTTTAGCCTGGTAACCCCCCATGCTGTGGTAGATCAGCGCCTGGCAGGGGAGGGAAGATGGCCGTCGGCAGAACCAGTATTCCCCAGTGACAGGCTCTCTGTACTCACAGCAGCACTGTGACCCATCCCCCACCAACCTAGAGCTTCTCTGAGCGTTGCACATCACCACTTCCTCCTTGTCGCCTTCTTTAAAGTAGCCATTAAAGTAGACCTTGTCAGGGTCCTGCTCTCTCTGCCGGCTCAGCACCTGGACTGCCTCGGAGGAGTGCACCAGGCGAACAGACACCCGGGCATCTCCGAGCCAGAGCAGGGGCAGACGGGCTCTGTAGGTGCCATTGCAGTAGTCTAACACAGCTCCATAAGTACTGGCCTTCAGCTGTGTGTTATATAGCTTGGCCTGGAAAAAGTCTCCTCCATAGGTTTTCTCCCTGCCCCTGGCATCTCTAGCAACCACTGTCACATCTACATAATCTCCGACTGTGTGGTCTGAATTGGCATTGAGGAGAGAAAATAAACATTTGGTAGGGTCTGTGGCCTCCTGTGTGGATGAGAGGGGTTCAGGGGAAAAAGGCCACTGTAGTTCTCTCACCAGAGATTCCCAATCCTCAGTACTTATTAATGGGTCATTGGTTGGTATGAAAGTCCTGGTGAATGTGTTATTACAGGTGTACTTCAAAGTGTACCGTGAAAATGGAGGAGGTAAGATGTTCACTGAGCTCTGCTGGTGTTGAAATACCTACAACAGTGGGACAGAAGATGTACAGTGATCAGTAAATTCAGATTACAATACTTTCACTAATTAATGATCCCCTTGAAAAATATCTGCTTTTTTAGTATTTTATGCAGAGAAACATGACTTGAATTTGTTAGAACTTACTGATAAAACATAAATGCTGATCAACAGAATGATAGCCAATATCAGTAGCTGCAGTCTTTCCATTCTCTTTATCTGTTGGTAGATTAATTCAGTCATGAGAACAAATCAAAGTGAGCAAAAATAAAAGTCATGGCGGACTGGTGCCAGGACAAAAATGTCTCAGAAAAACGTAATCATTGACTGTGGACTTCAGGAAGTAGCAGGGTGGGGGTACACAATTGAGTGTATCCTGTCTAGCTAACCGCCCTCGAATGGCCCTGCAGAGTGGTGAAAACCACCTATTTCTTCACTGGCCATGAGCTCCCAGCCATACAGGATATCTACTCAAAATGCTTGACCCAAGCATTGAATAACATATATCTCTTGCAATGACAAATTAATATATACTAGGCCTAGTTGGTGAGAGCCAATGAACTGTCCAGACTGAATGCAGGTCAGAACTGAAGTATGCTGTATCGGTTAGTGTATGATTTGGCCAACACAATGTTAATGAGCAACTTCAAAGCTGAGAAAAACCTGCTTAAGAAGCTTCTTCAAAAACATTACTGGTGGAGTGAGTTTATTTGCTTAACCTCACCCCCATTTGCAAACACCCCTTAATCGGGGGTAGTGTGGATTCTTTCTAAAGTGTGTGCTGTTTGGATTTGTTGTCCAAACACGTCAATGTAACTTATGTGCTAGTGTGATTCATTCTAAAGTATGTGCTGTTTGGATTTATATATATTTTTTGACTTATGTGGTAATGTGATGTTGCAGAATAATACTTGGACTGCTCATGTACATAAAAAAAAACACATACAAACTTTTAAAAAGACACACACACAAACACACGCACACAACACACGCGCACACACACGCGCGCGCACACACACAGCCCGTACATTTAAAAAGAATACCTTGTTAGATGGTCTTACAAGATAAACATATTACACTTTTTCAACAATCACATTTTGAAATCATGTATACATTAATTCAGCTTGGTTGAAGATAAAACGTCAGTCAGTCAATCAGCTAATGAAACAAATGCGGATCGGAGATTCAATTAGTAAATGTCTGTATGTTAATGTTGTTACAGCCAAGAAACGTCACCAACGCACTTAATCATCCCTGAAAAACTATAAGAAACGTGAATGAAGGCGTATTTGACAATTACATATTATATAGCAGGTTTAAATGTATTGTTGTATTATTTTGTTAGGAAGCTAAGCGGATAGAAGCCTCATCTAACAGCCCGGGACAGATAAGATGAGGAGGCTGTCATGTATCGAAATAAAAATGACCTCGCAAAGCCTCATAATTGTAATAAAGTCCTTGGTTCACTCACTCTGATGGTCCCGGGGGTGGTTGTCTTCTCTGCCGGGCATGAAGCAGCTCAGTGAGCCTTCCAACATAGAAATAAACGCATTTTAACTACTCGAGGGGTAGACTAGTGATGGGAATTCCGGCTCTTTTTAGTGAACCAGACCCATAGGCTCAGCTCAGCAATAAGAGCCGACTCTTTTGGCTCCCAAACGGCTCTTGAGACAAATTTAGCAATGTTTTGACCTATGAGGTTGTGCATATCACTTAAATTATTAAATCTAATTATACTAAACATTATAATTTCCTGAATACCACCATGTTTGATTAAAAAAAAAGCATTACATAATGTAAAAGCCTCAAATTACGCGTGTATTATAAGTTACTTACTTACTATCATTTGTTGCAAGAAATAAATATGCAAGATTCTTCATTTGCAATTCATTGAAACATTCGGTGATTATTGATGGTTACAAAGTGGGATATAGTTGTAGACCTATAACAAAAAATAACCTATAGGCCTATGAAAGAGTTAATACATAATTACACAACTCTATACAGACACATATATTTTATTTTAATTTGTATAATATAATATGAAGCAAAACATATTTCTGCTCTGTTCAAAAATGCTATTTGTTCGTCGTCATGCATTTCTTTTTCCGCTATTTAAATTTGCGCTCCGAGGGGGCGGGGGGGAAGGGTGCGACCCTTAGTAAAGGCTCACCATGCTTAGCTCTTAATGTTATTACCAAAGTGACAAGTTTCTGGGTCGTATTTAACAAATACGTTATATGATAATCCTATTATTCTGTCTTGTATTAATACATAACACAAAAAACAAGTCTCTTTCAGACGAGAGCCGGCTGCTCCCATCGTTCACTCAAAGGAGCCGGCTCATAGACACATAGGGTAGGGTGTACAGATCAACCCTGGGGAGTTGTCTAACTTTAGCTCCCACTCGGGATGTTGGGCATACCGAAGAACTTGTTGACTTGGGAGACAAAAGAGAAACACCCCCTAACAGCATCGAGCAGGAGACTCCTTCATGTCAGATGAATAAATAGCCTCCAGTTGTCTGTGTGCATGGTTCGAATAACGGGGGATTGACCCTCCTAATTAAGACTTGGACCCCCCCAAAAGAGGTATAAACAAAAGGTCGGGCTGTCGAAACATTCATATCGGCCTATCAAGCGATATATTCATACGCGCGTGATTATTATTGTTATAATTGTTATTTATTTACTTGTTTACTTTCTGTGGCTACATGTCTGTCGACAACTCATTATAGAGACATTGAAATATAAATATACAGAACACACATCCATATTACACATACACACATACGTACATATTACACATACAGACATACATATTAAAACAGGCTTACTGTAACCATGGTTTCATTGTGTATGTGTGTTTCATGGCCTCCCATTTGAAAATAAACACCTTTCTATAGAGGAAATAGAGGAAACCACAATGATTAATTTTCTTATTTTTATTTGTGAAAGACCATGCACAACTGGTATATATATATATATATATATATATATATATATATATATATATATATATATATATATATATATATATATATATTATATATATATATATATATATATATATATATATTATATATATATATATATATATATATATATATATATATACACACGCTTATTTTCATCAGCTCGACTCAGACACATACATATTGTAAAAAAAAAAAAAAAAAATTTATAATAATTAAAAAACATTCACAACTATGTATAGCGGAATTATCAATATAACTGTATAGCAATATAATAATAATTTGAGTGGTTAAGTCATGTTATCAGGGGGTATATGCACTGATTTGGTTTACCTTTTGCCATGACTTCTAGTTTGCTTTAAAGGTCAAGTGTAACATTCAAGCTTTATAAAAGCGTCCTCATGGTTGTATGACATTGTCATGGGAATGGACGCATTTAAACCCTGTTTTGGTTTAGGGGACATGGCTTTCATACATGGAGGTCCTCCTAACAGTCGTTCTGCATATAAACATGTTGCCTGGCGGATTCTAGGTACTCACTGATTTTCGCCTTTCTGTCTCTGGTGACTTCGTCTTCGAATCATGTGCGCATACGGAATCACAACAGGGACGGGTTATATGATTATGATTATGATTATGATTATTATTATCATCAGGGAGGATATTGTTGTTTAGAACTTCAAACTGACTTTCGCTGTGATGGCCAGAGGCTCAGATTTCCGAAAACGTCCCGCCCCTTTAAAGCGGAGTACGTCCTATTTGTTCTGAAAGTAAGTAAGTAAGTGAGTAAGTAAGTAAGTAAGTAAGTAAGTAAGTAAGTAAAGCTTTATTTATATAGCACCTTTCATACAAGAAATGCAGCTCAACGTGCTTTACAACAGGAATAAGAACATAAAGTGAATATAAAAACATATATAAAAACATATACAAGCATCAAAACAGTAAAAAGAACAGTAAAATACTATATTATGTAACAACATTGTTTAGAATGTCCTACCCTTCTCACTTGGTTTGCAGGGTATTTCAACCAGGGTCTGGTTACCTCTGAAATCTAGTATCCAGGACCTACTGTCCCTTCCTTTAGCCTACTTGGACCTCGGCAGGTCTACCACACGTTAATACAAGATGTGATAGAAAGGCTGATTAGATCGCCAAAGGTGGCTAGAAATACTAAATGTTCGAGTTGGACAACTCGGTTCATCTTCACAATATTGTAATAAACATCAAGACATTACAATCATTCCTGATCATTTAACTCAATCTTGCCTCTGATCATGTCACTCTCCAATCTGCCAAACACACAGGCTTTGCTTTTCTGCCCTAGCTCTGTCATACTGTCTATTTTAACTGATTCAGTCATTGCATGAACCCAAAACTGATGCCTTTCAAATACTACTTTCTTCTTAGGCAAACAAGAATTTTTAAAAGCTTCAAGAATTTCCTCAACTGTTTCTCCATACGTATAATCAATAGGTAGTGTATTATACACTTCTAGACCGTCCTCTACTAGCACAGATTGGCTACTTTCACATCTTCTCCAGTTTTCTCCCAAATTGCCTGTCCACACTAGCGGTGGTGCTAACTTGAATTGATCCGTGCTCTAGCTAAGTACAGACATGATTATCTGACGTCTTGCTGCGTTCTATCACGTTAGCTGTCTCACTTGATGAAAGCGTATGGCTCCCACTTTCCTAGAGGAACTAAAGCCTTCAAAAATGGAGATACCTCCTATATTCAATGTGTTTAAGGGTAGGTCCTAAGTATTTTCAAAAGTAGTCAGAGACATTGGTGACTTTATTATTTAATTGTATACATCAACTGCCTGTGGACCAGTGATGCCGGTAACGCGATACTAAGTATCGCGATACTCTAATCTGATTACTTTTCCCAGTAACGAGTATTCTATCGCGATACTATTTCCAAATCAGTAATCTGATTAAAGTTACTTATTCGAGTGACTGTGCGTTACTATTGCGTTACTACCTCATAACTTAGGCTAAATGCAGTATTTCTTTGTAATGTTCGATAGTAAACAAACATTTATTGCTTTTCTCGCGTCTTGGGGAGTGACGTCAGTGATCACGTTTTCAACACGAGGTGCAGCAGAATCGCTCACGTGTATCACCACGCTGATTGCACAGTGTAAACAGAAGCGTATAATGGAGCGAGAACAGAGATATGCGTTAAATAGCTGGAAATATAGGGATTATTTTGAGTTTGTGTCAGCAAAGGATGACAAGAACATAAATGTTCGTTGTACACTCTGTGCTGGAAAGAAAATATTGTCCTGTGGTAAAACCACAACATCAAATTTAAAGAAACATTTGGAATCTCTGCACAGCACAGTCAAGCTCGCGGAGAAAGTCCCAGAGACCGCGGCCTCGACTTCTGCGGGAGGTCCCACACCGCTCAAGCAACAAAAGCTGGACTTCAGTAGGCCTACAAAATCACAACCTGTAAGTGTGGGAGAGTTGAATAAATTGGTCGGGCGGTATGTTGTAGAGGAAATGCTGCCCATAAACACAGTTGACTCGCCCTCTTTCCGTGCCATCATTAACAAGATCCCCACTACTACCAATGCCGAGCTACCTCACAGAACATCTTTTTCTTCGTACTTGGAGAAGGAGTATGCAGAGATGGAAAAACATCTGAAGGCTGCGCTGAACGAGGTCGACTATGTGTCAACTACAGCGGACATTTGGACAGCTAACAATAGGAGCTATATGGGAGTAACGCTCCACTGGATTAGTAGATCCACATTAGACCGCAACAAGGCTGCATTGGCGTGTAGGAGAATCCGCGGTAGACACACGTATGATGTTATTGGTGCAGAAATCGAAAACATTCACTCTTCATATGGACTAATCAACAAAGTAGTAGCAACAGTGACAGATAATGGATCTAACTTTGTCAAGGCATTTCAAGTCTATCAGCCTGCTGTCACAGAGTCCGATGATGAGACGGTGGAGGAGGCCACGGATGATGTCACTTTTTTAGATGTGTCAGAAATCCTATCAGCTGAGGATGATAGTGATGGCCAGCTGATTCTTCCCCCGCACCAAAGGTGTGCTTCACATACCCTCAACCTTATTTCTACAAGTGATGTGGAGAAGTACATCACTTCCAAACCAGAGAGCAAGGCTGTGTATAGGAGCAGCACAGCAAAATGCACAGCTCTCTGGACGAAAGCAAGCCGATCTACCGTTGCGTCAGAAACGGTGGAGGAGGTTAACAAAAGAAAGCTCCTGGTACCGACATCCACAAGGTGGAATTCCTTTTACGAAGCCATAAAGAGAATCGCAGAAATCCCCATGAATGAGCTGACTACTCTGTGCAACAAGCTGGGAGTGAAGTGCTTCAAAGACCAGGAGTACCAGTACCTGCATGAGTACTGTACCGTCATGAAGCCTCTAACTATAGCACTGGATATCCTACAAGGTGACTGTCCGTATGGGACTTTACTGCCCACACTTGAAGTCCTGATGCAGAAGACCCTTGCTGTGAAAGACACCCTATCCAAGATGACTGCAGGCCTTCCAGATGCCATAGTGCAGGTATGCTATGTTGTTCCATCTTAAAGATAAATAAATACATTTTCATTGCACTATTCATGAACATGGAGCAGAGTCACACCATACTGCAGTATGTAGGTTGTCAGTTGCACAAACTAATTGCATACATAATTAGTAAATAAAGGTATAAATAATAGACCTTATAGGCTACAACTAGATAATAATAAACATATCAAATTATATCTTTCAGGCTATCCAGACTCGTTTTGCCAGTGTGCTGGACAACAAAGATGCCCTTCTCGCAGCTGCTAGTTGTCCAAAATTCAAACTCCGATGGCTGAGAGATGAAGGTAGGAGGGAGCAAGTAAAGGAGCTTCTCACAGCAGAATGTCGCAAAACTGCTCCTGCAGCACAGAGCCCTGCCAGTGTACCCACCACGACTGCCAACCAAGGCGAGATGGACTTTTTTGCTTTTGAGGCGGAGCCAGAGGAGACCTACTCGGCAGAAAAGGAAGTCATGGACTACTTGAGGTCAGGGCATGAGCTTCAGATTCTGAATCAGTATCCAAACATTAAGAACATTTTCTTGAAGTATAACACTCCAACCCCATCTAGCGCTCCTGTAGAGCGGCTCTTTAGTCTGGGAGGTTTGGTGCTCACGCCTAGAAGGAACAGACTTTCTGACAAGAGGTTTGAGAAGCTTCTGTTAATGAGATACAACCACTGGTTTACTCGCCCCTTTCCACTGTTTCACTCATAGTGTGTTCATGGCCTCCATAGCGTGTTCATGGCCTCCATAGCGTGTTCATGGCCTCCATAGCGTGTTCATGGCCTCCTTCCAGTCTTGACAGCTGAGTTCACTCTTCATTGATAAACTCAGACTCACCCAGTTTAGGATTAGGATTATATTAGGATCATATCTGAATGGTCAGGGTAGGTTTTAGGTTTTGTGAAACCACTCCTTGCTAGTTACTGTGTTAAATAAAGATTATATTTATTTTATTGTTTAAAAACAAGTATTTATGTTGGGTGAGGCAAAGAAAGACTCTTTATTTTGTTGTTTTAAGTTATTGTTTAAAGTTTAATTATGTAATTTAAGTTACTGTTAAAATAAAGTGAGTTTTGGCAAAACCAGTTTTCATTTTTATGTTGCGGGGGGGGGGGGGGGGGGGTCGGGTGCCTAGGCAGCTGCCAATAGTAACTAAAAAAGTAACTAGTAATCTAACTTAGTTACTTTTTAAATCAAGTAATCAGTAAAGTAACTAGATTACTTTTTAAAGGAGTAATCAGTAATCAGTAATCAGAATACTTTTTCAAAGTAACTGTGGCAACACTGCTGTGGACATACAGTCCAAATCATGTGATGAGCTGAATGGTGTCCTTTTTGTAGAATCCAAAATGTTCACTATTGAAATAAACCAGAACCGATCACTGGGTCCTACTAGCGGGTAGCACTGCCACCACCTTTTTTTAACCGGTGAGGTCTGGGGACAGAGGTCTGAACACACCACCACACAACACAGGGATAGCAAAAATCAGTAGGTATCTCTGAGCTTCTGCACCGCCACACCCCCTCCAGATCCCTTACATCAGCAGATCAGTTACTGCTGGTGGTGCCTAGAACCAGGCTAAAAACCAGGGGAGACAGAGCTTTTGCGGCCGCTGCACCCAAGCTCTGGAACAGCCTCCCCCTCCAAGTACGGGCCGCTCAGACCCTGGAGATCACTGGCTTTTATTGTTTTTAGTCCTTTTATCTTCTCTTCTTTTAACTGTTATCATATCTTGTATTGTGTTGCATTTTATTTAATATCCTGTCCCTAACTCAGGGTTCCCGCGGGTCTTAAAAAGTGTTACATCAGAAAAAGTGGGATATGAGTTGGTAGGTCTTAACATTTTAGGCTATTGGCCTATGCTCTGTTGGAGACAAAAGTTACAATTCAAATGAAAGGTGTTTGACTACAGACTTCTAATACACAAGCTTGTTGCATGTAGACAATGCCTGATGAGAAGGATGAGAGAGAGGGCACCCCCCCTAAAAAAATCAAACGAGGCCATGCCTCCCAGAAGTTCCTTCCCAAATATCAACAACAATGGCCGTGCCTGCTCCCCTCTAAACCACAGTCTAATGCATTTTGCACATTGTGCAAAATGTACTTGGACATTAGCCACCAAGGAGCTGCAGGTAATAATTACAGTATTATACTATAGTTACAAATGCATAAGTTACATTCATGATATAGTCCAGTGCAGTGCAAGTATTATTTTAGAATCAGGTAAAAATTCTAAACTAGAATTATTAAGGAAGAGGTGTGTGTGTGTGTGTGTGTGTGTGTGTGTGTGTGTGTGTGTGTGTGTGAGTGTGTGTGTGAGTGTGTGTGTGTGTGTGTGTGTGTGTGTGAGTGTGTGTGTGAGTGTGTGTGTGTGTGTCTTGCAGACTGTCGACGCCACGTGGAGGGGAAAAAGCACATGAAGATGCTGGCTGCTACAGAGTCAGTCCCTAGACTGAACGCCTTCTTCCTACCAACAAAGGATGTCAGATCAATCAGGGCAGAAACACTTTTTACTTCTTTCATAGTCGAACACAACCTACCATTAGCTGCTGCAGACCATGCCGACCACTTTAAAAAAAAAAAAAATCTGGATAGTGAGATAGCCAAGCAGTATGGCACTGGCAGTGCCAGGACCAAGACAGCCTGCATAATTAAAACCCTGGCCAGTAATGATGAAGAGTGCATTACAGAAGCAATGAAGCGTTCTCCATACAGCCTTGCTACAGATGGAAGCACAGCACAGATATGGAGGACATAAAAATGTACCCCATCGTGGTTAGGATTTGTGATGCCAGTCTTGGGAGGGTGATTGTGATGTTGCTCAAGATTTGTGAATCAAGAGAGTCTACTGGGAGAGCAATATTTGATTTGGTGGATGGAGAACTGAAGAAGAGAGGCATAACTTAGTCAAATGGTGTCAGCTTCGCAGCAGACAATGCTGCAGTGATGCAAGGTTTGGGGAAAGGAGTAGCTGCTTTCCTGAAGGCACAACATCCACACATCTACCTAGTTGGTTGTGCCTGCCACCTGATACACCTAGCAGCAGAGAAGGCATCCAGGCAGCTTAGTGTGAACATTGAAGATGTCCTTGTCACCATTTACTATTATCTGGATAAAAGCAGCAAGAGAAAGTCAAATCTCTGTGACATACAGATAATGTGTGATGCATATGTGAGGAAGATCCTCAAGATGATCTCCACAAGATGGCTGTCTCTGGGGCAACACAGATTATAACAAAATGTCTGCCATGTGTCAGACCACATGTCTTCAGTCATATACAAATCATTAAACTATTCAATGTAATACATTTTTATGTCAGATTTTTCGACCTGTGGATATTAAATGACTAACACAAATGACAGACTTAAAAGCTTCACATAAAATTCAAAAATAAATCATGACATTTTAAACAAATTAACTCTTGATCCAGGAAGAATGTCAAAGAGTCAATGCATTCAATCAAAGTGCATTCAATCAAAGTGTTTTGTGTAGCATTAACACCAGTGACGTAATTCTGTGTGACTGATCTTTATTTTATATTATTAATAATAATTAGCTATATTTTTACCATTTCAATGTTCTATTTAATGTTAATGTAAATGTGATTTAATTCATGCAAAAAAATGTTTTTACATTAAGTATACAGTTATGCTTGAAAGTATGTGAACTCCTTGTACAATTATACGAGTTATAAAAAATTCCATATGTTGGTTTAGAGGGAATCATGCATGTAGTAGGAAAACTCAATTATAAAGAAATTAGTGCAGGTGCAAAAATAAATGAACCTCTTCAGTCAATAGCTTGTGGCATCTCCATTAGCAGTGATAACTTGGAGTAAACATCTCGTATAGCCACTAATCAGCCACTGACATCTGTTTTGAGATATTGTTGCCTACTCCTCCTTACAGAAGAGAGCCAATTGAGTGAGGTTTGAGGGGTATCTGGCATGAACTGTCAGAGAATGGACTTCCAGAAACCTTCAGGCATGTCCAGATGGTCTCCGGCAAAGGTAAGAAGGGCAGTTTGGTTATTTTTTGACAGCAGAGGCTTCTTCCTAGCAACCCTCCCACGAATGCCATTTTGATTCAGTGTTATTCTTATTGTTGAAGCATGCACAGTTACATGAGATGCAGCAAGAGAGGTCTGCAAATCTCTAAATATTATATTTAGGTAGTTTTTTTGCCAGATTTGTTATTTTTCTTGTGGCGCTTGGGGATATTTTGGAAGGGTGTCCACTTCTAGGCCAAGTTGCTGTCATGTTAAATGCTCTCCCTTTGTAAATGATTTGCCTCACAGTGAACTAATGGAGTTCAAATCTTATATAGCCTTCTGCAGACTGATGTGCTCTCTCTAACCTCTTCCTGATGTCCTCTGAGATCTCCTTTCCTCTCGGCATGGTGTGTTTTGCATTCACCTGTATGGATAACACAAAACTGACCAGGTTTCTTATCTCTATTTATACCACCCAAACTCTTTCCTAAAGATCTCTCCTTCACCTGGTTCATTTGTTACCCTATTATTTACCTACCTGATTCTACTTACCTACTTAATTTAACCGAGGCAACTTCACTTATTTTTTGCACCTGCACAAATTTCTTTATAATTTAGTTTTCCTACTACACACATGATTCCCTCCAAACCAACATATGGAATTGGTAAATATAAACCTGTTATGTCAGATGAAAAAGACTGGTTTTGATTAAATAAAGATTTCATGGTAAAAAAAAAAATACTTTCATGCATCACTTGTATGATCAGAGTGACAAGACAATTCCTTGAACATGATCTTTTAAATAAATTGCTAAAATTAAACATTGAATATTAGATAAATAAACTTAGTTTTTATCATTGCAAGGACAGTCTTTATTTATTGAGCATATAATTAATGTGATTATTAGGTCAACTTGAATTTTACATAAATAGGACTGGAAAATGACAGAAACCTAATTTCTCATATTTGGGTGATGCTGATTTTATCTGGTGATGTCCACATTCAAACACTGGAATTTACGATGTTCACTTTAAGGTGTGTAATGTGAGGGTAATGATGTTCACTTTAAGGTGTGTAATGTGAGGGTGATGCCATAACCCTGGTTTCTCTGCCTCTACTGCCATCTCTCATATTAATGTGTGTGTGTGTGTGTGTGTGTGTGTGTGTGAGTGTGTGTGTGTGTGTGTGTGTGTGTGTGTTTGTTTGTTTGTTTGTGTTTTGTACAAAAGAGGGGTACTCATCCTCATCCTTCTCTGTCCCTTACTGGTATAATGCAAAAATGTATACCAGACAACACTGGCACACAGCAAATGTTCGTGTACAGTGTCTGCTAGCCATAGAGAATGTATGGGCTTAAAGATTCTCTTATAAAATAACATAAAAAGCACACTAAACTAGTGTGTTTCATTGCTACTTTCATACTAACCTTGAGTTCTGAGAAACAAAATGGCACCTGGGGTAGACATGACAATAAGTATAAGTATATATGTTACGGTACATGTGGGAAAACTAGGGTTAGGGTTAGGTGCTAGGGTTAAGGTTAGGGTTAGGGGTACCAAGTCGACGTAGCACCTAACCCTAACCCTAGTTTTCCCACATGTACCGTATTCCCACATACCTCACCACCGTAATCAACTCCTCCTTATCCACAGGATCTGTCCCGGCTGCCTTCAAGATAGCCAGAGTCAAGCCCCTCCTCAAGAAACCAACCCTTGACCCGTCCTCTGTCCACAACTACAGACCCGTATCCCTTGTCTCGTTCCCTTCCAAAACCCTTGAATGTGCTGCATTTAAACAACTCACTGACTATCTCCAGAAGATGGAACATCTGGACCCCCACCAATCCGGCTTCAAGGCTGGGCACTCCACCGAGACTGCTCTCCTTGCACAGAGGTCCTCCACTCTGCTGAAGCTTCCTCCCTCTCTGTTCTCATTCTCGATGCCTTCGACACAGTCAACCACCAGATCCTTCTCCTCATCCTCTCAGAACTGGGCATCTCTAGCACTGCACACTCCTAGTTTGCTTCCTACCTGGCGGGTCGCTTCTACCAGGTGACTTAGAAAGAATCGTTGTCTTCTCCACAAACCCTCACCACTGGGGTACTCCAGGGCTCTGTCCTAGGGCCCCTACTGTACTCCCTCTATACCAAGTATCTTGGCTCGGTAATATCCTCACATGGGTTCTCCTACACAGCTACGCAGATGACACTCAACTCTTCCTGTCCTTCCCCCCCTCTGACCTACATGTGGAAACACGTGTCTCTGCATGTCTCGCTGACATCTCTACATGGATGTCAACCCACCATCTCAAGCTCAACCTTAACAAGGCTGAGCTACTCTTTATCCCTGGGAAAGCCTGCCTTCTCCAAGACTTCTCAATCACAGTGGAGAACTCTACTGTAACCCCCTCCCAGACCGCCAAGATCCTTGGAGTGATCCTGGACAACCGGCTATCCTGTGCAGAGAACATCGCAGCAACAGCACGCTCCTGCAGATTCTTCCTTTACAACATCAGAAGGATACGACCATTCCTCACCAGAGAAGCAGCACAACTCCTGACCCAGTCACTTGTCATCTCCCGCCTTGACTACGGCAATGCACTCGTGGCCGGGCTCACCGCCTCCGCCATCAGACGTCTGCAGCTCATCCAGAATGCTGCTGCCCGTCTGGTGTTTAACCTCCCCAAATGTTCTCATGTCAGCCCCCTCCTTCGCACCCTGCACTGGCTCCCGATAGCAGCTCGCATCAGATTCAAGACCCTGGTGCTTGCCTACCAGGCAGCAAAAGAGAGTGATAGACAAATGTATTGATTATAAGTCGCTTTGGAATAAGGCGTCTGCTAAATGTCAAAACATTTAATGTAAATGTATAATGAGCATGTACATCCTATTGATTCTGGAAAAGCCCCATTCGCTCATATTTCTGAGATATACCACATGCTCTAGTATTGTAATGCTTATAGGGTTAGGGTTACACTTACCGTGGAACAGGATGACTGAAAACAGGTGACCAGTTTTGAACTTAGATTTTGGGCCAAAATGATCAGGAGAAACATCTAATGTATGCCTATGTTAAGTAGAACAAAGACAGAAAAAAGTTAAGCACTCTATTCTTTAATTTCACACCTGATTTTCCATACACTGTAGTTTCTATGTTTGTATTACACATAACACACAAAGGATTATGGACTTTTAAATCGAAGATTAAATTAGTTTAACTTACAGTACATAAAATGACATACAGAGACCACAGTCAGAAAGAAAGTCACCTTTATTGAATGGATATAAACAAGCTGGCCAACACTCAATAGTAATATTCTGATACAGCACATACAATAGCAAACGTCTGGGGCACTGGAGACAGCCTCCTAGGTTTTAAAAACACCAAATATGACACACAGTAACCATGCTGAGCCTAACTCTCACTCTCCCACTTACACACGCATAAACACGGACGCACACACAAACACACACACACACGCTCGCTCTCTATCACTCTCTCACTTGTATACATTTACACCAGCAACAACGCTTAAACATGCTGCCTCTCTCATCAAACTGCACAGGCTGTCTACTGGGGGGCCACAAAGGGTGAGAAGACACACACACCACTCTCAAACACAACATCACACCGTCACGATGCAGATGCAATTCATGTATGAGGACTGATGCATCATGGGAAAGAAGCCCACGTTCACACAAGTAATCATTCAGCATGCTATTTACTTGTTCCTAAATCTTTACTGTACAGCAGAAAACATTTACTTATACAAATAGTACAGTCCAAAACTGACATATTCAATAAGCTGAAACAACAGAAAAAATAAAGATAACTTAAATCCCAAAAAAGTAATACAAAAGTAAAAACACAATTGTTACAATAAGTAAAACAAAAATGTTTCTGGCATTGGTCACAGTGTTTTGTTTGATCCAAAGGTTTGCATTTTCAACATCATACAATAAACAAAATGCAACATTTTACACAACAAATAGAGTTAATCTTTATGCCTTTATCAGTTGTATCATACTCCTATTAGAATCAGGAGGCATGTACTGTAACTCCTTTGATAGCTATTGGTGAGTCTGTAGGCCTTTCACTTCTTGTGTACTTAACTCTTCCTGTTAGGCCTCTGATACCTCCTATAACTGCTTGATTGCACATAGAGATCTCATCTGCATAGAGGACAGGAGATTCTCCACAAGTAATCACTCTCAGTTGGCACGTTACATAAAAATCTGCATGCATGGGCACAATTTAGGTGTTCCACGTTTTCTACCATGTACATTATATATATCAGCTATTTCATGGTAGGAGAACCCCCTACTTCAAGTATTCAGTAGTAAAGGACCTGAAAATGGAGGATTCAAAATCCATCCCCCTGATGGTAAAGTGAGAGGTTTTTCACTCCTCCGTCTGCCTGCATTGTCTTCCTTCTTCAAATCCTGACCAATTTGTTAATACACACACCACACAATGTCTTAATGGGAACAGGTGATTGTTGGTCAATGAGAGGACATGTGAGGCTCTAGTAAACTGTGAAGCAGATGCAGACAAGACAAGGGATGGATCGCCTTTGTCTGGATTTGATGGAAGATGGGACACTTACAGTCACAACATATGCCACGAGGAAGGACACACACAGGCACCATGGGGGATGGAGGGGAGGGGGGCAGTAACAGTCTGATTTGTTTTGCCACTATAAGTATACTGTCACGGTCACGAATGTCACCACTTCTTGGGTACAACGACAACGACAACAAACACACAAAAGAGAGACTGGACAATGCATCCACAACGGAGTCACTCAAACCTCCACTTTAACGATGTTACTGATAGTCCTCACTCCCAAGTGCAAGTTTCTCTCTGCTGTGCTACAGAAATAATCTCATTGCTACTTAAGTGAGATGCAAAAATAGAAGGATGTCTCGCTGCAGAGACTCAGGTCCTACTGTAACCCAACGGTGGCCATGTGGCCTCAGTGTGTGTGTGAGTCTCAAAAACGATTTCTCACCCTGCAACAGGAATGTCATTTTTGCTCTTCTAAATCAGATTGGAATAGTCTTCTTTCTCCTTTCTCCTTTCTCCTTTCTCTTGAACTGTTTCGTATGCCAGGCAGGCAGGAGAGTCAGGGAGGGAATGTAGCTTTCTGTTAAGGGGGTTTTCTCACGATGTACAAAACAGAGGAAAGTCACATCCCTCAACAACAACGCTGAGTAAGTTTCTCTACCCTCAGACCAGTTTGAAAAACAAAACATCTCTCAATTTTTTTCTGACACAATATTCTGACCACAAATGGACACACTCTATAGATCTCTTTATATATATATGTTATATATATATACATGTATATATATATATATAGAATATGCATACAATGTTAATGAGGCCCAGGCCACCTTGTTGAGAAGGATAAACAGGTCACTAGGTTTGGGTTATCACAGACTGCTGAGGGAAAAGAGCACAGGATGAGAAATAGAGAGATGGCGATGGGGGGGGGGGGGGGGATTACGTGGTATTAGACCTGTAATCTAAAACATTTATTGAAGACCATTTCACATTCTATAATAGTATTTCTAATGGAATCTATCCTAAGAATAAAATATATTTTCCTGTAGGTCTTAAAGTAAAAATGACCACATTGAAAGCCCCTCCAACTGATCATATGTACAATGCAGTCTTTGACAGTTGTTCATGCACAAGTCAGGTTTCAACTCTCTATTCAATGACATGATTGAACAATGTCTGTTTCCCTCGCCAGTCCCTCAGACTCCATTGAGCACCAGTGGAAGCACCATTAGAAATATCCCTGCGACAGGGGAGGAGGTGCATAGGTGCATACTCTTAGAAACAAGTAGTCTGGTGGGTGCACGTTTGGACCATTCTGATTTGTTACTGCTTGATACAGCTAAAAGCTTTTTGATCGGTGCTCTTGACTCCTGACTGGAAAAAGCTGCATTCACATCTGCATAGATTGGAGTTCTGACTGCTTCTGATTATCAACTGAGGTAATATGAAGTGAAATACAGATGGAAGCCTCAGCAAAAAGGCCCCACACAACCCCCAGAACAGGGCCCTACCCATAAGGCCATGCCAAACAGCCCATTGACCACTAAAAGGAACCTTTAGTGCTAGAGCTGGGGCCAGTGGCTGCCTATTGGTCAGGCAAGAGCTCTTACATGTCTGACACTCTAACACCTCAACATAAAGCACTCAATTAAGTAGTACAGCTAGAACAAGCTGCTAGTACAAACGCTTTAATAGACACTGTAAAGAACCTTGCCCCAAGAGGATAGCCCTAAACTCTAAACTCATATGCAAATGTAAAAGCTGTAGCTATATGGCACTTGATAAAATATATGAGAGGAGAGCAGGGCAACTCTTAAACTGAAATAAATGAACAGATGAATGAAAGAAGCGCTGTGAGGCAGCCGTGCCAAGCCAAGACTGTCAGTACGGTGGAGGTGGAGCCAGGCAGGGGAGCTAGTGAGTTGGGTTAGCAGGGAGGGGCAAACCAGGTAAACAGGGTTGAGCCAGGCAGGTTAACTAATCAGAGCAAGGACTGTGGTCACAAGGACCAGTTACTATGTGCATGAAGCTGAAACAGCCAGTCATAAGGTACAGGCAAGCAAACCAGGTGAGCAGGGTGGAGCCAGTCAGTAGATATCAGCCAGGTGGGGGAGCAAGGATGGAGACAGAGGCCAGTGAGGGGGGGGACAGGCAGGGTCAGCAGGTGACAGACAGGTGAGCTGAGCTGTGTGACCTCTGAGCCAGAGTGGAGCTGGGCTGTGATCACGACCAGGGAGCTGATATGTCTGTCTGTCGAGGTATCTGTCCAACCCACAGTCTGTCTGAGGATGCACACCTGTCTCTCTGTCAGGGTTTCCATCCTACTCAACCGACAACCCAGAGTTAGCTGATGTATGTCCTGCTGGGTTTCTACAGAGCAGGAAGGAGGTCAATGCTGCTTCTTCCCCTCTTCCTATGATGGCTCCTTAGTCATCTATAAAAGCACAAAAGCAGTACAATCAGAGTGCAATTCTGAATACAAACACATGCAAATCATCTAACAATAGTTAACAATATACAACTGACCATAATAGGTAAGGCAATGCATAATTCATTACGTGTTGTTGTGTTGTTCTGTTGTGGACTCTTAACTGTGTGCTGCATTTACACTACAGAGAAAAATCATATTCAATTTTAAACATTAATCGATGTACAGTAATACTCCACACATACATGACATTGTGCTATGGGTCATTAGACATCTCTCTTGAGGATCTGATTACAGTTGTACCTGCTTAGCTGTCAGTCTCCTCGCCTGGCCCTCCCACCTGATTCCCCTCTCTCCTTGATCTTCAGTAAAAATAAACGCCCCAAAGTTAAGTGTGGATTGTGTGGTGATAACAAAGGTTTGGTCAGGTAGTCGATGTGTTTCAGCATCATAACATTGCTGTGCCCCTCCAAAAGTGACTGAATCATCTAGGAATAGAAGAGAGAGAGGGGGGGGAGGTAAGAAACAAAGAACACAACAGTCCTATCACAAGGAGGGAGCAGAAGAGAAACATCAAGCAGGAAGGTCTCACCCCTCAGAACAACATCAGAACTTTGGTTGTCATGGAAACGATTATGCCCAAATGCCCTCCTCATCATCCTATTGGTGCCAATGTTATAGGCCAGCAGAAAAGATCAGCATGGAGTGAAGGGAGTAGAAGGGGTTATTTGAGTTAGTGAAGGTCAAAAGACATTATCTGACAGAATTTCATAGGTAGAGTGACACAAGGCAGTGAGTGACAGAGAAAAGCAAAGATTCAGAATAGCATTAAACTTAAATAGGAAATCAATGTTAGTCAAGATTATTTTAACCTGGTACCATATACAGTATAGCTTGAAAGTGTTCAGCTTGAATTTAGAAATGATTGAAAGCGAGCTAAGAATAGACATCAGGCCTGTTTTGATGTCACCAGGCAGAGCTGTGGTAGCGTTATAGTCAATCTAAACATAGATTCAGACTACAAAACAACACTAGACCACATAGCAGAGAGGAAAAATAAACTGAAAGGCCTCCTGCTTTAAGTCTTCTGTCAAAGGTTGAAAGTGCTTCCTTCAATAATGTCAATGCAATTAATGGAACAAAAGAGTGATGATAACCAGAGTAAGAGAGGGAGGTCTGACCTGGTCTTGGGAGGGGCGGTGGCCGGCATGGGGAGGTCCTCGGGCAGGCCCTCCACGGTGGTGGGGTGGTGGGTGGCGTGGGTGCTGAGAGTGTTGGGGGGCATGTGGAGGGTGGTGGGGGTGTTGAGGGTGGGGGTGCTGTGGGTGTGGAGCTTGCTGAGGGGGGGCATGAGGGTGCTGCTGTGGGGGTGGCCCGTGAGGGTGCTGGGGGTGAGGGTGTTGTGGGTGGGGGTGCTGGGGCTGTTGGTGCTGGGGCTGTTGGGGCCGTGGCGGGTGTTGGTGCTGGGGAGGGGGTTGAGGGTGCTGGGGATGCTGTGGGTGAGGGGGGTGGGGGTACTGAGGTTGAGGCTGCTGTGAGTGAGGGTGTTGTGGGGGAGGCTGTGGGTGTGGGGCATGGGGGTAAGGGGGTTGCTGGGGATGGGGAGGGTGAGGATACTGGGGTTGGGGTTGTGGTTGGGCGTGAGGGGGCTGGGGTTGGGGGTGGGGGTGGGGTTGATGGGGCTGATGAGGATGATAGTGATCATCTTCATAGTTGTCAGAGATCAACTTCATTCTGCTCTGTGTCTGTGGAAGAAAAGAGAACATGGTGGGTGTGAAAATTCAACAGATTATTCATTACTCAACACAGTACTGGAAGAGAGAAGAGTGAGTTAGCAGCTTGAATGTCTTCCTGAGTTGTGTTCCATACTCCTGGGGGGTCATTTATCAAACTTCGAACTGGCATAAAAATCAGGGCTGCCAAGTTTCACCAAAAGTTTGGAGTGAGATTTTTTGGCGGTGGCGGCGGCCCCTCTCTCCCACCCAATTATTTGTGCTATTTTCCTGCGATTTTACATATTGTTCATAATAAACCAGCACAAGAAATGAAAATAATTGGAACATTTAGATAAAACAAGACAAATTCAGACAATATATCATATTTATGAAATCTTAATGAACAAATACAGTAGCCTCCAGAGTTTAAAAGAAAATTGGGCCCCATCAACGGGACTCCCCTTGGTCAGCAGCAGAAAGACCCTTGGTCATCATCTCACATTTCTTTTGAGGAACCCCCAATTGTTGTATTTGTATTGTAAATTGTAATTAATAATAATAATTATTATTATTATTACTATTATTAATGTACCTGGTTATGTAACAGTACGTAGAGAAACAAAAAACAGTTACCAAAACTGTAAAGTTGCAAACTAGGCCTATCATCTCACCCAAATTAAGTGAGTAGGCCTATTAAGAAACTGTATGCCATAGTGTCTCTGAGACAAATAACAGAAGATTAATGGAGGGGGAAAGACATGAGGGTGTGAGGACGGAGGATGATGAGCAAAGTCCCATCGTGGATTTTATCTGGAATTTCACTGCCAATCTCTCCTCCATCACCCCGAAAAAGAGATGACTAGAAGACGTAAGCTTGAGAAAATAAACCAGTAACCAACTTGCGTTTTGAAAGTACCAGTAGGCTACCAGATACGATGTTGTATGCACATACTGGCTACGTTCTTACATGCAGCTCGCGTGAACACAGATTCTTCCATCAGCGCCTCCCGCTTCGATTGCAGACTCAAGTTAACGCACGTGCAGAAAGATGCACGTTTCCAGTCAGATGGATTCTTTTTTTTTTAACCCCAAATATATAGAATTTTAACCCAAATCAACATAACAGGGGGTCATTTCCTTAGGACATTTTCTCTTATCTTTTTGACTCTAGGACCCAAAATAATGAATGTGATGTTCAAAATTAATGAAGTGTCCCTTTAACCAAACCCTTCACCCTAACCTCAGGAGTGGAAGTCCCAGAGAGGCAGGGGGCTTTTTTGTGAGGCCCACTGCCAAGGTGTGTGTGTGTGTGTGTGTGTGTGTGTGTGTGTGTGTGTGTGAGAGATAAACAGCCAAGGCAGGATACGTACAGGCGAGGCCAACTGACGGTAGAACTAGCATACTTAACCACAACATTCACACCTCCCACCCTAACCTAAGTATAACCACCATGTCACAGTTGGTGACAGTTGGACCACTTCTCTTAAAAATACATACATCGCGTGTATGTGAGTCGAAGGAATTGCAGCTCACAGAGAAGTGGTCCAACTGTCACCAACTGTGACATGGTTGTTATACTTAGGTTAGGGTGGGAGGTGTGAATGTTGTGGTTAAGTATGCTAGTTCTACCGTCAGTTGGCCTCGCCTGTACGTATCCTGCCTTGGCTGTTTATCTCTCACACACACACACACACACACACACACACACACACACACACACACACACACACCTTGGCAGTGGGCCTCACAAAAAAAGCCCCCTGCCTCTCTGGGACTTCCACTCCTGAGGTTAGGGTGAAGGGTTTGGTTAAAACATCTTGTGATATTAATAAACAACTTGCGGTGGTTTGAAAGTACCAGTCGGCTACCAGGGTTACCCTACCAGCAGCTCTGCATCAAAAGGTTGCGTATGTAGACAAGCAAGAACGTTTACACACACAAAGAGTCTGATGTATAACACAGTGTGTACGCTGCACGTCCCACGCCTTTATAACACAGTGTGTACGCTGCACGTCCCACGCCTTTATAACACAGTGTGTACGCTGCACGTCCCACGCCTTTATAACACAGTGTGTACGCTGCACGTCCCACGCCTTTATAACACAGTGTGTACGCTGCACGTCCCACGCCTTTATAACACAGTGTGTACGCTGCACGTCCCACGCCTTTATAACACAGTGTGTACGCACGTCCCACGCCTTTATAACACAGTGTGTACGCTGCACGTCCCACGCCTTTATAACACAGTGTGTACGCACGTCCCACGCCTTTATAACACAGTGTGTACGCACGTCCCACGCCTTTATAACACAGTGTGTACGCACGTCCCACGCCTTTATAACACAGTGTGTACGCACGTCCCACGCCTTTATAACACAGTGTGTACGCACGTCCCACGCCTTTATAACACAGCGTGTACGCACGTCCCACGCCTTTATAACACAGTGTGTACGCACGTCCCACGCCTTTATAACACAGTGTGTACGCACGTCCCACGCCTTTATAACACAGTGTGTACGCACGTCCCACGCCTTTATAACACAGTGTGTACGCTGCACGTCCCATGCCTTTATAACACAGTGTGTACGCTGCACGTCCCATGCCTTTATAACACAGTGTGTACGCACGTCCCACGCCTTTATAACACAGTGTGTACGCACGTCCCACGCTTTTATAACACAGTGTGTACGGTGCACGTCCCACGCCTTTATAACACAGTGTGTACGCACGTCCCACGCCTTTATAACACAGTGTGTACGCTGCACGTCCCACGCCTTTATAACACAGTGTGTACGCTGCACGTCCCTGCCTTTATAACACAGTGTGTACGCTGCACGTCCCTGCCTTTATAACACAGTGTGTACGCTGCACGTCCCTGCCTTTATAACACAGTGTGTACGCTGCACGTCCCACGCCTTTATAACACAGTGTGTACGCTGCACGTCCCTGCCTTTATAACACAGTGTGTACGCTGCACGTCCCACGCCTTTATAACACAGTGTGTACGCTGCACGTCCCACGCCTTTATAACACAGTGTGTACGCTGCACGTCCCTGCCTTTATAACACAGTGTGTACGCACGTCCCACGCCTTTATAACACAGTGTGTACGCTGCACGTCCCACGCCTTTATAACACAGTGTGTACGCTGCACGTCCCTGCCTTTATAACACAGTGTGTACGCACGTCCCACGCCTTTATAACACAGTGTGTACGCTGCACGTCCCACGCCTTTATAACACAGTGTGTACGCTGCACGTCCCACGCCTTTATAACACAGTGTGTACGCACGTCCCACGCCTTTATAACACAGTGTGTACGCACGTCCCACGCCTTTTCTCTTATAACACAGTGTGTGTACGCTGCACGTCCCACGCCTTTATAACACAGTGTGTACGCACGTCCCACGCCTTTATAACACAGTGTGTACGCTGCACGTCCCACGCCTTTATAACACAGTGTGTACGCTGCACGTCCCACGCCTTTATAACACAGTGTGTACGCTGCACGTCCCACGCCTTTATAACACAGTGTGTACGCACGTCCCACGCCTTTATAACACAGTGTGTACGCTGCACGTCCCACGCCTTTATAACACAGTGTGTACGCACGTCCCACGCCTTTATAACACAGTGTGTACGCTGCACGTCCCACGCCTTTATAACACAGTGTGTACGCACGTCCCACGCCTTTATAACACAGTGTGTA
The DNA here is from genome assembly GCF_963989245.1 of Nansenia antarctica. NCBI lineage: Eukaryota > Metazoa > Chordata > Actinopteri > Argentiniformes > Microstomatidae > Nansenia > Nansenia antarctica. Next base: position 20,803,226 of record NC_137691.1, read on the forward strand.
CGCTGCACGTCCCACGCCTTTATAACACAGTGTGTACGCTGCACGTCCCACGCCTTTATAACACAGTGTGTACGCACGTCCCACGCCTTTATAACACAGTGTGTACGCACGTCCCACGCCTTTATAACACAGTGTGTACGCTGCACGTCCCACGCCTTTATAACACAGTGTGTACGCTGCACGTCCCACGCCTTTATAACACAGTGTGTACGCTGCACGTCCCACGCCTTTATAACACAGTGTGTACGCACGTCCCACGCCTTTATAACACAGTGTGTACGCACGTCCCACGCCTTTATAACACAGTGTGTACGCACGTCCCACGCCTTTATAACACAGTGTGTACGCACGTCCCACGCCTTTATAACACAGTGTGTACGCACGTCCCACGCCTTTATAACACAGTGTGTACGCACGTCCCACGCCTTTATAACACAGTGTGTACGCACGTCCCACGACTTTATAACACAGTGTGTACGCACGTCCCACGCCTTTATAACACAGTGTGTACGCACGTCCCACGCCTTTATAACACAGTGTGTACGCACGTCCCACGCCTTTATAACACAGTGTGTACGCACGTCCCACGCCTTTATAACACAGTGTGTACGCACGTCCCACGCCTTTATAACACAGTGTGTACGCACGTCCCACGCCTTTATAACACAGTGTGTACGCACGTCCCACGCCTTTATAACACAGTGTGTACGCATGTCCCACGCCTTTATAACACAGTGTGTACGCACATCCCACGCCTTTATAATACAGTGTGTACGCACGTCCCACGCCTTTGTAACACAGTGTGTACGCACGTCCCACGCCTTTATAACACAGTGTGTACGCACGTCCCACGCCTTTATAACACAGTGTGTACGCACGTCCCACGCCTTTATAACACAGTGTGTACGCACGTCCCACGCCTTTATAACACAGTGTGTACGCACGTCCCACGCCTTTATAACACAGTGTGTACGCACGTCCCACGCCTTTATAACACAGTGTGTACGCACGTCCCACGCCTTTATAACACAGTGTGTACGCACGTCCCACGCCTTTATAACACAGTGTGTACGCACGTCCCACGCCTTTATAACACAGTGTGTACGCACGTCCCACGCCTTTATAACACAGTGTGTACGCACGTCCCACACCTTTATAACACAGTGTGTACGCACGTCCCACGCCTTTATAACACAGTGTGTACGCACGTCCCACGCCTTTATAACACAGTGTGTACGCACGTCCCACGCCTTTATAACACAGTGTGTACGCACGTCCCACGCCTTTATAACACAGTGTGTACGCACGTCCCACGCCTTTATAACACAGTGTGTACGCACGTCCCACGCCTTTATAACACAGTGTGTACGCACGTCCCACGCCTTTATAACACAGTGTGTACGCACGTCCCACGCCTTTATAACACAGTGTGTACGCACGTCCCACGCCTTTATAACACAGTGTGTACGCACGTCCCACGCCTTTATAACACAGTGTGTACGCACGTCCCACGCCTTTATAACACAGTGTGTACGCACGTCCCACGCCTTTATAACACAGTGTGTACGCACGTCCCACGCCTTTATAACACAGTGTGTACGCACGTCCCACGCCTTTATAACACAGTGTGTACGCACGTCCCACGCCTTTATAACACAGTGTGTACGCACGTCCCACGCCTTTATAACACAGTGTGTACGCACGTCCCACGCCTTTATAACACAGTGTGTACGCACGTCCCACGCCTTTATAACAGTGTGTACGCACGTCCCACGCCTTTATAACACAGTGTGTACGCACGTCCCACGCCTTTATAACACAGTGTGTACGCACGTCCCACGCCTTTATAACACAGTGTGTACGCACGTCCCACGCCTTTATAACACAGTGTGTACGCACGTCCCACGCCTTTATAACACAGTGTGTACGCACGTCCCACGCCTTTATAACACAGTGTGTACGCACGTCCCACGCCTTTATAACACAGTGTGTACGCACGTCCCACGCCTTTATAACACAGTGTGTACGCACGTCCCACGCCTTTATAACACAGTGTGTACGCACGTCCCACGCCTTTATAACACAGTGTGTACGCACGTCCCACGCCTTTATAACACAGTGTGTACGCACGTCCCACACCTTTATAACACAGTGTGTACGCACGTCCCACGCCTTTATAACACAGTGTGTACGCACGTCCCACGCCTTTATAACACAGTGTGTACGCACGCCTTTTCCCTTAGAAATCACATTGTATGCACATGAGCGAGCGTCTTGTCCCACCCTTTTAACACCCATAGTTGCCTATAAATGGTCAGTGAAACGCCTAATTAATATTAATCCATACTGACTGCATGACGACAAATCCCGACAGAAAATACATTTACACCTGTGAAATTCTGTGCAACAGTTCTGTGCAGTGAACACATGATAAACTCGTATCTCGAAAACGGCATCAGTTTAAATTTAATTGTTCTTATTATTTATGAGAATCAATTTCATAACATGGAGGTATTGTTAATAATAATAATAATACTAATTACAGGTCGAATAAATATTATTCCAGATTAAACTGTACAACATATTTGAGGGGTTGTTTTAAAAAACATATCTCCGTTTGTATCTATTATCCTTAATCATGTTTTTATTGTGTGCACTCCAGGGAACTCTTCATTAGATTAGATTCAACTTTATTGTCATTGACAGAGTACAAGTAGACAACGAGACAACGAAACGCAGTTTGACATCTAATAACCAAATCTAATCAAATCAAAATGAATATAAAGTCAGTATACGTGCAGTGAATATGAATGTAAAAAGTCAATATGTGTGTATGAATATCAATATGATATGTACAGTAAAGATATATGTACAGAGTGATATGTACAGTTAAGATATGTGGAGTGTGCGCATATATTTTTGGTGTGCACTCCAAGGAACTCTTCAATACGTGAGAGGTAATATTCTGATTTATTTTACACTATGGTATTCATTTCAAAGCGTGTCTCTCGAGTCACAGTTGCTAATTTCTCGAGTTTATGTGTGTACGCATGGGTCGAAGTGTGCGTGGTGGGCACATGTTCCTGCCACATAGTTTTTTTTATAAATCCCCAAATCGGCGTCTATAAATGACCCGCCTGACCTTTTGAAGTTCTCCAAACCGTACTGGTGCTGTTAGCCTACCTCTCCTCTACCCCTGCAGGAGTAGTGTGTGTTTGTGTGTGTGTGTGTGTGTGTGTGTGTGTGTGTGTGTGTGTGTGTGTGTGTGTGTGTGTGTGTGTGAATGTGTGTGTGTGTGTGTGTTGCTATATCAAACCAAAGTGCTCACTACATTGTAAATCTTACTGTTCAGAAACATTGTTGTTGACTGGCCTAAAAAAAAACTCTTTCAACCTGAGCTCTGCATCATAAACAGGAACATCTCTTAATGGGTACATTTTACCTCTGTTTATCTCTGCAAACTAGATGTGATACTCTTTGAGAAGATAAACAACAACAAATGAAACAGTTTAGCAGTGGGACAAGTCCAGTTGCCCTCATAAGCTTTGCTCAGTGGTACAGATTTGATACCTTTGTTCAGTATTTAGTTTGTGTAACTAGATTTACATTTAGAGGACTGCAGACTCACTACATATGTTCCACTGTACACTGAAGACCAATCTCTTCAGGCTACATATTGACTGTCCCTCCTAAAGACCTCTTGATCCCCACTACCCACTTGTATAGTTTCTCTACAGTAAATAATATTTTTAAAATGTATTAAATTCCTTCTTCTAGCATGGTGACTGACAATGGCCCTTGGTCCTAGCATCGATTTGTTTTTCTTAGGATGACTGATGTATAGATTGATTCACTTACTTAGACAAATCTACTTGTTGTATATCGCTTTGGATAAAGGCATCTGCTAAATGTTCCAAATGTAAATGTAAAGTGACCTGCTGCTTGAGCTGGTGCATCAGTCTGTCCTTCTCCCTCTTCAGAGCCAGCACCTCCTCCTGGGTCTTCTTCTTGTTGGAGGCCGACAGTTCAAGCAGAGCGATGTTAGCATCCTTCTCACTGATGGCTGCCAGCAAAGCCTGTTGTCTGGGAGACAGGACGACATTTAGCCCAGTCAAGAAAAACAACCCAGCTGAAGAAGCTATGAGGTTATCTCATTACGGCTATTCAAGTGAAAGTCCACAACCGGTACCGCACAGTATCTGGGAGTTGTGTTGTTTATGTATCAACAATAGAGGGACGTCATGACGACTTACTTCATCTCCAGGATCTCCTCCAGCTGTTTCCTCCGCTCCTGTCTCATGTTGGTCAGGTGCCCGTCCCTCTCCTGCAGAGACTGCTGGGTAGAGGAGAGGCGCTGTTTGGTTGCGTCCAGCTCCTGCCTGGTCCTCTCCAGAGTGTTCATCATCTCCTCCAACTGACACACAGAGAGAAGAGTTACACTGTCTAGAGCTGTCTTTCTCTATGTCGGGTACATACACACACACACACACACACACACACACACACACACACACACACACACACACACCTTTATATGCTGGCCACTGTCCATAGAGTTGTCCTTGCGAGGGTCCTGCAGGATTTGACCACTGCCTTTCTTGTCCCCCTGAGGGCCCAGTTTGAGGTTTGGACCTTTTTTAGGCTGGTCCTTGGCTTGCCTGTAAAACCACAGAGGAGTTCAATCCTCTACAATCATGACTGCCGTCTTTCTGCCACTCACACAACTACCAAATGATCCTGATCTGGTTGGGGAAACCACTTTTGAGAGATTACTGATACAACAGCAACTTTTTTACTCAGTAAAGACAACACACACACTAGACAACTGTATGAGACATGTAAAACAAGGTACATATGAGACACCAACATACATGTGTTAGGCTTATTAGAAACATACACAGACACACATGACACACAACACGTTATATTAGACATACTGTAAATGACGATTAGATTGGAAACATTCAGGAGACATACAGTGTACAGATGTGATAAGATATCTCTGAAAAGACTCACACGTTTAGGCACCAGAGTAAGAATGGGGGGAGGGGGGGGGGGTTGCACCTGTCAGGTAACGGGTGGAGGTGTGTGTGTGTGTGTGTGTGGGGGGGGGGGGGTCAAGCCAAAAGGGCCGTTACTTACCTGGGAGCTAGGCTGCAGGCGGAGGAGAGGGAGCGGAAGAGGAAGAGGAGGAGGAGGAAGAGGAGGAGGGATGGCAGGACAAGAGGAAGCAGCAGCAGATACAGGAGACGAGACAAGAAGGAGGAAAGAGTAAAACCATAGAAACATTAGAACCTCAACAGAAAGGTTGGACAACAAAGGACCCAGTGTATTCAGTGACAGATAACGGGGGGGGGGGGGACCAAAGCCACCTGTGACAAGTCACTGCAGGATGCAGCAGTCTGACTCAGCTAATGCAGGATGCACTTTCTCCTCCCAAATGATGGAACCATGTGGATTAGCTGCAGTGTGCGAGCATGCAGTCAGACATTGAGACACCAGCAGGGGACGGGGACAGGGGGGGGAACGAGCGAGGAGAAGCCATGGGGAGACGTCCAGAGAGAAGCCATGGGGAGACGTCCAGAGAGCTAGCTAGACAGCAACGTGGTCCCGGTGGGCAACAAGGGAGCAAGGCAGCAAGGGAACCAATCAGGATCCAAGGGGACATGAGACAGAGGGAACCAACTTGACACACCTCAGGAACAAACTCTGTGGATTCAGTCCAGACCCTACAGTACCTACTAAAGCACCTCACTCACTGAGCACGTGTGGACCTGGAGCACAGCAGCTCTAGTCATGCAGGCCACTAGGCTGAGCGCTGCCCTTTACATCTGGCACAGCAAGCTGGGCGGGGCAGGGCGGGCGGGGGGGGGGGGGCTGCAGGGAAGAGGAAGAACAAGGAAGGGAGGCACTGGAGAGGAGAGAGGAGGAGTCCCTGGTAGTCCCCGAGTAGGTGGGTGGAGGTGTTAGAGGAGGGGGTGGGGGTTTGATGAGCTGAGGGGGGTGAGGGTGAGGGTGAGGCGAGCAGATGGGTGGCTGGAATGAGAAGGGGAAGCGTGCTCATGGCAGGAGAAGGACTCAGCTCTAAGGACAGGACATAAGCTACAACAAACAGCCAACACAGAAAAGACACAGAAGATTGTGTGTGTGTGTGTGTGTGTGTGTGTGTGTGTGTGGTGTGCAACAACAACAGTACAGCATGTGAGCAGTAGGTCTATGTGCAAGTGAATGTATGGGATGAGTGTGTTATGTGTGAGGTGCATTATGTGTGTTTGCTACAGAGCCTATGGTGGTGTAATCTGTTGAGAGAGGACAGCAAAACAGGAGTAAAATCACACCAAGTATCTCTTGAGTTAATGCAAAAACCCCACTGGCAATCCTGGGCTAATTGTTGTGCCCCCCCCCCCCCCCCCCCCACCGCCAAGACATAAAAAATACTGTTGGGACAGAACAATTAATGCTTTCTGAAGATTACTTGTAGTTTTTTAATATCTAAAATTGGCTTTATGTAAAATATTGTAGACCAGGTATTTTAAAATGTATAAAATGACACTTCCAGCTACAGGTATATACAGCTACAGGTATGACCTTCAATAATATTGGTTAATCAAGGAGCCTTGGTGTGCTTTACTGTATATCTAACTCCATTGCATCATGGAGGACGTGAACAGGGCAGACTACCACACTGGATGGAACATCTAGGAGAAAACAAAAGGAATACATATCACATACTGATGTCCTACCAGACATATATTAGAAATATACTGTGACTTCCTCTTGCTACTTTTATATGTAGGCTTGCAATCAAATGCATGTAAGATATGTTTTTGAACATATGAACAGGCTACTATATATCATTTGTGATACATAGAAGATTATTTTGTCATATAACACATTCCTTGTTTTCAATTTTCCATTGTCACATTACTTACTGAATCATAAAACTGTGACACAGGTGGCGAAGCAGACACATGCAAAGATGCTAACACAAGCACACATGCAACATAGATGCACCCAGACTTGTGTGCGCGCGCACACGCGTACACACACACACACACACACACACGTATTTACAAAAAAGAAACAAGAAAGTTCACAGATCCAGTGATCTTTATATAATCTGGATGGGAAAATGGCTTGCAAAACAAGTTAACGATGAGAGATATAATATTATAAGATATAATTAGATATAAAGACTATATATTATAAGATATAATTAGATATAAAGACTTGTGGATCCTCAGAAAGCAGGCAAACCCAGGCACACAGATGAGACCAGATGCAGTTGCAAGACGCAGTCGCAGACTTAAACCACACAGCCGAGCTGAAGTGCCAGGGCAGAGCACTCACTTTCCCAGGAAATCCCACACCATGCCCCCTATCTGCTGGGGAGCAGCGGACACAGGGGGGGACGGGTCAGGGGGGGCTCTGCCACCGGGACGAGGGACGGGGCGAGGGGCAGGGAGAGGGGGACTGAGGGCAGGGCCATGAGAGGGAGAGGTGAACGAAAAAGGTTGAAAAAGTGGTAAGGAAATGAAAAGAGATGAAATAAAAGAAAGAAAGTGTCAGGAGAGATGAGGGGTACATGGCCAGGGCAGTAGGAAAGAAGATATGAAAGAGGGGAGAGAAAAGAAAACAGGAACAGATGGGCATGAAAAGGTCAATAAAAAGGGGACAGGACAGACAGAAGTGGGTAAAGATGGTAAAGAAGGTAAAGATGGTAAAGGAGGTAAAGATGGTAAAGATGGTAAAGATGGTAAAGATGGTAAAGATGGTAAAGATGGTAAAGATGGTAAAGATGGTAAAGATGGTAAAGATGGTAAAGGAGGTAAAGATGGTAAAGATGGTAAAGGAGGTAAAGATGGTAAAGATGGTAAAGATGGTAAAGATGGTAAAGAAGGACAGAAACACTCAGTTAATCAAATGCCACTGACAGTCACAGCAGGACACTCATGACCCTAGTGGTAATGTGTCAATGCTGGGGGGTGCTCACGTGTGGAGTTCATGCAGCTTGGCCCATCTCTGTATGGCCAGACTACAGTATCTACCTTTCCACTTGGGTTTACTGCTAATGACAGAAAAAATATCAAATTCAGAAATATCTGATACTTTTTAGACTTGTGGGCAGGCACACTATTCCTATCTTATTGCATTGCTCCAGTAGGCTAACACATGTAGTATTATATCTCTCTATTAACTCCAAGTACAACAGAATCAGTATTTGGAGTCCAACAGCAAAGACCAATGTGCACTGTCACAGTATTTTTGGTTCAGACATCCTTACAGGTGCCACCAGACCAGGGGGCATACCACACAAGGGCATGGATGGCACCAGAGCACCACAGCACACTCACAGACTCACATGACATCACACGATACATAAACAACAACAAGAGAATGAGAGACAACATGTACATGAATCATACAAGAGCACACAGAAGCTTCACGTTGCAGAGAAACAGACACAAATACAGAAATCAATCAACTAGGTGGGATACAGGGACCTTTGGAGACGACACTGCCCATCCAGTGCCATTTCACACACAGCCGATGACCTTTGCTGCGCATGGGTGAGAAGCTGAACTTCTCTCAGAGCTCCAACTACAGACCACAGTCAGAGATCTTTATCAAGACGCCCCATTAGTGGGCTTGAGAAACATTTTCTCAAGAAGAAGAATGTGTTTGTGCTGGAAACCCAGTAATGTATTTGCAATTGATTGAATTGGAGCCAAAAGGCTGAGACAGCTGAAAAACATATTTGGCTTATACTGTAGGCCATTGATGCAACTTGAAATGTGACAGCAGCTGGTGAAACTGTGAACAAGTCGCCAACCGACGGACTGTTCAGACTCCATTGCATTGTTTTGGCTTGACAGCGAGGGTGTCATTGATTTTCAACAGCACTGAAATCTATTTACATTTTTCAGAATAAAAGTCAGAACATTTTGATTGGTTGGCGTCTTGTTCTCAGTTTCACCAGCTGCTGTCACAAATGACCATTTGAGCATGCTCATCTATAACAACTTGAGGAATGTTCGCAACATTTTCATACATTTCTAATCATTTAAAACGCCACTTGATTATAGTGAACATGGCTTCTAAATACTTCAATGAAGGTGAACTGTCTCAACTGTATACACTTCATCTGCCAAAGCACTTACAGTACAGTTTACAAAAGAAAATTAGAAGAAAATTCTAAAGAAATTAGAAAAGATGGCCAGTTAGTTACCTTTCTAGCTCAGCAATCTTTTTGTCCTTGTCGTTCTTCTCTGTCTCCACCTCTCGCAGGATGTCCAGGAGTCTCTCCACTTCTGTCTGGGCCTTCCCAGACTCCTCCTTGTAGTAGGACACTTCTTTCTCAAGCAGCTTGACTCGGTCCAGATACTCTGGGTTACCCCTTGAGCCTGGAACCTGCTCCACCTCATGGGCCTTCTGCATGACAACGTTCGACACACACAGACACACAGACACACAGACACAGACACAGACACAGACACAGACACACACACACACACACACACACGCACACACACACAAACACCAAGGAGAGATGGAAAATAACATAAAAGCTTCACAAAAAGTAAGTGTCTATGACCTCCTCTCCTCTCTCTCTGTGTCAATAAGTATTGTGGATAGGCTCATTAGACTGAACAGAATTGTTGTTCAGCTCTATTAAAGATCCCTTTGAGACTACCAGAGAGGTTTAGACCTCTGTGTGTGTATGTGTGTGTGAGAGAGATTTCCCCCCTACTCTTTATTTACTCACTCTGTGAGTATCTCACAGGCTGACATTACAGTCAGATTCAGTCTCATCTCATATCCCATTGGAAAATAGCTACATGAACAGTAACTATTATATTACCTCATTATCAGAACAAAGTCTAACCTCTAAAATACACTGCAAGCGTCAATCTCAGCAGCGTGTGTGCGTTTCATTTCGGCGCCCATGTTAACAGGTTAGAGCAGCCATACAGGCGCAGGTCTCAAGCATGTCTCACGCTGGCTGCCGCGCCACGCCATATAGAGATTAGGAATCTCACCTATTTTTTCCTTGTGACGCGTGTGTTTCAGGCAAAACTCAATGTACAAAGATAGGGCTGGCAGTAGCAGCTCCGCAGTTAGAGCCACAGAAGACACGCAGCCAGTGTGGAAGCCGCAACAGTGAGAGCCACAGCAGTTCCGCCATGCACACACGCTGCTGAGGTTGACGCTTGTGGTGTATTTAAGGGTTAGTCACTGTGGATTGCTCTTTGATTATATAACAACAGCCAGAAGCAATTTTTTAAAAATATTTGTAAAACCCTTATCAAATATACATAACAAATACCAGTTACACCCCAAAGACCACACACAACAATGTCAACACACAGCAGAACAGACCGCACAAGTGTATGACTTACAGAGCAAACAAGACCATTTACACAAATATACACCACACAGACCATCACTAGTAGTATCTTACCTAGACAGTATCAACCACTTACAAACATGCACAGTGAAGTGCAGCAAACTGTGACAATAAATTAAAACATGCAATAAGGAGGACCACATCATGCAAACCCAACACCGCTATAAGGTCTTTGCAATGCCTTCCCCATTATGGAGAACTTAGATACAGTAGAGTCAGACGATTCAAATCAGATCAGTCCATAGCTGACAGTAAGTGACATTATTTCAAGCATGAGGAGTACAGTGAGTATTTTGGGGGGTATCTAATGATTTCATTGGGAGTAGTATTAGAATATATTTTTCATATACTGACCCTTTTGCAAGAGACCTGGACTGATATGGCAGTTATCAGTATTACCGGTATCTCTACTTTCAAATGTAGGTGCTTTATATAAACAATATGATATCACGGTTCCATTCATCAATGACTTTTATCTACAGTATGACTTCATCAAGACCTTGAAAACCTTTGATTCATCAATGATTTCATCAAGGCTTTGAATCACTCAAAACGAGTAAAAAAACACACAAATGCATAATGGCTGCCGTGGCATCACCCAAGTGTGTCTACACATTGGTCGTGATGGTGTGAATTCTCTACAATGTGAGTGCTTTGGGTGTCTAGAAAGGTGGTATATAAATGCACTTAATTATTATCATAAAACACAGTATACTGTAAACCATACAGTATACGGTAATACACTTTTTTCACACAGAATTCAAAGGCCAAGCCATGAAAGACCATTAACCCAAACACCTACAGACCATTAACACAAACACCTACAGACCATTAACACAAACACCTACAGACCACTGTGGGATCACACGGACCGGAGGTGCTATGATGTTATGATGTTACTATGTTACTATGATGTTATGATGTTATGATGTTACTATGATGTTATGATGTTACTATGATGTTATGATGTTATGATGTTATGATGTTACTATGATGTTATGATGTTATGATGTTATGATGTTATGATGTTACTATGATGTTACTATGATGTTATGATGTTACTATGATGTTATGATGTTATGATGTTACTATGATGTTTTGATGTTACTATGATGTTATGATGTTACTATGATGTTATGATGTTATGATGTTACTATGATGTTATGATGTTACTATGATGTTTTGATGTTACTATGATGTTATGATGTTATGATGTTATGATGTTACTATGATGTTATGATGTTACTATGATGTTATGATGTTACTATGATGTTACTATGTTACTATGATGTTATGATGTTATGATGTTATGATGATGTTATGATGTTATGATGTTACTATGATGTTATGATGTTATGATGTTACTATGATGTTACTATGATGTTATGATGTTACTATGATGTTACTATGATGTTACTATGATGTTACTAGAATCAAACTCAAACGTTGTTTTCTAAAGTACTTTAATCCTGTTCTATGGATAGTATAAAACTCTAATACAGTGCAACGGTCAACATGCATATAGGTGACAGAGACAGATAGGTGACCTCTGGTGTGGCCGTGGTGTTAGAATCACCCACTAGCTATTTCTAGAGTGGTGTCCTCATGCTTTCAATATGTGCCACCGAGTGCTCCGTAGAAGGACTTACAGGGTTGTTCATCTGACTGAACAGCTGCTCTGCTTGCTACATTGCAAAGGGAGGTGAGGGGGAAGACGGGGGAGATGAGGGGGGGAGGGAAGACCCGGGAGAGTAGCGTTAGCATTTAGCATTAGCCAGAGGAGAGTGGAACAGAAGGACGGGGGTAGAACAGACATGTTACATGTTCAACGCAGTGGCACTACAGTATCAGTACAGAGCACACATGTGACACTGTACATGTTCAAAGGGACACAGCAAGGACCACTGCAGAGGAACAGAGGGAGGATACAGTATGTATACAGTATGTATACAGTATATATACAGTATGTATACAGTATGGATCATGGGATAGAGGGACATTAATGCACATCTCTGTTCCCCTCAGTGGTACAACTAGGGTACAAGAGATAAAGTCACATGTACAAAAGGTCCAATAGTGCCCAGTTATACCGTTGATCACATTATTTTACATACATATTTTCACAATCTAACAACACAAGAGTTTGAATAGACAAAACGTATTGATTTCATTGGTTAACTTTTGTTTTGTCAAGCAAGGATTTTTAATGAGGGATTGAACATTTTCACAATGTTGCTGTGGTATTAATGTGTCTATATCTGTGGTATTAATGTGTCTATATGTGGTATAAATGTGTCTATATGTGGTATTAATGTGTCTATATGTGGTATAAATGTGTCTATATGTGGTATTAATGTGTCTATATCTTCCATTAGCAGCAGCATTGTGAAAAGGGTGTGCTAGCAGGGACTGGGGATATCAGATTCATGCTTATTAGTAGAGAATGCTTGAGAGTTATCCACTGAGACAGATGGCATATGTACACACATCCCAGCTCAGCAGCAAGCAGGGAGAGTAACACACTCAACCAATGTTGAACAAAAAATGTCAAGTGAATAATTCCTCCAGAATCTTATTACATTTACTTTGAAGTAAAGTGGTTTAATGTGACTATCCCTGTAATATGGGTTTGATTATTGGTAAATCAAAAGTCTTCAACAGCCACAGTGGTATATACCCTCTACGTATATACAGTAAGACACAGTAAGCAGACTATTGATGTGTCGGTCGCGAACAAGCCGGCTCCTTTAAGAAATGTAAATAGCGGAAAAAGAAATGCATCACAACGAACAATTTTTTTTTTTTTAACCGAGCAGAATTTTATTTTGCTTTATATTATATCACACAAATTTAATTGAAATATACACTATATGGACAAAAGTATTGGGACACCCGAACGTCACACCCATATGTGCTTGTTGAACTTCTCATTCCAAAACCATGGGCATTAATATGGAGTTGGTCCCACCTTTGCTGCTATAACAGCTTCCACTCTTCTGGGAAGACTTTCTACTCGATTTTGGAATGGTTGCGGGGATTTGCTCCCATTCAGCCACAAGAGCATTAATGAGGTCGGGCACTGATGTTGGGTGAGAAGGACTGGCTCGCAGTCGGCGTTCCAATTCATTCCAAAGGTGTTGCCACGGCAAACCATGTCATTAAGGACCTCACATTGTGTATGGTGCCATTATCATGCTGAACCTGGAAAGGGCCTGCCCCAAACTGTTGCCACAAAGTTGGAAGGATAGAATTGATGCTGTAGCATTAAGACTTCACTGGAACTAAGGGGCCTTAGCCCAAACCATGAAAACAGCCCCAGACAATAATTGTGTCAACATACTTTTGTCCATATAGTGTATGTGTCTGTGTAGAGTTGTGTAATTATTTATTAACCACACTATTTCATTAGTAGGCCTAGTGTGTTACATATCCCACTTTTCAACCATCAATATGACCGAATAAGAAAATAAAACATTTCAATGAATTGCAGATGAAGAATATTGCATATTTATTTCTTGCAACAAATGAGAAAGTAACTTTTCTAACACATTTTTATAAATAATTATAATTATAATATGTGTAATAGTGTTTGATGTTTTTACATTATTTAAGGTTTTTATACCAAACATAATGTTAAATGATGGTAATCAGGAAATTATAAGGTAGTATAAGGTTAGTATAATTACATTTAATAATTTAAGTGACATGTGCACACATACCAATCATAGGTCAAAACATTGCTACATTTGGGAGCCGAAAGAGCTGGCACTTACTGCTGAGCTGAGTCAGTGGACTTGGCTCGCTAAAAAGAGCCGGAACTCTCCCCACTTAGACTGCTGCAGCAGGGTTGATAACAGCGCTCTGTCTAGGGGTGGGCTGGGGTGAGAAGCCAAAGATAAGCCTTGCTCACCCTGAGGACGACCATCAACCGTCAACAACCATTTTTCCATGAGAAAGACGAGACTAATTGATATTAGAAAATAAAAACTGCCTAAATCTCTTAATATTATCGTTGACATGTAATTTTGTCATTGGTCATCAAAAAATGTGCTGCTTTTTTACTGGCCATTTTGAAGATGTGTGTGTGTGCTTAGTTGTTGCTCCTGCTTTTACCACCTTTTTCCACTTCTTCACACATGCGCTACAGACATGGTTAAGGTACAGACATGGTTTAGTGAACTGCAACAGTTGTTTGTAGCTGCTCTCAGCAATCCAATTAACACTAGAACAGCCATGGGAGGGGTCATTTGACCCTGTGAGTAATTCTTTTAAAAATATCTTTGCACTCAATAACATTTCAGGACCCTCCTTTCATGACTTTTCCTAGATATGTGCGTTCTACCACTCAGTATCCTTACATTTTCAAAATCACACCAGGATAAGCTAGTATAAAGCTATTTTGCAGTTTTTCTGTGTAGGAGGCAGGCTAATTTACAAGGCGGCCAACTAGTGGTCTTTGTGTGTAAATAGCAGCTTCCCATTGTAAAGACTATGGTCATTTGACCCCTGAGGCGGCTCTTATAGTAGGTAAAAAAGGCACTGCTGTTCTCATGTTAAAACTGTTAATACGTTTAATTCCTGTTCATTCTGGTTGTCATAAGTTATATTAGTAGGCTTGTATAGTTTCACAGTTGATATATATCTAAAAATGAAAAATAATATATATATAAAATTGTATTTTTAATATACTGTATATACAAATCATTGCATCTGCTAATCATATTGGGCCTAGACATCGTTCTATCCTAGGCAGAACTATTCTAGTTCATCTTACAGGCACTGTTGTCTGATCCAGTGCATTCTACTCTATTGTAGCCTACAGAAGAGCCAAACTAAAATGTGAAAGTTTTCCTCTCTAGTTCATCATACATTCATCATGAAATCTACAGTTTAATATTTCTTTTTCTTTTTCATGGGGTAATGACCCCAGGCCCCCCAAAAAACTGGATGCTGTAATTGTACCCCCCATCCCCCCTCACACACACACACACACACACACACACACACACACACACACACACACACACACACACACACACACACATCCTTGTTTACATACCCTATTTAGGAAAAGCAACATTTTAGTTGTTGCCCACCCAAATAATCCAAATGGCCACACAAAGATGACATCCTAGTAACACCTCTGGTAGATAATAAGGCAAAATGACCTCTTACTATTCAACTTGATCAGAATCAAAACCCAAAGGCCTCTGGGAGTACTGTGTGTGAATCCAAGCAACTACTAGGTAGGTGATGTTGTTGATACTAGGTAGGTGATGTTGTGCACGGTGGCGCACACCTACCTTCTGCAACTGCGTCTCCAACTTACTACATTCCTCTTTCTTCTGCTCGATGGCCATTTCTAGGGTCTTGAGCTTGGAGTCCTTCTTGAGGCCAGAGGAGGCCAGGGATGAAGCATGCTCCTTCAGATCAATGAGACTGGACTGGAGGGGTACAGACAGACAGTACAGGACAGACAGTCACGACCAGCGCAGAACATGCAGCACAGAAGAGAGCAGGCCTAACTGGGTCACACTGCCAGAGGAAGCAGCTCTGCAACTCATAAGAGGAGGGCTATGAATGAGAGACACATCATATATACACAAACACATACAGTATGAACAGAGGCACAGAAACAAAACAACACACACACACACACACACACACACACACACACACACACACACACACACTGACCTCCTTCTCGGTTAATTCCACCTGCAGGGTGTTGACCCTCTCCTTGAGGTCCTTGTTTTCCTTCCTAAAGGACTCCACCTCATCCAGCCGCTCCCTGTCCTCCCGCTCCCTCTGATCCTTCAGTCGCTCTATGATCCTCTCCTGAGAGAGACACACACAAATACCAAAACACATCAACACATAACCAAATCACACTAGAGCCACATAATAACCTTTCCACCGTTTGTACAATATCTCACCAGAGTAAAAACTAAAATCCAACATACTGTGTGTCTTCAGGGGAGAGGAAGCTAGCTAGCAGACACAGCACCCTGAGGTCATCATTATATCAATCATGTGCCTTTCACATTTCAACCTAAACTAATTAGACTGTGTGAGCAGCGCTCCTGTCTGCTGCTGTACCTTCTCAGACAGCGCCTCCTCCAGGGTGGCCAGGGCAGTGTCGGTGTTGCTGGAGTCAGTCTGCAGGGATTTGACTCTGTCCTTCAGGTTCCCCAGCTGCTTGTCCTTATCCCGCAACTGCTCCTGCAGATTCTCAATCTGAGGAGAGAGGGAGAGGTGGAAGGAGAGAGGGAGAGGTGGAAGGAGAGAGGGAGAGGTGGAAGGAGAGAGGAGGCAAGAGGGAGAGAGAGAGATACAGAGAGCCAAAGCCAATTAACAACAGAGATGAAGCACACAGATATTACAAATGAATCCTAGACAGACAGAGACAGAAAATATTGAAGATGAAAAATCCAGAGAGAGTGCAATGACAGAGAGGGGGGGGGGGGGGGGGCACACCGTGGTGGGAGGGAAGGAGAGGTCAGGGTGAGAGTAGTAACACTACTAGAGTATTTATAGCACACACTAGAATCAGTGAAGTAGAAATTCCCTATTCCATGTCTTTCTATGGACACTTCCCTAAGAGAAACAGAGACACTCTTACCACTTAATGGATAGAGATAACAGCTCTGTTTTGTATTCTGAGAGATCAGCCACTACAGGGCTCGAAGTTCACTCAAACACCTGAGCTATATCAAATACAGAGTAGAATCATATCTTTAGTTTTCCAAGTAACTATTCAGATTAAATAGGACTATGAAATATAGTATAATACATTTAAAAAGTATAATCTTTTCTATCGTGTAACCCTTCATCGTAGATAGACGACTTGTTGCAGTGTTTCCCCCTAATGTTCTCTTATAACACTGCCAACCTTCTTCTGCAGGACATTGATCTTCCTCTCCTTAACCTCCAGCATGTCCTTCATGTCCCTGATCTCCCCGGCCAGGGTGCCCTTCTCCTCAGTCAGGTCCTGCAGCTGCTTGGTCTTCTTATTGAGGAAGGACTCCTTCTCCTCCAGACGCAGACGCAGAGCGTCCACCTGGGATACAACACAGCACACAGGCGGCGGGGGGGGACACTTCAGAGGTCGCATGTGATTTCACATGGAGGGAAGTGAGTGTGTCAGTAACCACTGTGACTCTATGCATCTGATGGTGTGAGTGTGCAAGTGGATGTGTGTGGATGTGTGTGTATGTGTGTATGTGTGTGAGTATGTGTGTCACGACCCAACAGCTCTGCATGTACATGGAATATAAAGGGCTCGTTCCTACACAGGGCCGAGGTGGGACACAGGTGGTAGAGGTTAGTCTCAGGGCTGTATGACGGTACTGGGTTAGGTTAGCAGGGAGAGGCTTACCTTCTCTCCGTGGCATGATCCGTCACATTGTCTGCTTGGTTGTGGAACAGCCCAAGCGTTGGTTGATTGGGCACAGTATCCAAAACGTTCAGTATTTGTTATGTAACAAAACAACGATAACAGAACAAAACGGACACGAGGAGGGGGGTAGGTCACAGTCCCAATAGTACAACTGTTCTAGTAAATATCCACAGGAGTTTGGGAACGCGGTTTCCTGGTATGGCGTCTCCTGACTTCACCATGTCTTCTCTCTCTCTCCTCAACGAGTCTCTCCCAGCTGGGTAATCAACGCCATTCAAATAACGCCCGCCAACAGCCAAGCCCCTCCCCCATGTACCCTGGGTAGCCAATCATCATAACCCACTCAGCTTACCATAACAGAACATAGTTGGATCGTGACAATGTGTGTGTGTGTGTGTGTGTGTGTGTGTGTGTGTGTGTGTGTGTGTGTGTGTGTGTGTGATGTACCTCTGTCTGTAGGATGGCAGCACGTTGCTCCTTGGCAGTAAGGGACTCTTTGAGCACCTCTATGTGCTGTTTACAGTCTGAGTTCTGGTTGTTCAGGGTCTCAAGCTTGGTCTGCAGGGCAAGCAGCTCTGACTCCTTCTTAGACAGCTCCTGCTTTAACTGGTCTATCTGCGGACACATACAACAGGGAATATTACATACTCATACTGAATGGTGGGCAACACCAAGTAAAGGTGTACTCTGTCTCTGTGCATGTGTACAGTAAACATTGGAATAAAAGCAACAGAGGGACATTCAGTAAAGCTTCCCAGCGTCACACAGCCAGGCTCTCCTCTCATTAAAGATGCATTTAGGACCGACTCCCCTGCATTCATCATATATTATACATCACCACATCTATGATTGATGAAAACTGTTCTAAAAATAAAACAACAAAACTCTTGCCAGTTTCAGCCTCACTGGGTAATGTGCAGAGTAAGATGTAAACACACAGACACACCTACAGAGAGGCGGCGTGCCCCTGGGACAACATGCACCACGGCATGATCAGAAAGCCCAGAGAGAGAGAGAGAGGCAGGCTGTGAGCCTAGCCCTGGCTCTGGGAACACCACATACTGAGCAACATGGCACAGTGAATCAAAGCTGTACAAAGTGATTCAGAACAGTTGATGAGCCAGTCACATAGAATTCAGACTTCACTGAAATAGATCCAACAGTAATAGAATCAGTCATTAAAGAGGGATATAAATATATCGGTGACATTAGAAGTGATCTTCATAGCATGAGTTGTAGCTGAACAACATACTTCTTAAGATTCTGTAGAATGCTATTCTATACTGTCTCTGCAAGGCATCAGTAACACAGACAAGTACCGTAGGCATCCTCAGATAGTTGCCAAATAAGCACTTTGCTGATGACACCAGTTCATTTAGTGCTAAAGCTAGCTCATTTCAGTCAGACAGTCAGCTCTGTCAGTTCACTTTGAACTTGGACTGCATAGTGAGGTTGAGAGAGAGAGAGAGAGGGGGGGGGGGGGGGGGGGGGTAGAGAGAGATTAGATTAGATTCAACCTTTTTGTCATTGCACAGAGTACAACAATATGTATGTTTTGCTCGAGGCACAGGGTCAGCCATAGGCAGTGGCAGACACCTTAGATATGATGCCAGCAACCCCCCGGTCACTAGAAAGAGGGAGAGAGAGAGAGAGAGAGAGAGAGAGAGAGAGAGAGAGAGAGAGAGAGAGAGAGAGAGAGAGAGAGAGAGAGAGAGAGAGAGAGAGAGTGTGTACCTTAGCCTTCATAAATTTGGAGTGGTTCTTGTAGACTTCCATCTGTTTGATGTCCTCCTCCCTGTCCTCAGTGTTCAGTAAGCCGTTAGCCTTCAGCATCTGGATCTCGTCCTCCAGATCCCGAATGTTGCGCTCCAGGGACGCAATCTTGGTGTCCTGCACACAAACACACAGGCGAGGCACATTCCACTATTCCCGTAGAACATTTCCAAAAGTTGAGTGTTTTATAAACACCTCCGCATGATGCAAGAGGAGAGAGAGAGAGAGAGAAAGACAGAGAGGCAGAGAGAGAGAGAGAGAGAGAGAGAGACAGAGAGAGAGAGAGAGAGAGACAGAGAGAGAGAGAGAGAAAGAGAGAACGAGAGAGAGAGTGATCGCTAGCTTCTTATTAAGGATGAGAGACTGCCGTGTCTGATGATCAAATCAGAAGCCTAATCCACGGGTCCCTTAAAGCCTCTCAGTGGATTCGTTACCATTTGGAAATATTGAGCACACATCCAGCAGGAGGAAGATCAGCCCAAACAGAGAGGATGGTCTAGAGGAGGAGGTCGAGTCGTGCTTCTCTGTAGTCGCTCGCACATCAATCTCTGGACTGCGACTGCGAGTGCAGCTTTAGCTTCACAGTTTTTTTTTTTTCAAATAAATAATACAATGTCTTTAAGATTAGCCATGGTCCATCTCCCACTCCTGCAGAACACTGAGCAAGAACCTTGTTTCTCTCTCTCTCTCTTTCTCTCTCTCTGTGTCTCTATCTCTCTCCCCTTTGTATATGTCTCTCTCCTTCTCTCATTCTTCACACTACTTGTGAACTTGTGAACTTGTGGTTCTGAACTAGACCTTTAGTAGGGTCACCCAGACCCACTGCAGAGGAACATGAGCTCTTTTCAAGAAACTACCTCCGACGCAACGAGCGACAACAGCTTGCCCTGGTTCACCTGAATGTGTGAGAGCTGCCACGTCCATGTGCTTCGTCAGTGCAGCTATTCCGTCGAGTAACACGACTAAGCATACCGTGGATAGAACATACAGCAGTAGACAACATCATACCATACATCAACAGGCCAGGGATGCTATGCAGCTATGCCATCCAAATGAATCTCTTTTCTCTCTCTCTCTCTCTCTCTCTCTCTCTCTCTCTCCCTCTCTCTCTCTTTCTCTCTCTCTCTCTCTCTCTCTCTCTTTCATTCTGTCTTGCTTTCATAAACAACCACACCTGTTTCCATGGTAGCAGGCAGGCAAGCAGGCTGTGTTCTCCCTGAGGGAGGGAGTGATTGAGGGAGTGAGGGATGGAGGGAGGGAGTGATTGAGCAAGGGAGGGAGGGAGGGAGGGAGGGATGATTACTCATGCTGCCATCAGCATCAACATGGCTGTGAGACAGAGGATCAGGGAGTTCCTCCACAGTGAAGGGGTTGGGCCTTCCTTGGCTCTGTATGCAAATCCAGAGCACTCAGGAGCCCCAGTCACGTGCTCATGCTATGGGATGCTGGGCTCAGTCTGAGGGGCGTGTGCCAGGCCTGGCCGTGAGGTCATGATTTATTTTTAGGAAATGATGTCATGGCTCTGCAGACAAGTTAAAAGCTTTTCACAGTAATTGACTATCTGGATACACTTTTTATCCAGGAGGTGGAGTATGAGTGCTTATGTTTTACATAACTTGTTGTTTATATATTATAATTATATAGATTTTTCTTTAATAGGATTTGCCTAGAACAATAGCCTCAGGCTATAATAGAATGGAATTCCAATCAATATAAGCAGATCATATATTTTTAGAACAAGTAAAGAATCCTTGCTGTAACTGTATGATTGGGTTGAGTTGAGCGATGGAGTCAGAGATCTTACCTTCATCTCTATGATGGTCTGAAGGGCTTTGGTTTTTCCTGGGTCCTGGTGTAGTTGGTTTCTCCTGTGCAGTTCCTTAGAGGAGGATTTCAGGTGACATGGATGAACACAGCCTTTCAACCATTGGCTAATATCTTATATTAGTCCATAATGCATCACCTCATTCTGAGGACACCATATTTACATTTTAATTAAGTCAATCATATACTTCTCTAGCGATAGCAATTATATCTGTGATGTACTGTATGGAGCAGAAGAGCCTGCATATTTCTCATAAACATGTTTCCTATAACCCATTGCCATTATTTCAACACTCAATTATAAGCAGGTAATATGAATGTGATCTGAAGCTCAATAGTGCCCTCTAGTGTTCAAGACAAAAAACACTTCAGGCTAGAAGAATGCATCCAAATCTGCCCAGAGGTTCAGCAAACATCTTCAAGGATGAAAGATGTTCCCATAGGACACATAGTGTCCTGTCAGCACACAATCAACTTGGTGACAGGTGAAACCAGTAGGTCTATCTACAGAGCCTGATCCGGTAGTGTAAAGCCTACCTCTCGGAGGTGGATGTTCTCCTTCTCCTTCTGGTCCAGAATAACCTCCAGGTGTCCCAGCTGGGCCTCTGCCTCAGCGATGCGTCGCGCCCTCTCGTGCTCCTCCTCCTCAGAGGCCCGGCCCATGCCGGGGGGCAGCCCTTTGCTCTGCAGCATCTCTAGCAGCTTCTTGATGGACTCGTCCCTGGCGCCCAGGGTTTGTTTCTGGGTCTCGATCCTCAGCTCCATCTCCTCCAGGGTCTTCCTGAGGAGGAAGAGCTCTTTGGCCTGCCGGTCATGCTCGGCCTGCAGCCGGCGGAAGTTCTCCTCGGTCAGCTCGATGGTGGTGAAGTGGTCCACGCCGGAGCGGTTGTTCTCATGCTGCAGCAGGTGGTTGAGGTCTCGCTGGGTGCGCAGCTCATCCTGCAGGGCCTGTATGGTCAGCTGGAGGTGCTGTAAGGTCACACACACACACACACACACACACACACACACACACACATTAAGGCACACCCACCCACACCCACATATACACACACTCACACACAAAGTCTCAACCTGGTGAGGTTACAGCTGGATTTAAGATGCATTGAATTTGACTGCAATTCAGGCGAGGCTGGGACATTGATACATGCACACACATTAAGGCACACACACACACACACACACACACACACACACACACACACACACACACAAATACTGTACATCTATCCAATAAATGAGGGAGAATTCAGGCCTGTCCCAGATGGCCCTGTGGAGAGAGAGACGTTTAAGAAGAACACATTACTGCTGGGAGGGAAACTTACCTCTCCATGGCATAAAGACATCAAATGAAAATGTGTAGTATGTAATATGGCTGCATGAGAAGGTATGAGGGGCACATGTCAAAGAAAAAAGGACAGACGTGTATACCGCCCCATCTTTTATCCCTTTTTTTACCCACAAGAGTAATATTTACCATAATCTATTACCTATCAGTTATGTTATCATTTGGAATCGCTGTAGAGCTTAGCTTCAACAGTACTGTACGTTAAAACAAAGATAAAACCAAGATAAAACAAAGCCATCCAGCAAATGACCTAATCAGTGTGCTTGTTTTCCACGTGAGCAGACTTCATTAAGCCTTTGGCTTGTTAATCAAAGCCTCCCTTGGTCTCTCTGTTCTGCATCGATCTGCGGTCCTTCTGGTCACATGTGTCTGGGTACAGGAACACAAACCCTCGCAGTTGCAGCAAATAGAGCATTCTAACATCTACCTTCAGAAAACAGGGGGCTTTAAAGGCTCTGCTACAGGATCATGGAAAACATTTATGTTCAACAACATATGGAGTGTTCAACAACATATGGAGTGTTCAACAACATATGGAGTGTGTGTGCTGTCATTAGGTGGACATTGCGACGTGTTTTTGTGCAGTGTTCCCTGAGTGCAACCTCCTGAGAGCTGGAGAGGGACCAACAACAGTGTGAGTCTGTGCCCACCCATATGCTGTGTATGCTGGTTAGGGGTGTGTGCATATGCATGCCCTGTGCATGTGTACGTGTATTTGTGTCTGTGTGTCTGTATGTGTGTGTGTGTGTGTGTGTCTCTGTCTGTCTGTATGTGTGTGTGTGTGTGTGTGTCTGTGTGTCTCTCTTTGTGTGTGTGTGTGTGTGTGTGTGTGTGTGTGTATCTGTGTGTGTATCTGTGTGTATCTGTGTGTGTCTGTGTGTATCTATGTGTGTCTGTGTGTGTGTGTGTGTGTGTGTGTGTGCACTCCAGAAATTTAAGGGAACAGCCATGCAGCTACATTTCATTTCACTGCACACTCTTTGGTTTATATAAGGGTAGGGCAAAAGGTAAACTACTCAAGAAATAAAATAGTAGTCAACAACACATCCATTTTAGTGTGTATATGGACTGAATGAGGGTGATTGGGTTTTGGCATTTATTGAGATATGGAGATTTTACAGTAGGCTATTTCATATGCAAGGTCAGAGGAGGTGCACAGACAGTGCAAAAGAGGAGCTAGAACGCTATAAGAGGAGCTAGAACGCTATGAGAGGAGCTAGAACGCTAGAAGAGGAGCTAGAACGCTATAAGAGGAGCTAGAACGCTATAAGAGGAGCTAGAACGCTATAAGAGGAGCTAGAACGCTGAGTTCCACCCAGGTTAGAGGGTTCAAGGAGGGCCAGGTGTGTTTGGGGTTGAATATACATGTTAGAGTGTGTCAGGGAAACAGGAAAGGCACGGGGTAATAGAGGGTAAGGGAACACATTGGACAGCTAAACAAAATCACACTCCTTTTTGCGGTGTGTGTAGGGGGGGGGGTATACGAGGGTTGTGTGTGGGGCAGAGGGACAGCCGGGTTTCTTGGGGACAGAGGACACGTCACACTGGAGGCGACTCTATGTTGTGCACACGGCAGCTGTTGCAAACATAGGGACAAACCTTGGTTCTCCTGGCGTCCAGCAGCTGTAGAGCATGGGCAGAACGAACAGAAAGAACGCATGGAGAACACAGCGTCAGAACACAGCGCAACACAGGTGGGTGGAGAATACAGTAGGAGAGCTGAGAGCCCTCACGAGACCATCATATGACTGTTTCATCCATCTACTGTATCCACCCTCCATCCATCCATCCATCCATCCCACAATTCATTTGTCTCTATCCAATTGGATGAGAACGGCGTGGCACGTGATCAGCATGTGGGGCTATGAAACACACGCGTGCACACAGACACACACATACGAGTACACAGCACATGCGCACGTGCACGGGCACACGCGCGCGCGCACACACACACACACACACACACACACACACACACACACACACACACACACACACACAGAGTGGACAACAATATGGAAACCCTTGTGGAAAGAGACACATGAGGTGAATGGTACTTGTGTGGTCTTATCCATTCATACCATGGCTCAGTAAATCTGCACTAGCTGCAACTTGTCCAGATTTCTGAAAAGACATTGATGCAAAAGCCAAATGTTACTGTAGCCAGTGACCAATGAATTCTGTATATGAAAATGTGTTGGGAACAACTGAGAGGGACAGTATTGCTGCTCATAAGCAGAGGAGGAATAAGCTATTATGTCTCTCCCAACATTATTGACTGATAGATAATAGGCGTGGTACTGTGTTTCAAGTCTGTCTGAGGTGTATGCCTTCTGATAGCCAGCAGAGGGCAGTGATACACACCCACACATGCACACGCAGGCAGGCAGGCAGGCAGGCAGGCAGGCAGGCAGGCAGGCAGGCACATACCCACGCACGCACGCACGCACGCACGCACGCACCCACCCACACACACACACACACACACCCACACGCACACACACACACACACACCCCCACACGCACACACGCACCCACCCACACACACACACACACACACACACACACACACATACACACACACACCCTTGTCACCCAATCCTACTGTCCTAACCCTCACTGTTGCTCTCTATATGACACATATTGGCACACTCTCTTCCTCTCTTCAGAACCCAGGAGCGTAGACCCAGACATACACATGCACCAGCACATCAATGAAACACAGATTACAACATGTTACATAATAATATGAGATCAAACCACAAAGAGTAGAGCAGTAAACAAGATCTTTGTTCATTCTGAGACATATTTGTTTTATAATAATTATTTGCATATTCATCAAGGTAAAGTAGCTCATGTCGAGAGGAAATGTAGGCCTATTCATCTTGACTTGTAAACATGTTCAGTGTATTTATAGCTGCTCCTGTATGGAGTCTTTAGTGAGGAGAGGGGTTGATTCAGTCCTGAGCAGCCATGCCTGGAGTCATGAGAGAGAGAGACACCATGCACAGCCATGCCTGGAGTCATGAGAGAGAGAGACACCATGCACAGCCATGCCTGGAGTCATGAGAGAGAGAGACACCATGCACAGCCATGCCTGGAGTCATGAGAGAGAGACACCATGCACAGCCATGCCTGGAGTCATGAGAGAGAGAGACACCATGCACAGCCATGCCTGGAGTCATGAGAGAGAGAGACACCATGCACAGCCATGCCTGGAGTCATGAGAGAGAGAGACCATGCACAGCCATGCCTGGAGTCATGAGAGAGAGAGACCATGCACAGCGGCTGTGTCCTCCATGACAACAATGCAGCGGTTTGTTTATTTCATTGTTAGTTTTTGACTTATTTTACTTCATTCTATTCATGTTGATTTTGTATCCTGCTGCCATGCCAACGTTGAAGAACCGAAGCCTAAGAACTTTACTCACATTGGATGTAATAAAAGCAATCCTGATCCTGATGAACCCCACACTGTATTCAGTATGACTCTCTCACCATTAGGCCTGACTATACATTATCATAGACATCAAGCATGTGTGTTACATATCATAATCATCATAATCATAAAGATACTGCACTGACTGTACACACACACACACACACACACACACACACACACACACACACACACACACACACACACACACAAAAGAGATTATATTACTCCTTGCCAGGGGGTTCATTGAGGCCACTGCACATTTTTTCCTTTTCCTCTCTCTTGCTCTTCCTCCCTCTCTCCCCCTTACTGCTCGGTCATTTCCTATTTAATCTCTCTCTCTCTCTCTCTCTCTCTCTCTCTCTCTCTCTCTCTCTCTCTCAATCAATATTCTGTCCTCTTTGAAATACATTGGAGGAAGTGGTCCAATAATTCAATTTGCATAATTACTTACAGGGTTAAAAAGAGCATTGTCTCCTCCACCCATCTTGCCACTCTGCCCTCCCTCCATCCCTAGTGGACCGGACCAGACTAGACTCTCTCTCTCTCTGCCCTCCCTCCATCCCTAGTGGACCAGACCAGACTAGACTCTCTCTCTCTCTGCCCTCCCTCCATCCCTAGTGGACCGGACCAGACTAGACTCTCTCTCTCTCTGCCCTCCCTCCATCCCTAGTGGACCGGACCAGACTAGACTCTCTCTCTCTCTGCCCTCCCTCCATCCCTAGTGGACCGGACCAGACTAGACTCTCTCTCTCTCTGCCCTCCCTCCATCCCTAGTGGACCGGACCAGACTAGACTCTCTCTCTCTCTGCCCTCCCTCCATCCCTAGTGGACCGGACCAGACTAGACTCTCTCTCTCTCTGCCCTCCCTCCATCCCTAGTGGACCGGACCAGACTAGACTCTCTCTCTCTCTGCCCTCCCTCCATCCCTAGTGGACCGGACCAGACTAGACTCTCTCTCTCTCTGCCCTCCCTCCATCCCTAGTGGACCGGACCAGACTAGACTCTCTCTCTCTGTGGGCCCTGTTAGTCATGACTCAGCAGATCCTGGGACAGACTGTGCATGGGGGCTCAGTCTCCGGCGATGGCTTCTATTTTCACAGCACATCCTGTAAGTGATCTTCTGGGGGCTTAACTGACTCCTTCCTTTCTGACTCCCCCCCAGAGATAAAGCAGACACTGAGGCCTACTGGACCCTCCCTCTAGCTAGCCTGTATGGGACAATGTTAGAGTTACTTGATGCCAGCAATCAATCTGTATGTCTAAAAAGGCATTCATTAACTGTCTTTACATCATTGAATGCATCTTGAGAATGAGCTCTGGTTCCAGTGTAAATGTGACAGCAGCTGGTGAAACCGGGAACAAGTCGCCAACCAATCAAAATATTCTGACTTTTATTACAGTTTTTTACGATTGCTAACTCACCATGTTCAATACTGAAACCACAGTTTCACAACTCTTCATACAGTCTGCATTCGTAACACTCATGTTGGCCAATGACTTCATTCATGTCTCAAAAGAAGCTTGTTCAACCACACACTGTCAACAATGTTCACTCAGAAGCATACACTGTCATTCATAACATTCTGACTTACAAAACACTAACAACAGGGAGCATTACATAGTTTGAATGATTTTCACAAGAATGAATATTTCATTATAAAAATGGTTTGATTTATAGTAATCATAGACAGAATAGTTGACTGTACAACTGTAAAGTATTAGGCAACAAGAATTAATCAGAAATGCCGCAATTTGCTTCTATCCTTAATTCTATCTTTTGCTTCTATCCTTTATATTCTATGTTTTATCCTTTTTTTTCAGTAACTTTGCAGAAAGTAAGTTACGGTACATTTACTTCAAAGTACACTACATTTACTTGTGTAAAATGAAAAGTGAAAAAAATAAAGTGGAAGATGCAAAGTTCAAATAAAAAAGAAAAACAGAAATTCCAGGGCTACAATACAATAGCAATCACACCAAAATGTCTCACTCCTGAGGATTTTGGTCCACCCTCTGGTCTGCATCTGGTCACATCTAATGTCTTCCCAGGCAATGCATCTAGTCTATTTCATTTCATTGTATATATTCTGCTACTGTAATATTTTCTAGACATTTCAATATGATTACTGCAAATAGTGAAAATACCACCGCTCATCCGTTATCAGACTTTGCTGAGGTTCTGGAACTGAAGAGTATCAATAGAGTGCAAAATAACAGCATCTGCACACTCAAACACTGTGCAAAAAAACAGTTTATTGCGAGCTTTCTGTCATAATGATAGGAATATGATTACAGCAAAATTGCACCAAATAATTCAGTTTTGAATGTGTTCTTCAGAGTTTTGAACACAGTATGTTAGCAATGAAAAAATGTGTTGCAAATACATAGTATTTTGCAAGTGGGGGAGTTTGAATGAGAGAAGTGTCATGGCATTTGGAGAACGTAGTCATTGAATGCATTCTGTAGGAAAGCAATGCACAAATCACAGAGAAAGAGTCACAGTTTTGTTCACATGGGTTACTGCTCTGCTGACTGTATGAAGAGTTGTGAAACTGTGGTTTCAGTATTGAACATGGTGAGTTAGCAATCGTAAAAACCGGTATTATAGTGGGGATTACTCGCTGAATCCATTGCGATTTCAGATTTTTTTTTATAAAAGTCGTTTGCCGACTTGTTCCTGCTTTCACCAGCTGCTGTCACAAATGTTGGGCATGGTACGTAGTGAATACCATCCCCAACCTTAACCCTAAACCCCCCTTCAACCTGTGTACATGAGTGACGCTCACATGTGCTGATGGGGTAGGCAAACACCCAATGCAGGCACACATACACACACACACACACACACACCCACACACACATGTGTCTGTGCGCCAGGGAACGGAGGCGTGAGCAGAGCCTCCTGAGAGGATGTGTGGGGGCGGGGGGTGTGTTCTCTCACTTCCTCTGTTCATATGTGACACATGGACAGGAGCAGAAGCGCTGAGTCAGAACACACTGTGTGCTGCAGTCCCCATGTCCACTAAGAGCCTGTCATGATGGGCACACGACCACCCCAACCAAGCATGTTTATCCATGGACAATGGGGAACGGCAGTGGAGTGGGGAGGAGACACACACACACATACACACACATGGTGAGGTGTGGAGGAGGACCATGACACACACACACACACACACACACACACACACACACACACACACATAGTGAGGTGTGGAGGAGGACCATGAGGCTGAAGGACATGTTGGGGGCAGGACTCCTGATCATGATCCCACTAGGTTAATGGTTATAGATGACCTAGATCTATAATATCTAGATCTGTACCTATACCTATGTATACCTATGTATACCTCTCTATACCTATATATCTATACCTGATGATAGATCTATATATCTAGATCTGTACCTGATGATAGATCTATATAGTCTAGATCTGTACCTGATGATAGATCTATACCTGATGATAGATGATAGATCTATACCTGATGATAGATGATAGATCTATACCTGATGATAGATGATAGATGATAGATGATAGATCTATACCTGATGATAGATGATAGATGATAGATGATATACCTGATGATAGATGATAGATCTATACCTGATGATAGATGATAGATGATAGATCTATACCTGATGATAGATGATAGATGATAGATCTATACCTGATGATAGATGATAGATCTATACCTGATGATAGATGATAGATGATAGATGATAGATCTATACCTGATGATAGATGATAGATCTATACCTGATGATAGATGATAGATGATAGATGATAGATCTATACCTGATGATAGATGATAGATCTATACCTGATGATAGATGATAGATCTATACCTGATGATAGATGATAGATCTATACCTGATGATAGATGCAGTGTGACACAGCCACAGTCTAGTCTCCATTTCTCTGTTAGCGGACAGACGCTGAATATGTCACCTTCATAGAGAGTAGCACTGGCTGTCAGTCACACACAGAGAGAAGGCACAACAAGAGGTTACACAATAACAATGCAGCAGCAGGGCACACAGACACAGGGACACACACACACACACGGACACACACACACGGACACACACACACGGACACACACACACGGACACACGGACACACACACACACACACACACACACACACACACACACACACACACACACACACACACACACACACACACACACACATGTACTGTCCACAAACACAATAAAAAAGAAAAATCTTTCATTCTCTCCCTCTGAGTGTAAAACCTTTCACTCACACATTCACTAACACCTGTGACACAGCGTTAAGGTCAGAGCGTCAGATGAAGCAGGCTAAGATCACTGCTTCTCCAGGATGACGCACTGTGTTCTACCTGTGGAGACCTTGGAGGAATCTACCAATGATCTACCAGGATTATCTACCAATGATCTACCAGGATTATCTACCAATGATCTACCAGGATTATCTACCAATGATCTACCAGGATTATCTACCAATATCTGCTACTTTACAGCACATCATCTATCTCACCAGGGAAAACTGAAAGGCTCCAGTAGACATTTCCCTGTCTCAGCTCTGTCTACCAAAGTGGCTTAGCCGGCGAGCCCAGCACACGAGCTACTGAATGAATTAAAAACGTCTGGCTGATCTTTCCGTGGGAAGACGGGAGTCACCAGGAGCGTCAGACCCTGAGGAGCCTCTCTGAATCCTGAGCTGACAGATCCACTCCGCCTTGTTAGCTGGGAGCGCTGAGCGGAGAAACAGCAGGATCGATAAAACCTCCCAAACCTGCTCACTGGCTACAGCCAGTAATGTCTCCACGCATCCCGCTCCTGCTGGGGCACCAGCCTCCATCCACTAATCCACTCTTCTCTTCTCTCGCTTCCTCTCCTGTCCTCCTATTTCCTCTGTTCTCATGTATCACCCTGAATCCCCCGTTCTTCCTCCCTAGTCTCTTCTCCTCCATTTCCCTCTCCTCTGATCCAAACTACAGTACAGCCCTGCCTGTGATGGAGGACAGGATGTCACTGAACGAATCACCCCTCCTGCCCTCTTCTCCCCTCACCTACCCACAAAACATAACCCATACGCCCATCACCCATATCCATCCATACTTTCTAATGCCCTTGCTACGTATTTCTTTTCCTCTCCTCCTTTCTGGTTAAGGTTAAGAAGTCATCTTCACTGCACCGGTTAGCTGCCATGGAGGGGAACGATTCCTCTGACGGCACACTGGATCCTTACTGTATACACATGTAACAACGTACTGTAATAGACTGTCCTCAATCACAACTCCTCAACAACTTTCACTTAATTTAATTATAAATTATTACTTCACTATACTGCACACGTGTG
Source organism: Nansenia antarctica (assembly GCF_963989245.1). NCBI lineage: Eukaryota > Metazoa > Chordata > Actinopteri > Argentiniformes > Microstomatidae > Nansenia > Nansenia antarctica. The sequence goes on from NC_137691.1 coordinate 20,834,767, forward strand.
AGTGTGCTACACAAATAAAACTGTACTGTACTGTATACTGCATGTTCATGATGATGTGTAAACTCAACTGTTTAGTCGTGACCACACCGTTCCCATACATACACAGTTTCCACACATTCACACTGGAGATGAGTAAACCCCTCTGAACACCTTAGTAATCAGCAAGACCGCACACCCAGATTAGTCGTTTCTATTGAAAGACTCGGCCTGGGTAGAAGTGGCTATTATGATTGAGAGTCCTGTCGCCCCCCACTGAGAAACAAAGAGCACCATGGCCGTGAGTGACTCTGGATGGTCAGATGAGACCAGCCAACAGATCACAGATCCGAAAATTGGCTTAAGCGGGAAATCATCTAACATCTTTGAAACAGTGTGTGTTCTGTGACCGTGCATAAAAGGGCAGTGATATGGGATATGTAACTGCCTCCATTTTGGGGATTGTTGATGATCTGTGACTGGCTGGCTGAACAGCAGAGCTCCTGACTCAGTCAGACACGGCGAGCTCAAGCACACAGAGCCTCCAGCGGCCCCAGTCCAGCCTCACCACCACAACAACCAACAACCTTCACTGTGCTCAACTGCATGAGGCGGAGCTAAAGTGGTCCGGTAACAATGCTAGAATGACCAACATAGATCATATCAGCTTGCCAAGCAATATACTAATGCCTTCAGCTAAAACCATCAACATTACGTTCAGATGATGATGGGTGCCATTCAAGGTATACTGTAAGGTAGAAACCAGCAGTTCCCCAGACACAGATGTTTATATACAACAATACATTCTCAGCGGGTTGTGTTGTTTCCCCTACGACCGTGAAGTAAGAAGGAGCATTGAAAGCTCTTGTTTTCAGTTGATGAATAATGGATGGGATTTGCTTTGTCTAATAGAGGATTGAGGTACCTGAGGCCATTGTAGAGGTCTACTAGACGGACTGAGAGAAATGACTTCATAATTAATGAAGCAATTTGCTCTTCAGTCAGGACCTCAAGAAGCCCATTGGGTAAGGAAACCTTCTCCTTAGAACCATCTGACGGAATAACAACACCTTAACGACGCCCCAATGACGCCTCCGGAATCAGGATACAAATGAGCAATTACAGTGAGTGGCAAGACACAGCCGCTTTAGATTAACTTATATGAACTGACATCTTTCATCATGCAACTCTGCCTCAAGGGAAATAGATATCATAGATATCATAGATATCACACATCACTCACAGCATCAGAGACCTGACAAGAGGGCACACTCCACTGTACACATTCAGTCACGCAAGCAAACAGTTAAGTTATCAGACACACACACACACACACACACACACATACACACACACTTGAATATTGGACACATACTGTATACGCCACTGACAAATAAAACGAGGGCAGGTGTTTCCCTCTATGCATGGTCTTCAGATAGTATGTAGGTCAGAGGAAAATACCTGTATAGTATTTAGAATTAGCAGACACTTTAAGCAATTTACGATTACACATAAAGAACAGGGACATTCCCCCTGGAGTAACTGAGGGCTAAGTGCAGTAGTGGTGTGGTTTTAGGTGGGATTAACTCACAACCTTCCGATCACCACTCCAACTCACTATCCACTAAACCACCACTACCCTACAACAAAGTCTTTGTAGTGGAACCGTCTCAAGTCCTGAGCGGAGGTCACCCTAATACAAACTGACACAGAAACTAGGAAGAACGTGTGCTCTGCCTCAGGCTCTGCATGTGCAAGCTGTCAGTACTGCAGTGGCCCACTGGGCCTCCTAACCCGTCCTAAGTGAGCACTGGGCCTCCTAACTCATCCTAAGTGAGCACTGGGCCTCCTAACCCGTCCTAAGTGAGCGCTGGATGCATTGGGGAATCCTCACAAAGACAGCGGCTACCTCTTATATCCACAAACACCGTTTTTTTGAAGAGTGTGGCTGGAAATGTTTTGTAGATCAAAAACAGGTCAAGCATATAGAAGATGTGAAGGTCCCTCCAGCACCCCTCTGGAGATCCCCAGAGAGAGGATCCTGACACCGGCAGGGCAGGGTTCTGGTTCTGGGCATGCTTCCCACTGGCAGCATGGCAGAGCTCCAGACAGAGACCAGACGGTACAGCGCCGACCCTTCTAGCTCCAGTGAACTGAGGTAAGCACAAAAAGACTACCCTTGTTTTGAATTGAATATTGTTACGCACATAAAGACCCTAACCCTAACCCTGACATAAACGTTCACAAATGCACAGACTGCATGCAAAAACAAAACACACACACACACACACACGCACACAACAAGCTAGTTAGCTGGGAGCCAGAGTGGCAGTATCCTCCTGTAACCTTGAGAGGCACAGAGGCTATGTCCTCTGCTGGGAGTAGTGAGAGGCTGCTACTGAGACAGCGTCAGAGAAGATCCCTCAGTCTCAACCAGATGGAGACAGAGACACCGAGACAGACTGGCCTGTCTTATTCTACACTGAGTCCTTTACTCCACACCTTTACTCCACACCATATATCATATAGGTGTGCCTAGCTTACACATTCTCTACATCTTATCCCATACTGACAAGGTCACCAACCAACCCATAGTCAATGTCTCCAGAGTCCTGTATGTTAGAAATTATGTAATTATCTAGTTTTTCCAAGTCTAATTAGGTACATGGATCCATCTATTTCTATCTAATCAACCGTTCCATGATAATGTATGTCAGAGAAATCCCATATGGTGCCCTGCAGGAGACCAGGGGAAGAGAGAAAGAGGGGAGGGGGTTAAACAGAGTGTCAGGGTGAAAGAGAGGAAGGTAGAGAGAGAAGGAGAGATTGACCTACAGTAGAGTGAGAGAGAGAGACAAGGGCAGACAAGGAGAGATTCTCAGACAGTGCTTTGTCCTTGACATTCCTCTCCAGGCCTTGTACCTCCCCCAGACTGTGAGTGATTTAACTGGGCCACAACTCCACCCCCCCCCCCCCCCAACACAGAGACCCAGAGGACAGACCATGACACCTTGCAAATCACCTGTCGATAAACAATACCTAAAACCCCTATGCACATACTGTAGCTCACAAATCACCTATTGAAATACTGTATACTCTACCAAATATGACACAGTCTGATCATTTGGTATGTCAGCAACCAATCAAAATGTTCAGACTTTTCTTTTGAAACACGGAACTACGCTTCAACGGTGTGGTCTGGTCTGAAGTCACTAGTCAAGCCAAAATACTGCAACGCAATGGATTCCGTAAGTAATCCCCACTGCTACCTAGTTAACTATAAGACTACTTTACATTGTTAGCAGGGTCACAAGCTGTGTTAGTTAGCGAGCGAGTGTGTCATTGATTTTCAACAACGCTGAAATGTATTCACATTTTTCGAAAGAAAAGTCCGATCATTACATCGGATCCCGACATGAGGACCAAAGCACTAGAATGTGTCACATATCAGCTTCATATAAAATCACCTGTTGAAGCACCCTTGTCTATATTTGTTTATAGAAAGTGACATATTTAACACATCATACAGTATAGAACTGAACAGATAATACTGCCATGTGGTAGTAAAGACTGAATTGACCAGATGCTGCAGATGAACTGAGAAGATGAACAGATGCTTCGTTATGTGTTTTACTGTATCCACCCCCTCCCTCACATTCATTCTGAGGCAAACTAGAAAGGAGGTCAAGTATGAGTGATGGGTATGAGAGGGTGATGAAACATTTACCACTGCCAACACCTCTTTCCAGAAAGGTTTCCAAATGTATAAAAAAAAAAACATGGCACTGTGAATTAATTCTTGGGGCTATGGGAATAAGAAAGGCAGAGTGTACCTTTGGAGAAAAAGAGAAGAGTTAGAGTAACAAGAGAGAGGGAGACCAGTGAGAGTAACAAAGAAGAGGAAGACGTCAAGAGAGGAGTGCAAGGAGACACGACTGAGTGCAAACCCCAACAATAATGAGCGTAGGAATGGGTGGAGGCGTAGGATTCTGTCTGGAGGCGGAGGATTCTGTCTGGAGGCGGAGTCTTACCTGGTTCTCCTCATGAGTCACCCTCATCTGCTCCTTCAGGACAGAGGTGCGCGCTGCTTCCTCCTTCCTCATCACACGCTCCTTCTTCAGCTCGGGGCTCCAGAAGCTCTTGATGCTGTTTGTGGAGGAGCCCAGCTTGCTATCCTTCAGGTCCAGCTCCCTGCGCAGCAGGTCGTTCTCCCTCTGCGTGTCCCTTAGCTGGGCCTGCATCTCCAGCAGCTCCCCGCCGCTGCCCCGCACTGCCTGCCGCAGCAGGGCTGAGGGCACCCCCTGGTGGTGGTGGTGGTGGTGCTGCAGCATGGAGAGGGAGCCTAGGTCGCTGTAGGACAGCAGGTCAGCATGGTGGGGCAGCCCCACAGAGGCAATGTTGGGGCTGCTGCCCATGGCTGTGACGCGGCCTCCGTACATGGCTCTGCTAGCGCGACCCAGCGTCATGGTGCCCTTGGGGTAGGTGGCAGTGGAGGCCACGCCCTCGTGGTCACTCAAGTACATGGGGCCAGATGTGGCGTAGGCAGCGTTGAGGGACTGGATGTTCTCCATGGAGAGCGTCTTGCCCCCCGCACCGCTCCCGCCCCCACTGTTGGCCCTCCGGTGGCCCAGTCTGGGGGACCTTGGCAGGCGCGGGGACCGTGCGGGGCTGCTCTCGATGTGGCCGACGGCTCTGGCACTGCCGTACATGTCCTGCGTGTTTGAGGTGTGGCCACCAGGGGGGGTCCTTACCAGGGGTGCGCTGTGATGGGGATGCACCCTCGCTCTGTGTCACACATCAGTGGCTTACTGCATGCCTATGCAGGACAGGTAGGACAGGCCTTGACAACAGATCTGAAAAAACAAGAGAGAAACTTGTTCATCATGAAAATCTAATCAAAGATTAATTTCATGTGTCAGATAAAACACATGATTTAAGTCAAACCATACACTCAACAATCAAACAGAAATCTCATGAGTTACAGTATCAACAAAGGCCCTCTCACACAGACAGATACACACTCTCGCTGTAGGCTTGGGGTGTTGTAAGGAACAGCTCTTCCTGTTCGGGGGTGAATGAGTCATCCCTCTGTGGGACTTTGCTGAGATTCCAAATCAGTGACCCACTGGGAATCCCAGCATCCACCTGGCTTCCCCCAATCACAGGCAGTCATCCAATATCCATTAGTACTGACACAGTCATGAAAGAGAAACAACCTTCCATACTGTGCGTAGTGCTAATACTACAACCATACAGGCGCAAAATTACCCTCACATAATATGTATTATATTCAGTCAATAAACAGGAATAGGCCTATTTTGTCAGTCTATTTGTACAGTAGGCTATGTATGGCTACCTTATGGTTGGGTATTACCAGGTGAATATGGTATTTAAGCTAACCAGTTTATTTCTGCCAATACCGTCCATGCTGTCTCCATCTATATTTTGACATTATTATACCCAAAAGACAACAACTCTCCTCTTGGGGTGGTAACGATGGCCAGAGAGAGAGAAACTACTTATGGTAGATTTGCTACAAGTTCGAGTCATGTTGAAAGTATGCAAAAAGGTATTACCTTATAACAGGGTATTTTGGAGAGAAGTAATTCTAATATTAACCCCCAAGTCTAAACTACATAGTTCAGCAGTGTATGATATCATTTCCTCCTCTGGAGCAGTCAGCCGCATTGTAATCAGCTTCATCACTCCACACACAGGGAGGAGTCCACACACCAGGGAGGACTCCACACACCAGGGAGGAGTCCACACACAGGGAGGAGTCCACACACCAGGGAGGAGTCCACACACCAGGGAGGAGTCCACACACAGGGAGGAGTCCGAGGCCTGCATATACCTCACTGGGCCTTTTATGCTTCTCTTAGAAATGCAACATGCTACTGTAGTATCTCCTTATTCTTAAAGGGCAAAGAAAATATTCCTGGTTAGGAAAAGGTAATTGTACAAATCTGAAAAATGGTGCTGTTGCTCAGTACTCTGGCACAATGGGAGTGTGAGCACACTGAGCACAACTGCCTGAGGTAATTAAACACCATGCAGACTTCAAAATGGCAGCCACATCCCTGCCCGTCGTTCATGCTGTCATCAGTGGACAGCTCAGAGTACAGGAGGGAAATAAAGTCATGGTGAGCGAAACAACGCTAAAACATGTTTTAAGGCAAGACGGTGCTGTGGATATAACGCTGGGGTGTATTCTTCCTTCTGGGCCATACTTGCTTCTCAGACCCCGTTGCCATGGTGACTACTGCGTCTGGGCTCACAGAGATAAAGCACATGGGCTGTCTTACATAACAGTAACTTCACTTTCAATAGGTGAGAAAAAAATGCTGGTGAATTCCGGTGCAGATGGAGGAGACGTCACAGAGACTGCAGATGGCCTGGTCATCTGTGCTACTTCTGCACCCATACCGGGATGATGACAAGATGGCCACAAGCCTTTACGGAACCATCTCTGCCTGCACCTTATCTTTGCCTATAACTTTACAAAAATACTTTACCACCACTCCATTTGGGAATCAGATGACAGTGATATGGACAATTAGAAATGGGCAATGGGCATCTTATGAAGTCAAATAATGGTTTTGGCTCAGGAAAAGCATTACCTACGACAGTATGTGTTGAAGCAGTACCTCTGAGTACACACTTCACCAAGGGAAAACACAGCAACACATTGGCTGAGGAGCACAGAGAGGACACAGATTGCACAAGATACCTCTGGTTTGAAATAAGAGAGAACATCACATATACAAGATGGCAGAGCAAATCAACCAAATCTATTTGAATGCTGTAACATTCTACAGCCTACTGTACAGTGATGTAACATTCTACAACCTACTGTACAGTGATGTAACATTCTACAGCCTACTGTACAGTGATGTAACATTCTACAGCCTACTGTACAGTGGAGGAATCAGGAGCTGGTGCAGCTCTGCCAAACACGCTTCTTTTCCAGCAGCCAGTCTATCTGAGAAAACTCAGATAATTAAACTGAAACAAATTACACAACACCCATGTCAGGACACTCTTTTCACTCAATTTCTGGCAAGCTCCAATGTGTTTGTGAAGTCCGGATTGAGCGTTTTTTTTAAAAAGCATTATGCATAGTTCAGTGGTATATAGTATAACACAAAGAGTGTTACTTTGTTAATACTGTATTAATAATATTGTCTTTTAGTCTTGAATGTCAGACTCATAACAGGCTGTGGAAAGAGACTGTCAAGAAATAGGTGTTTATCATTTTACCTACTAACATCACACTCATCAAAATGTACTGTAGCATGTATGAGCAGCTGTTGTAGTACAGTGCTGGATGTTGAAGTCAGTGAAAGCCCAATCACAAAGGGGGGGGGGCAACGTGCTATAAAGGTGATACTTCAGGAATGATGTGGTCTCATAGAAGCTTAATTTACATCAATGTCAAATAGAAAATTGATCTCTCAAAGGAACTCACTTGAGAGTCATCTAATTCCCAACCAATCACCAGCCACACATGTCCCCTAGTAATAAGCCTTACAGTTGGTTGTTGGCTGGTTAGATTTAGGGCCCTTGCACTTTGGATACTTTTAAGGGTGTCCACAGTCCAGGGGGTTGAAATATCCAGGTCAAACAGTTAGCTAACGTCAACTGAGTGGATCCTTTGCAGGTTAACACATTGGCCTTCAGGCTGCAGTATACACCCACCCACATCATGATGACAGCATTAGAGCACTCGTGGGGGATTCCAGGAGAAAAGCCATTATCAAGTGAAAAAAGGGGTCAATCAAACTGCCAATCAAGGATGCTTTTTCCAGCTCACATCAAAGTATATGGTGAAACAGACATGAGCCTGCAGCTGTGATGCCAGGAGCAAGAGAATTGTCCACAATCGGCTGAAGAAATGACTGTGATTCAGAGAGAAATGACTGTGATTCAGAGAGAAATGACTGTGATTCAGAGAGAAATGACTGTGATTCAGAGAGAAATGACTGTGATTCAGAGAGAAATGACTGTGATTCAGAGAGAAATGACTGTGATTCAGAGAGAAATGACTGTGATTCAGAGAGAAGTAGTGCAGAAACGGACGATCCAGACGCTCTGAAACAAACACAAATCCTCTGGTGTTTCTGGGCCAGAGGATGGTTTTAGAAGGCCATGCCTTTTTCCTTTCATCATCTCGGGTGCTGTTCTTCATTGTCCTGTGGACTCACATGGTATGCATGTCTTAGCTTTTGTCCAAGCATCAGCAATACTCATCATGAAGTATTTGTTGAATCACTCGTGTAAGTTCTGGGCTGAAACAAAAGCCTGCACACACTGCAGTTCCCCAAAACCAGGCTTGAGGAGCATTGTTAAATATGAAAGTGCTTGAACAAATCAGCCCCTAGAAATATTTTCTTGCTTGGATCAAAACCCTTCATTCTCTCAAAATCTCATTACAGGTGGCGTTGGTCTACACAATAATGTGCCATCGCCTAGACATTTACAAATTATTATTCATAATTCAAAGTCTAATTCATTAAGTAAGTGTGCACCAGTATTTCTGGTAAACGGGCCCTAAACGGCATACATGATATGCCATATGACGGTGGTAATCTCCCACTATTCTATGGAATATACACAATTAATGTCTCCCTTTTAAAAGATAGACAGCCAACCCCGCAATTTAAATCCCTCCCACTCTCTTGTGATTGGTTGATAAGATCAGATAGTGGAAATGGGCTTTTTCTAGTGGCTGTACTCTCTTTCAATTAGGGAATTCATGATATCAATTCCTCCGGCGGTGAAAGACGTGGACACATGTAGATTGTAGGTGTTCAACCGCTTTCAAACGAGAACAGGACATTTATATAGAAAACATGTTTCAAACTGCTTACTGCTTATTCTCACTAAGGGGAGACACATTGTGAAGCCTTCAGACGGTTCCAGTATGTAGATGTGTCACGACGCGCGGTAGGATAGTAGGCGGTTATGTGTTTCACGGGAATAAATGACAGATGAGGTGTGAATGACAGTATAACATACAGGTTAACTAAGCCTACCATATCTGTACAATCTTCATATTTGCGCGCATTGACTCTTTGGAAATAGGCTATAGCGCTTCGTAAATGAAATTGGGATTCGGTTCACCTTTCTTTGACACCGAAAAAGAACCCATGTCACATTACGTTTTATCAATTACAAACATTTAGCAAATCATTTAAAAAAAAAATAGATGTATTAAGACACTCGTTGGGGTGCATGACGTGTTTCCCATACACACATCCACTATGCAAACCAACGACCACGGAATTGGGAGTGATCTTTTTTTTACGCGCAAATGGATTTCCTCTAGCCGTCTATTCCTCTAGCCGTCTATTCCAACACTAACGGCATCAGATCGAGAACACCTCACGATTTTCCAAATGTAGTGACCCGCAGAAAGCATGTCCAAGCTTCATTAATCTTAAATTAATGAAATATAAATCTACCTTTTGAATGTTAATTCCTCTCCATCATCGTTCCGAGACAGCATCCATTCCCACCAGTCTCCCAGCCTCCTGCGCCGTCACTGGGCAGCGGACACGCGCTCTCTCCCCCCCTACACACTAACCGTGCAGGATGGCTGTTAAAGGGCCAGTGGAGCTGTAGGGATGGAGGGATGTAGGGATGTAGGGATGGAGGGATGTAGGGATGTAGGGATGGAGGGATGGAGGGATGGAGGGATGGAGGGATGTAGGGATGGAGGGATGTAGGGATGGAGGGATGCAGGGATGTAGGGATGGAGGGATGGAGGGATGCAGGGATGGAGGGATGGAGGGATGGAGGGATGGAGGGATGTAGGGATGGAGGGATGTAGGGATGGAGGGATGGAGGGATGCAGGGATGTAGGGATGGAGGGATGCAGGGATGGAGGGATGGAGGGATGGAGGGATGTAGGGATGCAGGGATGGAGGGATGGAGGGATGGAGGGATGGAGGGATGGAGGGATGGAGGGATGTAGGGATGGAGGGATGGAGGGATGTAGGGATGTAGGGATGCAGGGATGGAGGGATGGAGGGATGTAGGGATGGAGGGATGTAGGGATGCAGGGATGGAGGGATGGAGGGATGTAGGGATGGAGGGATGTAGGGATGGAGGGATGGAGGGATGGAGGGATGTAGGGATGGAGGGATGGAGGGATGTAGGGGTGGAGGGATGGAGGGATGTAGGGATGCAGGGATGGAGGGATGTAGGGATGGAGGGATGTAGGGATGGAGGGATGTAGGGATGGAGGGATGTAGGGATGCAGGGATGGAGGGATGGAGGGATGCAGGGATGGAGGGATGGAGGGATGGAGGGATGCAGGGATGCAGGGATGGAGGGATGCAGGGATGGAGGGATGGAGGGATGGAGGGATGGAGGGATGGAGGGGTGTAGGGATGGAGGGATGGAGGGATGTAGGGATGGAGGGATGGAGGGATGGAGGGATGGAGGGATGTAGGGGTGCAGGGATGGAGGGATGTAGGGATGGAGGGATGCAGGGATGGAGGGATGGAGGGATGGAGGGATGCAGGGATGGAGGGATGTAGGGATGGAGGGATGTAGGGATGGAGGGATGTAGGGATGGAGGGATGTAGGGATGGAGGGATGGAGGGATGGAGGGATGTAGGGATGGAGGGATGTAGGGATGGAGGGATGGAGGGATGTAGGAATGGAGGGATGCAGGGATGGAGGGATGGAGGGATGGAGGGATGGAGGGATGGAGGGATGTAGGGATGGAGGGATGCAGGGATGGAGGGATGCAGGGATGGAGGGATGGAGGGATGGAGGGATGCAGGGATGGAGGGATGGAGGGATGTAGGGATGGAGGGATGTAGGGATGGAGGGATGGAGGGATGGAGGGATGTAGGGATGTAGGGGTGGAGGGATGCAGGGATGTAGGGATGCAGGGATGGAGGGATGGAGGGATGGAGGGATGGAGGGATGGAGGGATGTAGGGATGGAGGGATGGAGGGATGTAGGGATGGAGGGATGGAGGGATGGAGGGATGTAGGGATGGAGGGATGTAGGGATGGAGGGATGTAGGGATGGAGGGATGTAGGGATGGAGGGATGGAGGGATGGAGGGATGTAGGGATGGAGGGATGTAGGGATGCAGATCTCCACTGCAGATCTGCCTAAATGACACCTCATGGCAGGAATATGAGCATGAGGACCTGGAACAGTTCACGTCGTCGGTTCTGAACCACATAGTGAACTGCACCAACTCAGTCACCGTGGACAAACGGGTCCGGGTCTACCCCAACACGAAGCCATGGATGACTGGGAAGGTCCAAAAACTGATCAATGAGAGGGACAACGCCTTCTTCGCAGGGAAGGGCACACTGCTGTACAGCACCACCAGGGCTAACCTAAAGCGCGGCATCAAAGAGGCCAAGGCAGACCACAGAGAGAAGATTGAGGAATGCTTCCTGAGCAACGACTCCAGGCGGATGTGGCAGGGGGTTCAGCACATGACAAACTTCAGAGCCAACAGGCTCACAGCCGCAGAGGATGACCCCCTGCTGGCGGAAAAGCTGAACTCCTTCTACGCCCGGTTCGACGAGGGGCGAACGGAGGTAACCACAACACAAACACCACTCTCTCCAGCTCTCAGCAGCCTCACCCTCACAGAGCATGAAGTGAGACGCGTGCTGAAGGCGGTGGACCCCAGGAAAGCCTCGGGGCTGGATGGCGTCCTGGGACGGGTGCTGAGGGACTGCGCCGACCAGCTGGCCGGGGTTTTCACCAACATCTTCAACCAGTCCCTGTCCCAGGCCACCATCCCACCCTGCCTGAAAACCTCAACTATCATCCCAGTCCCGAAGAAAAACACGGTGAGCTGCCTAAACGACTACCGCCCGGTGGCACTCACACCAATCATCATGAAGTGCTTCGAGAAACTAGTCCGGGCCCACATACTCACACGCCTCCCGCCCAACCTGGATCCATACCAGTTCGCCTACAGAGCCCACAGGTCCACAGAGGACGCCATCGCGACGACTCTCCACGCCACTCTATCCCACCTGGAGAGGGGAAACAGCTACGCGAGACTGCTCTTTGTGGACTTCAGCTCTGCCTTCAACACCATCCTTCCAGACAGGCTAGTGACCAAACTACTAGACCTGGGACTATCACACTCTATATGTGCATGGATCAAGGACTTCCTGACCGACCGCCCCCAGAGGGTGCGGGTGGGCTCCCACACCTCCACAGAACTCAGACTCAGCACTGGGTCCCCCCAGGGCTGCGTGCTAAGCCCCATCCTCTACAACCTCTACACCTACGACTTCACCCCCGTCCACCCCAGCAACTCCATCGTAAAGTTTGCAGACGACACCACCGTGGTGGGCTGCATCTCGGGGGGGGACGAGGCGGCGTACAGGGATGAGGTAGAGCAACTGAGCAAGCTGTGCAAGGTTAACAACCTGCTGCTGAACAAGTCAAAGACCCAGGAAATCATCGTGGACTTCAGGAGGAAAAAGTCCGAGATCCAGCCCCTGCTCATCGACGGAGAGAGCGTGGAGAGAGTCTCAAACCCTCCGATTCCTGGGGGTGCACATACAGGATGACCTGTCCTGGAAGAACAACACAACAGCCACCATCAAGAAGGCACAACAGCGGCTCTACATCCTGAGAGTCCTCAGGAAGGAACACATCAAGCAGGAGATAATGGTGGCCTTCTACCGCGGCGCAGTGGAGAGCATCCTCACCTACGGCATCTGCAACTGGTTCTCCAGCTGCACAACCGCGGAGAGAAATGCGCTACAGAGAGTCGTGAGAACAGCCCAGAAGATCACCGGCGCCCCCCTCCCCTCTCTGGAAGAGCTGTACAACACACGCTGTCTCAGGAAGGCCTCCAAGATCTCCAGAGACCCAACCCACCCTGGGTACGAACACTTTACCCGGCTGCCCTCGAAAAGGCTGTACAGGACCATGGCCGCAAGGACAAACAGACTGAAGCACAGCTTCTACCCCAGGGCCATCCAGGCCCTGAACACAGCAAAGACCTAGGTTCTGGGGCCTGGACAGTATGGACGGATTGATGGCAGCTGCTGGACTGAAAAAATCAGGTGTAGTGCTGAGGCACAAATATGTACATTTCTAGCCTGCAAACTGCGACACTTCAAATGAATGTGCAATAACACTATGTGCAATATGACAACCCTAGTCGTCTATCTTTACAGTATAGTATAGTGGATAGTGTACATAGCCTTTATTTATGTAAACCAGCTCCTTCCCTCCTTGTGTATTCTTTTTCTTTTTTTTCTTCTTTCCTAGCACCGGGGGAGCCACCCCTCCTAAATTTCGTTGTTTGGTACCTGTACTATAGCAATGACAATAAAGACCATTCATTCATTCATTCATGTAGGGATGGAGGGATGGAGGGATGGAGGGATGGAGGGATGTAGGGATGGAGGGATGGAGGGATGTAGGGATGTAGGGATGTAGGGATGGAGGGATGGAGGGTTGGAGGGATGGAGGGATGTAGGGATGGAGGGATGGAGGGATGTAGGGTTGGAGGGATGGAGGGATGTAGGGATGGAGGGATGTAGGGATGTAGGGATGGAGGGATGTAGGGATGTAGGGATGGAGGGATGTAGGGATGTAGGGATGGAGGGATGGAGGGATGTAGGGTTGGAGGGATGGAGGGATGGAGGGATGGAGGGATGGAGGGATGTAGGGATGGAGGGATGTAGGGATGGAGGGATGGAGGGATGGAGGGATGGAGGGATGGAGGGATGGAGGGATGGAGGGATGGAGGGATGGAGGGATGGAGGGATGTAGGGATGGAGGGATGTAGGGATGTAGGGATGGAGGGATGGAGGGATGTAGGGATGGAGGGATGGAGGGATGGAGGGATGTAGGGATGGAGGGATGTAGGGATGGAGGGATGGAGGGATGGAGGGGTGGAGGGATGGAGGGATGGAGGGATGTAGGGATGTAGGGATGGAGGGATGGAGGGATGGAGGGATGGAGGGATGGAGGGATGTAGGGTTGGAGGGATGTAGGGATGGAGGGATGTAGGGATGGAGGGATGGAGGGATGTAGGGATGGAGGGATGGAGGGATGTAGGGATGGAGGGATGTAGGGGTGTAGGGATGGAGGGATGGAGGAATGGAGGGATGTAGGGATGGAGGGATGGAGGGATGGAGGGATGGAGGGATGGAGGGGTGTAGGGATGGAGGGATGGAGGGATGTAGGGATGGAGGGATGGAGGGATGGAGGGATGGAGGGATGGAGGGATGTAGGGATGGAGGGATGGAGGGATGGAGGGATGTAGGGATGTAGGGATGGAGGGATGTAGGGATGGAGGGATGTAGGGATGGAGGGATGGAGGGATGGAGGGATGTAGGGATGGAGGGATGGAGGGATGGAGGGGTGTAGGGATGGAGGGATGGAGGGATGGAGGGGTGTAGGGATGGAGGGAGGGAGGGATGGAGGGATGGAGGGATGTAGGGATGGAGGGATGGAGGGATGTAGGGGTGTAGGGATGGAGGGATGTAGGGATGGAGGGATGGAGGGATGTAGGGATGGAGGGATGGAGGGATGGAGGGGTGTAGGGATGGAGGGATGGAGGGATGGAGGGGTGTAGGGATGGAGGGAGGGAGGGATGGAGGGATGTAGGGATGGAGGGATGGAGGGATGGAGGGGTGTAGGGATGGAGGGATGGAGGGATGGAGGGGTGTAGGGATGGAGGGATGGAGGGATGGAGGGAGGGAGGGATGGAGGGATGGAGGGATGGAGGGATGGAGGGATGTAGGGATGGAGGGATGGAGGGATGGAGGGATGTAGGGATGGAGGGATGGAGGGATGTAGGGATGGAGGGATGTAGGGATGGAGGGATGGAGGGATGGAGGGATGGAGGGATGTAGGGATGGAGGGATGGAGGGATGGAGGGATGGAGGGATGGAGGGATGGAGGGATGGAGGGATGGAGGGATGGAGGGATGGAGGGGTGTAGGGATGGAGGGATGGAGGGGTGTAGGGATGGAGGGAGGGAGGGATGGAGGGATGGAGGGATGTAGGGATGGAGGGATGGAGGGATGGAGGGGTGTAGGGATGGAGGGATGTAGGGGTGTAGGGATGGAGGGAGGGAGGGATGGAGGGATGGAGGGATGGAGGGATGTAGGGATGGAGGGATGTAGGGATGGAGGGATGGAGGGATGGAGGGATGGAGGGGTGTAGGGATGGAGGGATGGAGGGGTGTAGGGATGGAGGGAGGGAGGGATGGAGGGATGGAGGGATGGAGGGATGGAGGGATGGAGGGATGGAGGGATGTAGGGATGGAGGGGTGTAGGGATGGAGGGATGGAGGGATGGAGGGATGTAGGGATGGAGGGATGGAGGGATGGAGGGATGGAGGGGTGTAGGGATGGAGGGATGTAGGGGTGTAGGGATGGAGGGAGGGAGGGATGGAGGGATGTAGGGATGTAGGGATGGAGGGATGTAGGGATGGAGGGATGGAGGGATGGAGGGATGGAGGGGTGGAGGGATGGAGGGATGGAGGGATGCAGGGATGGAGGGATGGAGGGATGGAGGGATGTAGGGATGGAGGGATGTAGGGATGGAGGGATGGAGGGATGTAGGGATGGAGGGATGGAGGGATGTAGGGATGGAGGGATGGAGGGATGGAGGGATGTAGGGATGGAGGGATGGAGGGATGGAGGGATGTAGGGATGGAGGGATGGAGGGGTGGAGGGATGGAGGGATGGAGGGATGGAGGGATGGAGGGATGTAGGGATGGAGGGATGGAGGGATGGAGGGATGGAGGGATGGAGGGATGTAGGGATGGAGGGATGGAGGGATGGAGGGATGGAGGGATGTAGGGATGGAGGGATGTAGGGATGGAGGGATGGAGGGATGGAGGGGTGGAGGGATGGAGGGATGGAGGGATGGAGGGATGTAGGGATGGAGGGATGGAGGGATGGAGGGATGGAGGGATGGAGGGATGTAGGGATGGAGGGATGTAGGGATGGAGGGATGGAGGGATGGAGGGATGGAGGGATGGAGGGGTGTAGGGATGGAGGGATGGAGGGGTGTAGGGATGGAGGGAGGGAGGGATGGAGGGATGGAGGGATGTAGGGATGGAGGGATGGAGGGATGGAGGGGTGTAGGGATGGAGGGATGTAGGGGTGTAGGGAGGGAGGGATGGAGGGATGGAGGGATGGAGGGATGTAGGGATGGAGGGGTGTAGGGATGTAGGGATGGAGGGATGGAGGGATGGAGGGATGGAGGGATGTAGGGATGGAGGGGTGTAGGGATGGAGGGATGGAGGGATGTAGGGATGTAGGGATGGAGGGATGGAGGGATGGAGGGATGGAGGGATGGAGGGGTGTAGGGATGGAGGGATGTAGGGGTGTAGGGATGGAGGGAGGGAGGGATGGAGGGATGGAGGGATGTAGGGATGGAGGGATGTAGGGATGGAGGGATGGAGGGATGGAGGGATGGAGGGATGGAGGGGTGGAGGGATGGAGGGATGCAGGGATGGAGGGATGCAGGGATGGAGGGATGGAGGGATGGAGGGATGTAGGGATGGAGGGATGGAGGGATGGAGGGATGTAGGGATGGAGGGATGGAGGGATGGAGGGATGGAGGGATGGAGGGATGGAGGGATGGAGGGATGGAGGGATGGAGGGATGTAGGGATGGAGGGATGGAGGGGTGGAGGGATGGAGGGATGGAGGGATGGAGGGATGGAGGGATGTAGGGATGGAGGGATGGAGGGATGGAGGGATGGAGGGATGGAGGGATGGAGGGATGGAGGGATGTAGGGATGGAGGGATGGAGGGGTGGAGGGATGGAGGGATGGAGTGATGGAGGGATGGAGGGATGGAGGGATGTAGGGATGGAGGGATGGAGGGATGGAGGGATGGAGGGATGGAGGGATGGAGGGATGGAGGGATGGAGGGATGTAGGGATGGAGGGATGGAGGGATGGAGGGATGGAGGGATGGAGGGATGGAGGGATGGAGGGATGGAGGGATGGAGGGATGGAGGGATGTAGGGATGGAGGGATGGAGGGATGGAGGGGTGTAGGGATGGAGGGATGTAGGGATGGAGGGATGGAGGGATGTAGGGGTGGAGGGATGGAGGGATGGAGGGATGGAGGGATGTAGGGATGTAGGGATGGAGGGATGGAGGGATGGAGGGATGTAGGGATGGAGGGATGGAGGGATGTAGGGATGGAGGGGTGTAGGGATGTAGGGATGGAGGGATGTAGGGATGGAGGGATGCAGGGATGGAGGGATGGAGGGATGGAGGGATGTAGGGATGTAGGGATGGAGGGATGGAGGGATGGAGGGATGGAGGGATGTAGGGATGGAGGGATGGAGGGATGGAGGGATGGAGGGATGTAGGGATGGAGGGATGGAGGGATGTAGGGATGTAGGGATGTAGGGATGGAGGGATGGAGGGATGGAGGGATGTAGGGATGGAGGGATGTAGGGATGGAGGGATGGAGGGATGTAGGGATGGAGGGATGGAGGGATGTAGGGATGGAGGGATGGAGGAATGGAGGGATGGAGGGATGTAGGGATGGAGGGATGGAGGGATGTAGGGATGTAGGGATGGAGGGATGGAGGGATGCAGGGATGGAGGGATGGAGGGATGGAGGGATGGAGGGATGTAGGGATGTAGGGATGGAGGGATGGAGGGATGTAGGGATGGAGGGATGGAGGGATGGAGGGATGGAGGGATGGAGGGATGGAGGGATGTAGGGATGGAGGGATGTAGGGATGGAGGGATGGAGGGATGGAGGGGTGGAGGGATGGAGGGATGGAGGGATGGAGGGATGGAGGGATGTAGGGATGGAGGGATGGAGGGATGGAGGGGTGGAGGGATGGAGGGATGGAGGGATGGAGGGATGGAGGGATGGAGGGGTGGAGGGATGGAGGGATGGAGGGATGGAGGGATGGAGAGATGGAGGGATGGAGGGATGGAGGGATGTAGGGATGGAGGGATGGAGGGATGGAGGGATGTAGGGATGGAGGGATGTAGGGATGGAGGGATGGAGGGATGTAGGGATGGAGGGATGGAGGGATGGAGGGATGGAGGGATGTAGGGGTGTAGGGATGGAGGGATGGAGGGATGGAGGGATGGAGGGATGGAGGGATGGAGGGATGGAGGGATGGAGGGATGGAGGGATGGAGGGATGGAGGGATGTAGGGATGGAGGGATGTAGGGATGGAGGGATGTAGGGATGGAGGGATGGAGGGATGGAGGGATGGAGGGATGGAGGGATGGAGGGATGGAGGGATGGAGGGATGTAGGGGTGTAGGGATGGAGGGATGGTCAGAACTGAATCAAGACTAAGAGAATCATCTTTCTTAGGATGAAAAACCACGACAGTGGAGTCATCAACATTGTATTGTAAAATACAGTTGATTTGACAGATTGACTTGAGAGCGTTTGCTCAGTGTCATTTGGGAAGCTGGTAATGGCGATAGGTTATGGAGGTGTCAGGGTGTTCAAATTGTAAATGTTTGAAATCCAGCCTTTCTGATAGTAAGCATTGACAGGTGTGGGTAGCCTATCTGGTACAGTAAATGGGCAGTGCAAAAAGTGGGTACAGTATCTGATGTCTGGGGCCTGCTCTTATTAATGGGGTGCATCAGCTGTGTTCAAACTGAGTGAAATTAATAATGTATAGCTCTTATTTGTGTTAATTATGTACATAGTATGTCCTTCTTAATGGCTTCCATGTCAATATTCTGTACTGGTTGGTGTTGAAGCATGTCACAGCCCATTTTATCCAGCTTTGTAACATTTTGAGAGCTTTGAGAGGGATGGGTCTCACTAGGGAGGTGATGGGAGATGTTGCTAAATGCCCCAGGAGACAGTTGTATCCCTACCTAGAGTAGTTGTAAAAATTCAAAGGAATAAAATACAGGAAATGGGAATAGAATCAATAGAGGTCTCGAGCCATCTGGCACAAGCAATCATAAAAGTATTGCCATTAAAAACTACATAAAAGTATTGCCAGTAAATACTGGAACCAAAGTTGGGAGTTAAACAAGACCAGGTATAGTGTACTGTATGTAAGGTGTAACATAATGATGACATACTGTAGGTTCTTCCTCTATGGGGTGGGGAGGGGGGTTCCTCTGGTCTCCTATAAGACAATGAATCAACACCTCTCCCAGAGTCAGAGTCCAGGCATCATAAATCACAGGCGGTTTCTACCTCTGTCACAGCATCCCAGGTTCCTGTGTGTGTGTGTATGTGTGTGTGTGTGTGTGTGTGTGTGTGTGTGTGTGTGTGTGTGCAGGGCCGGATTTAGGCATAGGCATTCTAGGCACACATTCTCGGGCCTCCTTGCCACTAGGGGACCCAAATAGAGATGGGTAAAGAACATCAACTGCCTAAATAGTGTTAAACATATATTTAAAAATATAAAATCTGATCTAAAACTTTATTTCAATGTTTATATACAGTATATATACATTTTTTTTTAGGTGGACTTTACAGCAGAGTTTTGCCAGTTCATTCCAATGGCAAAATGAACAGTCATGGACATGTACAAGAAGCTCCGAGAGCTAGGCCTGAGGTTTCCCTAACGTGGACATTTGCCTTTGTATGTTACCAATTGCAAACTGTTCAGGAGAAAGGTTGTTTTCTTTGTTGAAACATATGAAAATGAAAAAAGGGGCAAAAGAAACTGAAAGCCTTTGCCCTGTTGGCAATTGAGAATGGATTTATAACCTCCCTGGATTTTTGTATGATGTCATCGAGGACTTCACCTCATCGAAAGTCAGGAGAAAACATCTGTAAATGTATGTTTTCCATTTAAATACCTAAATCTGAATAAGTAAAGACACATTCAAATCAAATGTAAATTGCATATAAATGAAATGTATAATATAGGGCTATACTTTCCACTATAAAGAAATGACAACAAACAACAAACAAATTGCGTATGAATACCAAAATATAAATAGATCAACTAAAATAAATACCTAAATTATAACTATATATAATTATATTATATATATAACAAAATGAATAAACATAATAATCATGTGGCAGTTAAAAGTAATTTTGGTTGTTTACTAAACATCAAATGTGCGTGTGTGTGTGTGTGTATGTGTGTGACAGGAACATGCCCTGAAAAGAGGGGCATCAGCACTGACCGAACTGTACAAACACACACACACACACACACACACACACACACACACAAACAAACGTAATGGAATGGAATTTTCATTCCTCACTAATTACTAGTGTAAAACATGACATAAACATGGGAGTACTGATTTAATTGTGTTGTGTAGTGAAACTTTTGTATGGTGAGAAAAATACTTCCTTGCCATATTCTGTCACTGCACTTAATGTGGTTATTCTTCATTTACCAAGCTGGCGATCAATACTGAGCTATTGATCCTCTTGGAGTCGAGACAGCAATGATTCCTATTTCCGGGAAAACAAACCCCTTTAGAAAGCGTGGAGCACGGGTAAAGGATTGTTTAATTATCAAAGCGCTGTGTATTGATTATGCAGTCTGTAGGAATCTCACACAAGCAAATCAGGTCTATGAGTGGCAGATGGGAGAGGAAAACCAGAGTTGGAGTTTCTCTGCAAACTCCTTTAATTTGTCTTTCATTCCTTTTTCTCAGTATTAGAGCTGATTAATGTCGACATAATGTAGGTCCATTATGGTTGAGAGCTGCTCTCTGCTGGCCTCTGTTGGTCCATTGGGGCACACAGCTAAATGTTAATTGTGTGAATAGCCTTCACAGAACATTCCAAGAGATTCACCAGAGATTGAACTATATTATGTTCAGTAATTAGCGATAATTATAGTACATACACACAAGAACACAACTTCAAACATATTGTCCTGGTTTCTGTTTCTATCTGAAACGAAGCTGTTCTCACTGCCAGCACCTTCCCCCAGTCTCACTGTTGAAGAAGCAAGGTCTTCCTGTGCCCGGGAAAAAAGGAAAAGAAAGCTAAATAAGCGTATGCTTCACAGTGTATATTCACAGTGTATATTCACAGTGTATGCTTCACAGTACTTAATGTGGTGATGAAAGATAAAGCATGAAGTCTCATTTGCAAAGAAAAAAACATCACCTGGATCTTGAGCTCTTCCATCAAATCACTGGGCAAGAATGAAAACACACACACTCAGATTAGTCATTCAGTCACCGCCTACTAACGTGACATCATGAGTACCTGGCAACGGGCAAGTGAGATGCTCAGAACAGAAACATCTCATTCAGAATCCAAAGTCAGATGGTGAGCATGGTGGTGATGCTCACCACCAGACTGGTGTTGAATACAGGGAAGACCAAAGTCATGCATTTTTCCAATAACAAGCGGGTGCCAAGTGCTCTTCCTGACATTGTATCATGTCAGGGTTCACCTATTGAGCTTGTGCCAAACTACAAATACCTTGGCATTCAACTGGACGACAGCCTCTCTTTTCAACTGCACATAGACAACCTTCTAAAGAAACTGAAATTGAAGCTAAGCTTTTTCTTTAGAAACAAGTATTGTTTCTCAGCTGCTGCAAGAAAACATCTGGTTGCTGTCACCTTTCTGCCTCTCTTGGACTACGGTGATGTCTTGTACATGAATGCCTCTGCTACCTCTCTTCAACATCTGGATGCAGTTTACCATGGCGCGTTAAGGTTTATAACAGGCTGTAAACCCCTTATGCATCACTGTGTACTATACTCTCTGGTTAACTGGTCATCTCTCTCTATCCGCCGAACCCTTCACTGGTATACTTTCATTTACAAATCCATCCTTGGTCTGCTCCCCTCCTACCTTTCTAACCACCTGTCACGCAAGCAATCTGTCTACGGCCTTCGCACACAGGACATCATCACATACTCCATCCCCTTGGTCCGGACCATGAAAGGCAAAAGGGCGTTCTCATTTGCAGCCCCTTCCTCTTGGAATTATTTACAGCAGACTATGTAGTTTTAGTTTAGTTTTAGACTATGTAGGCCAGGTTTTGTATTGTATTTGCTTGTGTTGCATGTTGTATGCCTGTGAACAGGTCACACTTGAAAATGAGCCCTTGGGGCTCAATGTGTTTTTACCTGTATAAATAAAGGTTACATTTAAAAAAACGGAAAAAAACAACAACAACAACAACAACAACAAAATTACAACTAAGATAAGCAAACAAAAAAGAAAACAAACCCTGAACAGGCCCTGCACCTGCGTCCAAGCCCCACCGCCTACTCCTCCAACCCCAGCACAGGTACCTATGAAGCAAATTTAAGAGGAGAAGAGAAAGCAAGAGGGGAGAGAACCACGGTACAGGAGACAAACAACAACAACAAATACGACAACCAAGAAAAACTCAACAGGGGGCTCGGGACAACGCATCTGCCACTACATTGTCCCGACCTTTAATGTGACAAAATGTCCAGTGCATAAGACTGTAGCCGTAAAGACTCGCAAATGACCAGCGAAACATCCGATATAAGGATGTTGCAATTAAATAAGGCCAGTGTTCGAGTTATGTGGGAGCCAATGGGAGCTGAGCTCCCATAAGGAAGGTCTGAGCTCCCATGAAAGCAGTAAAATCATACATCTGTGGGGGTCGCTAATAATACATTACCACAACCATTATTTGATAAAAAATGTCAATGTAATGAGTATTATTTATATTTATTTATATGATAAATATTCAAAAATAAACATGTTTTCCAAAAGAACTACGCGCACCATTAATCTCCTGTGAATGACAGTATGCCTTTGACTGCCTGCACTTTACCACCAAGACACTATGGGGCGCAGTAGAATATTGTGCAACAGCAGAATATGATCGTTGAGAGCTTGCGAACGTGAAAACACGATTATTGAGAAGAAAACATTCCGTAGCTAGCTATCATGCCGCCAAGTCGACAAGCCTGGAAAGTTTCGGGTTTTCATCCAAGAAACCAAACTTGAATTCAGCTGCACCTGTTATGACACCTAAACTGTTGAAACTGTTGAAATAGCAGAGCTCAAACAAAAGCAAGCGCTTCCGAAGAAAGTAGCAGAACTCACCTCCAGTATGTATAAGGAGACAGCTAGCTAGTTCGTTCAGGGCAGCCTATACTGTCGCTAAAGAAAGGATGCCTTATACAGTCGGTCCTATACTCACCGATCCGATCATTCATGTGCCCAGATTGTAGAGCACATTGCACAAGAGATGAAAAACAAATTAATTTCTAATGTCAAATCACTTGATTCCCGTATTAGCTTAACATTAGATGAAAGCACAATTCATGGACGAGCATACATGTTTATTTATGTCAGGTGCGACTGGAAATGGAGATGTGGACAATGTGTCGTGCTAACAGTGAAAGTGAATGGACTGTATAGCAAAAACAACAAAATATTGGCCGAGAGATACCCATGACTATCGCTTATAGCTGTTGTTTCATGTGGTGGTGTTGATGTGGTGAAATGAGCAGCCTATGGCTAGTTAAAACTTGTAAGTTTTACATTTTGCACTGTTATTTTGGAGACCCCCACAAAGCTCAGCTTATAACTCGAACCCTGAATAAGGCCAATCAAAAACCTGCTTCATCCCAGTATGTGGACCAGCAAACAAAATTAATGCGTGCTGCTCAAACCAACGGTAAGAGCAGCTCCACGAGTTGTCGAGTGCAGGCAAGCTTTTCGCTATTGTGTATAGCATATCTCAGAACGCTGTTTTTCACCGTAACAGGGAGAACCCACTGCTGCTCTTTCACCAGTTCACTGTGAGGGACAGACAAGGGAAACTCAGACAAGGATAATACCATAGTGTCGGATTTATCGTTGGCCAATTTGTCTACATCTACGTCCTGGTCAGCACAGCTCATGGCAGGCGTAACCACCAGGGGCGGATTTAGGATCGTAGGAGATCCGGGGCTTAGCCCAGAGGGAGAATGTAATGTGCGCGCGTAGCGCGCCGGAAAATTTTGCCTTCAACCTTCAACTTACCACCACCTTAAAGCGGACAAAAGGCACTGGAGAACACATATACATTCACACCCTTTAATGAAGCAAACTAATTGTGGTGGTTCTGGGCACAGAGGGAGGTCAGCACACGTAGCTCCCCCTGTCAGTCAGTCACCATCATTTATATTTGTATAGAATTACATAATTGATGGGCTGAGGCTAGTTATGTTACAGTATGTATATCAGGGCAGACTCTGTGCTCACCACTTATATTGTATTTAGAGTCTTGTCCTGTGTTATATGACGATATATTACATGTATTGTTGGCCTGTGTATAGTACTGTGAAATCAAATCCCCCCTGGGACATTAAACAAACTTAGTTAGTTAGCGTTACATCTTAGGATAGATTTGAGTCATGTTCTGTATACATACATACTACCATAAGGGCATACTTAATGTGGTTACTCCATGTTTACTAGCTGTAACATTAACGTTACATCATTCTTTTTCACTTGTTACTCAGTCAACCAGAGTGCAGATATCAAAGACTATCAGCCTGTTATTCACTTTATTTGTATAAGTATTATCCTTTGTTTGATTTCTTACCATGTACCGTAACAGTACCTTGCTATGTTTCATTTTCATTATAACATAACGTTATGTTATGATAGCCAGCTAGCATCAGCAAACCGGAAAAGTAGTGTCAGTGAGTCAGTCACCTTTCTAATAAGATTCACAAACCTGAAACATCATCTATGTCATCACTGCTGGTGATGTCATTCTTGCTGCTGATACTGCTGCTGCAACAGTTCTTGGCGCTTGTTTTGTTGAAAACAACTTTGGGATATCCATCCTTACAATTTTGCAAGTCAGGCACTGATTGAGATCACTTCTTCTTCAGGGCAGGGCAGGCTACGCAGTACGCAGGCTAATGTCGCGCAGCTGCTGCCTCTCTGTTGGACTCCGGTACTGCACGTTACTCAAGATTTTTTTTTTTTTTTTTTTTTTAAGTAAAACATTCGGGGCTTTTCAGAAGACATCCGGGGCTTGAGCCCCAGTAGCCACCCCCTAGCGCCGCCCCTGGTAACCACACATGCAGTGAGAACATCAGGGAACTCTCTTTCACTGGCATCAGGCTTGCTCTCAACCAGCGGCACTGATGTAACCACGACATCAGCCCAGACGCGCGCACCAACCAAGCCGTTACCCATAATCATAGTGACCCCTTCAAGCGGTAGCGCCGGACGCACACCCACAGTTACCTCACCTTTAAACAGCTCAGAGGATAGCACTATTCGATGTAAGGGAACATGAAAAAAATTTAAACCCATCCCACGAATGGGAATGGAGTCACCAGTGTCTGACTTATCCCAAAAAAGCAAAGCCAAGCTAAAATGAACGAGTCATATGGACCCGTATCCCACAGGATTTTGACAGGCACCTTCTTTCCACTGTCCACCAGAAACACAAACCCATCAGTGAGAAATGGCAAATACGAGTCAAGGTCTGAGGAGAGTGGAGCTTTGGACAGTAAGTCAACCTCTGGGGTAACAGAACAGACCGTCTGCACCACAGGTGCGGCGAGAGCAACACCCTTTACTTGGGTACCGTTAGATAACCAAGGTGGCTTGTTTCTGGATTTAAGAGCATAACATTCAGATTTCCAGTGCCCCTCCTTATGACAATAGTGACATACATTATTACCCTCCCGGGCACTAAGCTCATGTTCTGATTCACTGCCCACACTTGTCATGGGGAGAGTTCTCTTAAACCCCGACTCAGTAGCATGACCGTAAGGCTCCCCAAATCTGACCTTGTGCGTCAAGATATAATCATCAGCTAGTGCAGCAGCCTCAGCAGCAGTCTTAACCATTTTCTCGCTAATGTATGTGGCAATGTGAGGAGAAACAGCAGTTTTAAATTGCTCAAGCACCACCAAATTACACAGATCTACATAGTTATCCATCTCTAATGCCCTGCACCAGCGATCAAAGTGCAGCATCAAATCACGTGCGAACTCGAGATGGGACTGAAACTGAATCTTAGTTTTTCTCCAGTTTCTAAATTGTTGACGATAGGCCTCCGGTACCAACTCATATGTCTTAAGTACAGCAGACTTCACCTTATCATAACTCAGACTGTCCAACCAAGATAACAACGCGTACGCCTCCTGAGCCTTTCCTGTAAAAGCACATTGCAGCATGAGTGTGCGCTCAGCATCAGGCCAGCGTCGTATGTCAGCAACGCGCTCAAATGAAGAGAAAAACGACTCCGGGTCCTTCTCATTAAACTTTGTCAATACTCAATAGGCTCAAGTTGCGTACAATATCAAAGGAGCGAGACGCCCCCCCAGGAGTCTCATCACCCAAAGCATCACCTGTGAGTAAACCATCCTTAACACTGCGAGCGCGACGTTTTTTCACCTACTTTTAGCGCGATGAGGTGTCGAATCACACGACCACTCTTCACAATGGGGGAGTGTGTACTGACGCACAAAGATCGCTGGATGGCGATGTCACACAAGAAGAGAAAATGACAAGATCACTACCTCTAAAAATGCAAAAAGTTCCTATGCGCAGAGAAGCAGAGAAGTGGGGAAATTATTAGCGCAATCTGATATGAAGCTTGAGTCAGCTGAAAACGAACTATGGAACAAATGTAAATATAAATTATATATATGGAGAGGAGATTGATTGAGACTGCGGGAGATTTACTAACGAATGAAAGTTGATTATCATTATTAAAAAATAATAGTAATAAATATTGCAATATTGTGTTATCATAATTATGAGCTTCACAGTGATAACGTCTGTTTATTTGTCGTGAACTTCGCCGGTAACGTCAGCCTGTCAGCCCCTGCAACTGCTCACAGGGGTTGTTATATGTGATTATATGGAATGGCTGAATATGTTCATTCTTTTTATTTTGATTACATTATATAATTGTATTTGGTATAATGTCAAATAAACTTGAAACTTGAATGATCTCACAGGAGCGCGTACCTGCACGAAGTGTTCATGTGCCGCAACCTGTTATAGTTAGTTTCACCTATATTAGTGAAAAAAGCTGAAAGAAAGGAGAGAAAGAGTACAGAATGATAAATCATTCAGAATGTTATTGGTTTTAATATTTCACAATCTGCCAGAATCAGCCCATAATTTTTTATGCCGCTAATGTGTGTAATGAAAAGTGTGACAATGTTGAAAGCAGTGGCGGCTGGCCGATAGAGGGCGCTGGGGCGCCGCCCCCACCTTCACTTCCTAGTTCCCCACCTTCACTTCCTAGTTGCGATTTGTAAAAGTTTTTTTTTTAAATAAACATTGTTTATTCACAAAATGCGGCTGATATTCTGTCGGCGCCTATCAGCATTCATTAAAAATCCTCCAATACAATAAACATTTTATCTGTGTGTGTGTAAAATTCACTGTTAAAATACATAGGGGGAGGCGTCGGGGCGCCGGTCAATGCAAGTCTATGGCAGGCCGAATACTTTTCGCTTACACGTGAGCTGTAGCAGCGCTCCAATTGTCTGTCTCCTATTTCTAGGCCGGGGCGCAAAAATGTGCGTCCTGAATATCCGGTTGTTAAGTCTGACGTCAAACGTGACGTTTTGCAATTTCCGGCTTTTACAAAAAAAGAAAACAATGTGGTGGTCTGTAAACTGTGCAGAAATGAAATGGCCTATCACAGGAGTACATCTGCAATGAACGAGCACCTCAAGCGAAAGCATCCTGGAGCTCTTTGTGAAGACAGCCGCAAGATACCACCGTAAGTCAGCGTTGTATTTCTGTTCACTTTTCCGGCCGTGTATGAGTGAAAAATGGATAGCTACTAGCTAATGTTACACAAGCAATGTAGCTCACCACAGTTTGTATGTCTTGTCTTCTGGTGTTAGTAATAATATAAAAAAATAATCTATTGCCTCTAAAATCACCACGAACAGAACGGCGGAGGTACGGGTAAACGTGCGCGTGCGCGCGAAAGAGGACCCCCCCGCCACTAATGTGAAAAATCCTGGAGATAACACTGCTGTGCCCCACCCAAAATGTTTAGCACCAGCCGCCACTGGTTGAAAGACATGATGTCATAATCAAAATATAAAACCTGACTGGATAAAATAAGATTATGTTGTGATTGTGTTGACATTGTTGTGATGTCAAAAGAAATCTTGGTTATGTAATGTGTAAAGTGGAGAGGAGATTGATCGGGACTGCGGGAGTTTTCATTACTAATGAATGATGGTTGATTATTATTATACAAAAATAATCGTAATAAATATTGCAATATTGTGTTATTATAATTATGAGCTTCACAGAGATGCACAAGCCTGTCGTGTTTATTTGTCGTGAACTTCACGCCGGCCATAACATCAGCCTGTCAGCCACGGCGACTGCTGTAAGCTTGTAAGCTTTTAAACCCGCTTGGCTCCCCTCTGCCCCTAAAACTCTTTCTCTCTTCTGCCTGGGTGGTGTGTAGCCTATTTATGTGGTGGTCACCACGGGTCACCATGGGACTGCTCAGAAAAAATAATAATACATTATATACTGTAGGTCTATTATAAATATCCGTTCGTTATATAATATTCGTTGATGATTACATAATCAAATGTAGGCTACTGCTATTACTTTCATGATACTGCTGCGAGAGTTGAGAGAGTTGAGAACTGAGTACAACCTTTCTGGTGGGAGGTGTGGGGGGATGGTTTGAAGGGCTTGGTGGATGAATTGGCATCCTTTGTTTGTTGATCGGAAACGATCAAAAAGCGATCATTGAGAATAAGATGACCCTCCCCATGCATCAACCATTACATCAAGTGATAGTAACTCACTTTAGAAACTTGTCTGTAAAAATTGAAAAACTGAAAATTGTCTGTATTATCTTGTAGATAGTACTAGTTTTTTGTCTGTCTTACATGTAACGATGAATTGAGAATCAAGGACCCCAATTGAAATAAGCCAGTGGCTTTCTTGGGTTTTTATCTTGTTAGTTGACCTTGTATGTAATATGTACTGTCATGTACCTACTTCTGCAAATCTTCTAATAACGTTTTCAATCAATCAATCAATCAATCAATCAAACTAGTTCTTAGCCTACACATTTATTTGTCAAATACATGCTCTGCGTGTTTCTATTTGTGATGATTCATAAATATTCTGTTGGTCAAAGATAAACTGAAAGGGAGCAACAGAGGAATCTAGGGCCTACCGGCATTTGGAAAAGTAGTACAAATATCCATCTGACATATAAACCCCTCAAAAAAAGTTCGGAAACGTTATTTTGGTTGATTATTCCTCCCCTTTAGTAATACCAATTGGTATTGTATTTTATATCGTTAGAAGGCCTGATTAGTCACCTTTACAACGAGGTACAAGTTGTAAGGATCATGCATTCTTGGAATGAGCAACACAGCTAAACGTGTGGGTAAGCGCCCCAAAAATATTTGCCAAAATCCTCTATATTCTTCTGTTGGTATTCTGTTGGTATTCACTCTCGCTTTGAGCTTCAAGTGCTGGCAGGTGTGATGTTCCCCGTCAGGAGTCTCTGTCGTGACTTCCCCACCACAGTGCCTATATGTGTTGACCATGTCAGGTTCTTGGTGATCTGGATACCAAGATACTTGAGCCTTCAGCGTCTGGAGCGAGAGGAATGGTCTGCTCCTCAATCAAACCAAGACCAAGGAGCTAGTTATAGACTTCCGCAGGTCTAAGCCACCTCGGTTGCCCATTAACATCCGGGGCGAGGATATCGAGGTGGTGAAGACCTACAAGTACCTGGGGGTACATCTGGACGACAAACTGGACTGGTCCGCCAACACAGAGGCACTCTACAAGAAGGGCCAGAGCAGGCTGTACTTCCTAAGGAGACTTAGGTCTTTTGAAGTGTGTGGAGAGATGCTGGCCATGTTTTACCAGTCTGTCATGGCCAGCATTCTCTTCTACGCTGCAGTCTGGGTGGAAACATCTCCAAGAGGGATACCAGACGGCTGGACAAGCTTGTAAAAAAGGCGGGTTCAGTGGTGGGAAGGAGCCTGGACTCTCTGGGGACGGTGGTGGAGAGAAGGACTAGGAGCAAGCTGCTGGGCGCTGAGTTTGTGATTGTTATTGTTTTATACCAGAGATTAAGCCATTTGGAAGATGGCACTTAGTAACGCAATAAAGGTTTTTATGCAGCAAACCAATGACTACGGATCGTGTATAACCAACAGAACACATCAAACTAGAACGCACGGCGCGTCAACCAGAGTCCGCGGGTTAGCATCTCAGTAGCTCAGTATTAGACTGTGCTCCTTTAACATTGTCAACCACCCCCTCCATCATGTCCTCGCTGGGCAAACCAGCAGCCGCCGCAGAGGGCGGTTCATTTCGGTACGCTCCAGGACGGAGCGATATAAAAAATAATTTATCCCGGCTGCACTAAGTCTGTTCAATGGCAACTAAAGTAGTAGTCGGGGTCAAGGCTCCTGAATCTGTATTTATTTATTTATTTTAATCATCATCATCACTTTTTAGTATTTCAATATAATAACTATAGACATATTTTTATCCACTTTTCTATCATGATCTCACTGTTTTTTATATACTATACATGGCTGGCCCAGTATTGTTGTCTGTCCTTTATGTTGTGTTGTCATGTGTTGTTTTTAGAGAGTGAATGAATTTCCCCACGGGGATAAATAAAGTATAATTGAATTGAATTGAGATAATAAAGCGTGAAAAACCGTTCACAGATGGTGACGACATGAAGGATTCATTCATTAAAATAGCAGAGCACCTATTTTCAGACTTCAAAAACAAAACCGAGATAATACAGAAAATTAAAGACATGCCACTCTCCGCAAAGACAGTGAAGGAAAGGGCCATTGAAATGGCAGGCAACATCACCAATCAGCAAATTAAGGACATTATTTCAGCTCCAGCATACTCAATTGCCTGTGATGAGTCGTGTGATGTGATCGATATTGAACAGGCAGTGCTGTTATGATCTTTATCTTTATTGTCATTGCTATAGTACAGGTACCAAACAACGACATTTAGGAGGGGTATGCTGTATGTGAACTCAGTCATTTTGATAGTAGGCTAATATAGACTTTTTGCCCCCACTCTGGACTCCTTTAGAGCCAAGTTAAAAACCCACCTCTTCCTAAATGATATTCCCTAAGTCTACTCCCTATTTGTTGTGAATTGTATGCCTGAGATTTATGTTTAAGTCGTCTGTGTCTGATTGCTTTCTGTGTTCCTTGTCTTTGTCTTTATCTGTTCCTTTACCCGGGCTGCGCCCCGGGCCGATGTAAAAGTTGGATGGGGGGCGCATTATAAATAAAATTAACATTAACATAGACACTTACAGCATGCGTTGCCTTCTATAAGGCTTTAAAAAAAAAAATCCAGACAGATTAGTTTTTAGTTTTTTTTGGTCCAATATGGCTCTTTGGGTTGCCGACATTTTGGGTTGCCGACCCCTGGCCTAAACATACCTGTACTAAAACAGGTACAAAGTTGCATTGGCTCACATTACTAGCATCTAATTTGGCACAAGTACTCATCAGACCCTGGAGTACTGATTCCTAGATTATTTGGGCTTATTCAGTCAGGTTTCCAAGTTGATATTCACTCTAAAAGCTGTTGTTTTTTTAGGCGGAGAGTGAATTTGAGATGTTCTAGCTCTATTTACTCTGACACAGCAACATATATTTTGATTCACTTCTACAGTCACCCCATAGGTGTTAGCTTTCATTTGATACCAAGATCATTATGAAGGCCCTTGTGATTGTGGGCATATTCTATATTCACTTTGGGCATGTCATTTCTAGCAGAAAACCTGAAAAATAGGGCCGATAAGAATTAATGTCCCGTTTTAGTTGATCCACTATCTCAATGCTATAATGCTCAGCGACGAGCAGCAATTGAGATTTCGTATAACGATCTAACAAATCACCCTCAACAAAATCCTCTACACTAGACATGATCCCAAAAGTAAAGCTCGCTTAACAGGTTATGAAGAAAAATGCATATATGGACGAAATATAACACTGGGAGCGTATAGGAGGCAATCTCTAGCTGACTGCCTAACCAAATCTAGCTAACTAATCTCAACCCTAGTCTTCATGCAGTTTTAGCGGGAGGCGTTTTAAACCCTAGCTCAGTAGCCCAGTGAAACCCCCAGCAAAGCTGATTGCTCCACCTTATGGCTCTGAATGGGTCCCCGAGACAATTGCTCTAGCCGCACCACCGCAACACTACCAGGAAGTGCTCAGCCAATCCCAAAGGAGAAAAGCCGTAAAGGGTAGCCGCATAACTATACGCTAACAGCCAGTGTATATCCCCGCTTGCTCCAATATACAAATCTCAACACCATTTACAAAGCGAATATTGCTGTCTCCACCCAAGCACCTCTCAAGCCCAAGAGAGAATACAAAATCAAAACCAAAAACTGTAGCCTACTACTCAGGATAAACTACAAAAATCTTAAGGTGTGCGTCCCCAAAACGCTTAACAAACGCCAATCAAATTTACAAGCCACACGCAGTGGATGGAAATTACAAGCCACACATAGTGGACAGAGATTCACAGAAACAAAATCTCATGGGAACCACACAAACAATGAACCACTCAAGACAAAACCGGGCTATATAAGCTTAAAGAAAACAAATGCTTACCAAAAGTTGATGGACGAGCCCCCATTTTGTTACGACCTGGCTCTGGGCCATAACAAAAAAGGAGACACACACCATATGAACAATATATAATTAAGTATTTATTAAATATAACTAAGGAGAACTAAGGCAATAGTCCAATGAGGTATGATAATCAGTATATCAGTAGTGTAAGTGAGTGGATGCAGTGGAAAGTATGGTGAGGAGGGTGTTGTATGGTGTGTAAAGCAACATAACAAATGGTGCTGGTGGAGAGAGAGAGAGAGAGCTGGGGACTGGAGCCTCTTTTAAACTCTAATCAGGAGACCCAGACAGCTGCGCTGAATCCACCTGATTGGGCTCCAGCCCCGCCCACCAGGTAGCCTACCTGGACAAACAAATGTTAGTAGGTCAAACAAGGCCAGAGGGCCGTCACAGACAGCAGATACATGACTCCTGTACAGGGGGTTAAGAGAGATACATGGGGGGTATTCCACATACCTTGATTAGTATATTGGCGATATAAAAAAAAGCGGCGTTCAGGCAACTCGTGATTGGAATTCAAGCCTCAGGTGATTCCTCGAACGAGGATCAGGCTTGTGTCATCAGTGTTCACAGAACACCGGCTTAGAAATCCTCGATATGGGCGCGTGCACGCAGACATAAAGAGCCCAGAAGAGTCGATTGTCGAAATGAATATACTACACCCCCTAGCGGTCCTACCTTTTGCGCAGCACTCCTACTTATTGATCTTCATGAAGACGAAAAATAAGATGTAAAATAGTGCAATACTGCCGCAATTAACAAGGCGAGGGAAATTATTTGGCCAGAAATTGCTGACCGATTAAATGCGTAGGTCATACTAGCCCCAGTTATTGTTACATGTTCATATTTTAATAAATGAATATTTACTACTGTGGTGATATCAGCAGCAGGCTACATACAGTCATATTGTCACGATGGCATAGTGGTATCGACCGCTGCCATAGTATTTATTAGTCATTTTAAGACGGTGGTTCAAATCCCTCTTCTGACACACATTTTACTGCATTTCGTTGTCTGAATCTAATCTAAAATCTAATCTAAAAAAGTATGTAGGCTATAAAATGATGGTGCAGGCTAATTTACAAGAACTGACACGATTACAATGGTGTTTGAAGCCTTTCTGAGTAGTAAATTATGTTCTTCTAACTGGACCCTGGATTTGGCATAGATAATGTTTTCTTATGATTACTGATGGATAGATGAAGAAGGGACGGCCCAGCACCCCAAACGACTACAGACCTGTCGCCCTGACACCACAGGTCATGAAGATCCTGGAGAGGCTAGTGCTGCAACACCTTAAGCCCCAGGTGAAGGACTTCCTGGACCCCCGGCAGTTTGCATACCAGGAGAGCATGGGGGTGGAGGATGCCATAATTTACATGCTGCACAGGGCCTACACACACCTGGAGAGGCCACAGAGCATGGTGAGGACCATGTTCTTCGACTTCTCCAGTGCATTTAACACTATCAAGCCATCACTGCTGGCTGACAAACTAGCAGTGATGTGTGTGGAGGACTCCCTGACGGCTTGGATCCACAACTACCTCACAGACAGGCGTCAGTATGTGAGACTGCAGGGCTGTCAGTCTGAGGTGGTGGTGTGCAACACCGGTGCCCCCCAGGGAACTGTCCTGTCACCCTTTCTCTTCACCCTCTATACCTCCGACTTCCAGTTTAGCTCCGACCAGTGCCACCTGCAGAAGTTTTCGGATGACTCCTCTATCGTCGGTTACATCACAGACGACAGGGATGAGGAGTACAGGGCCCTGGTGGAGAGCTTTGTGCAGTGGTGCGACACCAACTACCTTTTGCTTAACACCAGCAAAACAAAGGAGTTGGTGGTGGATTTTAGGAGGAAGAGAAGGACCCCAGCCCCCATCACCATCAAGGGGGGGGAAGTCGAGAGGGTGGACTCCTACAGGTACCTGGGAGTACAAATTAATAACAAACTGGACTGGACTGACAACACCGAGGCTCTTCTCAGGAAAGGGCAGAGCAGACAGTTTTTCCTGAGAAGGCTGAGGTCTTTCGGTGTCTGCAACAAGCTGCTGCAAATGTTTTATCAGTCGGTGGTTGCCAGCGTTCTGTTCTTCGCCGTGGCCTGCTGGGGTGGAAACATCTGTGCCAGGGATGCTGCGAAGCTAGCCAAACTGGTGAAGAAGGCCAGCTCTGTGGTGGGGACCGGGCTGGACAGCCTAGAGGTGGTGGCAGAACAGAGGATGGGGAAAAAACTGGCGGCCATGCTGGCCAATCCCTCCCACCCGATGTACTGCGAGCTGGCGGGGATGAGGAGCAAGTTCAGCCACAGATTTGTTCTCCCCCGTCAAAGTACAAAAATATTTGGACAGTTCTTTGTTCCAGCTGCACTCCGACTCTACAACCAGGCCCTGCAGGGTGGGGGAGACCTGGAGCTGGAACTTTTGGAACTTTTTACTTATTGAGCCTGCACTGTTTTATTATTATTTATTTATTTATTATTTATAAGTATTTTATTGAATGTTTTTCTGTTTTCTGTATTGAATGTTTTCTGCCCTAACTGAGCTGTTTGACAACAAAATTTCCCCATTGGGGACAATAAAGGTTTTCAATCAATCAATGATTCACTTAGACAGATATATATATATGTTATAATGTGAGCATTATACCTAGGATTTATATTGAGATGCAATATCTATGTTTTCCCACCAGGGGGAGTTATGGGTTAAAGGGATAGTATTTCTAGGACTACAGATATGTAGGCAGGATGTGTTTCCGTATCCGGTATTCAGAGATAGTTTTACAGGTGCGCAGTGTAAGACGCACAGACATGTATGTATGACTCCATGCTCCCGTTCTATATAAAGTACAAACCGAAAGGACATCAAGCGTCATGTGGCTTATTTACGTTTAAAGGTTACCACATATTTTTGGCGACGAGGATAAACTGGATTTTCGACGAGTCGTCCCGGTTTTGTTTTTGTTAGTGTGAGCTAGGCTAAGGGTAGCTAGCTGGACAGCTAACGGATGAGCAACGCCGGCAGTGGTACTGCAGAGGATTCGCTCGTGGACGGGGAAGCATCGGAGGAAGAGCTGAGTGAGGAAGAGGAGCCTCGCGTTCAGATGGCTACGTTCGGGACCATCAGTGAGTTTGTGGAGGCAAACGAAGACTGGACAGAGTATGAGGAAAGGCTGGGACACTTTTTCTCTGCAAATGGAATTAATGAGGAGGCTAGGAAGCGCTCCATTCTCCTGAGTGTGTGTGGGGCAAAGACTTATAAGCTAATAAGGAATTTAGCCACACCACAGAAACCGGGGGAAATTCCATACGTGGACCTAGTCAAGCTCGTGGGGAACCACCACAATCCACGACCTTCTGTGATAGTTCAACGTTTTAAATTTCACAGTCTGTTCAGGAAGACAGGTCAGTCTGTAGCCAATTTTGTAGCCGAGCTACGTCAGCTGTCGGAGCATTGTGAATTTGGGGCAGTGTTGGATGACATGCTCCGTGACAGGTTAGTTTGCGGCATTAGTAATGACCCCATACAGCGCCGCCTGCTGGGGGAAGCCCCACCACTGACTTTCAAAAAGGCCCTGGAGATTTCCCAAGGTATGGAGATGGCTGCTAACAATGCTAAAGACATACAGAGAGGGAGTGGGTTGTCGCAGACAGCGACAGTGCACCAAGTCAGGAGGGATCATACCCATAAAGCGTCTGGTAAAAATGAGAGTTTCGCAAAAAGGGGGGAATGTTTTCGATGTGGAGGATCACATTATGCAAATGACTGCAGATTTAAAGAGACTGTTTGCCATAATTGTAATAAAAAGGGACACCTAGCAAAGAAGTGCAGGAGTTCAAAAGACAATAAAATGAGCAAGGGCAAGCCTTGGCAGGGGAAACCTAGACAGGCTCAGGCAGACACACACCACCTGGAAGAAGCAGACGAAGAGGCAGCGTGTGCATACAACATGTTCGGAGTGGAGACAGATGAGGAGCCACCTGAACCCAATTATGCCACTGTCACTGTCAGGGGACAGGACGTAAAGTTTGAGATTGACTCAGGGGCTACTGCATCGGTCATCAGTGAGGAGACCTACAGGAAGACATGGGGGTCTAACCTACCGCCCATCAGCCCATCAAAACTGAGACTCAGGACATATACAGGTCAGCCCATACCGCTTATAGGAGTGCTATATGTGGACATTTCAGCAGAGAACCAGAAGGCAAAAGCCAGGCTGGTGATACCTAAGGGCAGGGGACCAAGTCTGTTGGGCCGTGATTGGCTAAGGAAAATTAAACTCAACTGGCATGATGTTAAGTATGTGCACACGACAGACACGACAGCGAATATCCTGCATCGATACAGTGATGTTTTCAGGGACGAGCTGGGCACGCTGAAGGGGGTAACCGTGAAACTCCATGTTGACCCTGAGGCCGCCCCACGGTTTTTCAAGCCAAGGTCGGTGCCCTATGCCATGAAGGTCAAAGTGGAGGAGGAGTAGTTGGAACGTTTACAGAAGCAAGGCATCATTGAACCCGTCCAGTTTTCAAGGTGGGCGGCTCCCATTGTCCCAGTCCTGAAAGAAGACAAAACAGCAAGGATATGTGGAGACTACAAGGTGACGGTAAATCAGGTCGCTAGGCTGGAGGAGTACCTGTTTGCAACCTTGTCAGGGGGTAAGCTTTTCACAAAGCTAGACATGAGCCATGCTTACCAGCAACTGCAGCTGGACGAAGAGTCAAAATAATATGTCACAATTAACACTCACAAGGGCTTATTCAAATATAATCGCCTTGTGTTTGGGGTGGCATCCAGCCCCGCCATTTTCCAAAGACCAATGGACACATTGTTACAGGGTATTCCGCACGTAGCGGTATATCTCGATGATATCCTCATCACGGGGGCCACGGAGGCGGAGCATCTGGCTAACCTAGAGCAGGTGCTGAAACGACTCTCAAACGCAGGACTGCGTTTGAAACGTGCCAAGTGTGTGTTCCTGGCACCGAGCGTGACCTACCTGGGACACAAGATCACAGCACAGGGGCTGACAGCCGCGGAAAAAGGGTATTCACAGTTAGATAAAGAAGGTCTAGCTGTTGTTTTTGCTGTGAAACGTTTCCATCAATACCTGTATGGACGGGCATTCACTATTACGACGGACCATAAACCTCTGATGAGCCTGTTCAGTGAGACAAAATGCATCCCACCGCTGGCCTCAGCCAGGATACAGCGTTGGGCTCTCACACTGTCAGCCTACCAGTACACTATAGTGTTCAAAGCGGGTAAGGATAACGCAAATGCCGACGCGCTGAGTCGACTGCCGTTACCAGAGACACCCTCTGCTACATATGTGCCTCCAGAGACTGTGTTTTCATTGGAGAGGCTAGCAGAGACACCTATAAAAGCGACACAAATCAAACAGTGGACAGAGAGGGACCCGGTCCTGTCTCGAGTCAAGACCTTCCTTTTGCAAGGTTGGCCCAGTGTCGTGGAGGGAGAGGAACTGAGGCCTTATGCTAAACGCAAAACAGAACTGAGCCTGCAGGACGGCTGCATCTTCTGGGGGTCGAGGGTCATCGTACCTTCCCCAGGCCGGTCACAAGTTGTGGAGGAGATACATGAGACTCATCCAGGAGTGTCCCGGATGAAAAGCCTTGCGAGATCTTACGTCTGGTGGCCAAGAATGGACGATGATCTGGAGAGCAAGGTGAAATCATGCACACAGTGTCAGACAAATCAGAACAATCCACCGCCAGCCCCGTTGCACCCATGGGAGTGGCCAGACCGCCCCTGGTCTAGGCTGCATGTGGACTTCGCAGGACCCTTTATGGGACAGATGTTTCTGATAATGGTAGACGCACACTCAAAATGGATAGAAGCCCATATTATGAGCAATATCACAGCCCCCACAACCATAGACCAACTCAGACAAGTGTTTGCAGTCCATGGGTTGCCCGACACCCTGGTCTCTGATAATGGCCCGACGTTCACTAGTGAGCTATTCAGTGAATTCATGCAACAGAATGGCATTAATCACATTAGGACGGCGCCGTTCCACCCAGCCTCAAATGGTTTGGCTGAGCGGGCTGTTCAGACAGTGAAAGAGGGGTTAAAGAGGATGACAGGAGACTCTCTAAGCACTAAACTTTCACGTTTCCTGTTTACCTATCGCCTCACGCCTCAAACGACAACGGCGCGCACGCCAGCAGAGATGCTGATGGGGCGTAGGCCTAAGGCAAGATTGGACTTGCTGCGCCCAGACATGAAGGCGAAAGTGCAGAGGAAGCAGGAGAAGCAGAAGGAGCAACATGATCAGCATGCAAAAGAGAGACAGTTAGAACCTGAGGACAATGTCTATGTGAGAAACTTCAGTACTATCAACAAGCAACCGTGGCTGCCTGGCGTTATTCTGAAACAGAGTGGCCCAGTCTCCTATGTTGTTAAACTGACTGATGGACGTGTTTTCCGTAGACACCAGGACCATGTACGTCTGCGTCACGAGACAGTTTCAGAGACAGATCGCACCACGGTGGATACCCATGTGAGACAGACTATTGGAGACGTATGTTCACCAGTGACTGTACCAGAGAGAGACTCACTAGGAGAGGTGTCTGTGTCCCCAAGAGAAGTGGGACTTCCCCACACTGACACTCAGACCCCTCTCAGGCTCTCAACCCCAGAGCCACCCAAACCTCAGTCACCTGTGGTGGGTCCGAGGTCACCAGGAGTATTGCGCAGGTCACAGCGTGATCGCAAACCTCCCGACAGAATGAATGTTTAATGGGACAGTTATGAAAGTATAACTGTTTAAAAATGTTATGTTTTTCAAGTGCCTTATTTTGTAAGCTGTTGCTAAGACATTTTCTGGTATATATATATTTTTAGAGAAAAGTACAAGGGTAAGACCCTACTGTTATTTTTGTATTGCATTGACATTTGGGAATGTTGAAATTTAAAGGGGGAGAGGTGTTATAATGTGAGCATTATACCTAGGATTTATATTGAGATGCAATATCTATGTTTTCCCACCAGGGGGAGTTATGGGTTAAAGGGATAGTATTTCTAGGACTACAGATATGTAGGCAGGATGTGTTTCCGTATCCGGTATTCAGAGATAGTTTTACAGGTGCGCAGTGTAAGACGCACAGACATGTATGTATGACTCCATGCTCCCGTTCTATATAAAGTACAAACCGAAAGGACATCAAGCGTCATGTGGCTTATTTACGTTTAAAGGTTACCACAATATATATGTTGTAAATCGATTTGCATGAAGGCTTCGGTTAAATGTAAAAAAACTAAAAAACGGCATTAAATTAAATCAAGTTTCGAACCGGAAACTTTCAGACCTCTAGCTGGCTGCCTCAACCCCTGCGCCAACCACACCACTGTGATGAAGGCAATGCAAGTTCATAGACATACCTATTTTTTTAATATACTTTTTTATTTATCTATCTATCTGTCTATCTATCACACTTTCAAAATATCAAGTTATCTATCACACAATCAAACTATCTATCTATCTATCCATCGATCGATCACACTTTCAAAATATCAAATGATCTATCTATCACACAGACAAACTATCTATCTATCTATCTTGTAAAAAGTGGGAACTAATATTTCCTAAAAGACACTTGACGGAACTGTCGTTTGGGATATAGTTTCCGCCTGTGAGACATTTTTGACGCACGTATTACCTAAACCAGCCTCTAAACCTGCTCGCGACCAGAATTACAAGAAGGATTGGTTGCATAGCAATTATTTGAGCCACATTGATGGATCACACACCTGGATCAGAGTTAATCGCGCTTCGTGGAATACCCTCCTGGTCATATAGAGTTGATTTGAATTGGCTACAGTTTTGAATGGACATTATCTTGTTGGGTTTAACCTGTGAGGATCATTAGTTTTAACTTTCCCTCATTGGCCCATTAAATGTAGCCTATTGATATGTTTTACACAGGCTCTGAAGTTTTCTATACTACACTCACCTGCACACAGGTCAACAAACAACTTGAGAGGATTGTTTCCGGCCACACCTACAATCCTGCACCTGACCAGGTGAGGGCAGTCTTGGAGCTTAGCATAGACTTCAGCAACAGTGCATGAGCCTTTTCTCAGAGCTGCGGACAGAGTGGGTTTATGTAACAGAGACATTTGATGAGATGATTCCCAGGGGCGAGAATGGCGGATCATGGCAGAGGAAGAGGGTGGGACCGGACTGTGAATGGACGTGAGATTGATTGATTGATTGAAAACTTTATTAGAAGATTTGCAGAAGTAGGTACATGAAAGTACATATTACATACAAGGTCAACTAACAGGATAAAAACCCAAGAAAGCCACTGGCTTATTTCAATTGGGGTCCTTGATTCTCAATTCATCGTTACATGTAAGACAGACAAAAAAGCTAGTACTATCTACAAGATAATACAGACAAATAACTATTACTATCTACAAGATAAACACACATCCATCATGGGAAGAACAATACAACAAAACATAAGGTATGTACAGCGGGTAGGACAGGTGGGGACATACACCACAGGTGGGGGCGGGGGACAAAACACAAAGTATGTACAGTGGGTAGTTCGGGTCTTTTAATCTGATTTTTGATTTAGAGGGTCCAGTTACGGATTGCAGCCTCCTGTAAATGTTTTTTGAGAGTGGTTTTGAAGGTGGGCAGTGTTTTGCACTCCTTTAAGATTATAGGAAGGGCGTTCCACATTTTTACTGCATAGTTTGCAAACGAGTTTAACCCCTTGTTTGTGGTGCAACGCGGTTGAACGTGGTTCGTGGAGCTTCCTCTGGTGTTGTATGTGTGGACGTTGTTCACTTTTTGGAAGTATGTTGACAGGTACTTGGGTGTCTTTGTGGTGTAGCGTATCTTGAAGACCAGGCCCAGTGCAAGCTGCTGCACTCTGTCAACTACTCGTAGCCAATCAAGGCTCAAAAAATGAGCAGCGGTTAGATGTGTCCTAGGGTTGAGGCCTAGCAGAAGCCTAACCAGTTTATTTTGGGCTGTCTGGAGTCTTGTTTTATGGGCCTTTGTGGTTCTATAGTACCATGATGTTACGGCATAGTCGAAGTGACATTGAATGAGAGCTCCTGATAGGGTCCTCAGTGTGTTTTTACTGACAAGTGAGGATATCCTGTACAAGAATCTAGTTCTATGGTTAACTTTTTTGATTACTTTTGCTGCCATTTTATCTCCGGAAAGATTTGCCTCTAAGATGGAGCCCAGGTATGTAATATCCTCTTTTCTTGTGATATTAATGTTACCCACTTTTATTTTAAAATTTTCAGCCTTTCTGAGTTTAGATGGGGATCCGTATAGGATGGTTTCAGTTTTACCTAGGTGTATTGATAGTTTATTGTCAGCTAGCCAGATGCAGATTCTACTCAGTTCAGTGCTTAGCGCTTTTTCCACCTGCAATATGTCCCTGTCAGAGACCAGCAGAGCCGAGTCATCCGCGAACAGGAACAAATTGCAATCACATGCTGATGACATGTCATTCACATATATTAGGAACAGTAAAGGTCCCAAAATGCTTCCTTGTGGAACGCCGCAGGTCACTGGGAGGGGGGGGGACAGTGTTCCGTTCACACTAACCACCTGTTCCCTCCCCTCTAAGTAGGATTGCATCCAGCTCACCGATGACAGGTGGTAGGAACAAACCAAGAAGTGAGGAGGACGCAGGAATGGTGGTAGATGGCGGGGAATTTGAGAGTCCGATAAATAGGAAAGCTAAACGTAAAAAGAAGAAACAGCATCATGATGAATACAGTTCACGTTCTGAATCCGATGATGATGTAATTGTTGAAGAGATAATTGATCGAAAGGAAGAGAATAGTAAAGTAATTCTGAAACTGCTTGATGAAGGTGCTTCGTTTGGTGAATGGAATCCGATTCGTCTAACCACATCGATAAAGAAAGCGATAGGAGATGTGAGTAGTGCAAGAGTTCTACGGAATGGATCACTTCTGGTGTTTTGCAGAGATGGTTTGCAGCGAGGCAAGGCTACAAAGCTTACAATGCTTGAGGGTAAGAAAGTGCTAGCAACATTGACCAGTGATAAAAAGATGGTTCGAGGTGTGATATCGGCCATTCCTTCAAATGTGTCCATAGAACATATTAAGGATCACTTGAAGGGAGCTAAAATCAGTGAGGTAAAGCGCCTGAGAACCACTCGCAATGGAGAGAAGTGTGATAGTTTGTCAGTTCTTCTGATATTTGACGAGGAAAGGTTACCTTCTAAAGTATTCATCGGATATATGTGCTATGATGTTAGGCTATATATTCCCCCACCACTGAGGTGCTTCAAGTGCCAAAAGTTTGGGCATGTGGCGGCTGTGTGCAAAGGCAAGCAGAGATGTGGAAGGTGTGCTGGTGACCATGAGTATGGGAGATGCGAAGAGAATGCCAAACTAAAGTGTTGTAACTGCGGGGGGGAACATAGCTCTGCTTACGGGGGTTGTGAGGTCAGTAAGAAAGCAGCGGAAGTACAGCGTGTAAAAGTTTCTCATGGGATCACATATGCTGAAGCAGCTAAAAGAGTGATGAAGCCAGGTGGATTCACCGCTAGTGTTGAGATCGTCAGGGCAGAACAAGGAGAGGAGAGCAGCATAACTAAATCATGTGAGGGATGTAGTAAAGTAAAGGAAGATACATTGGTGGTGGGGAAACATGATTTTGTACTCTTTATGGTTGATGTAATTAATTGTTCCTCACAAGCGAACAGTAAGACAGAGAAGATACAAATAATAGTGAAAGCAGCGAAGAGATATCTGGGAATAAAGGGTCTGGAATGTGATGGAGTTGAGAAGATTCTAAAACTAAATGCACAACTACACTCATCACCTGGTGATGCTGGTCCTTCATAATGTGCTTAAGTATATTACAGTGGAATGCAAGAAGTCTCATTGCTAATGGACAGGAATTTAACAAATTTGTTGTAGACTTACAAAAGAAACCTAATGTAATATGTATACAGGAAACATGGTTGAGACCGCAATGGGATTTTGTAATACAGGGTTATGTAGGTATTCGGAATGATAGGAAGAATGGGAATGGTGGTGGTGTGGCTACATTTGTTAAAAATGGGACAATATTCAAAGTAATTAACTTGGGGAAAGAACATGAGTCAATAGTGGTGAAAATTTGGACAGGGAAAGATGAGTTTGTAATAGTGAACTATTATAATCCATGTAAAAGATTATGTCATGACACATTAGATATGGTGGGTGCACAAGCACAGGGTAAAGTGATATGGTGTGGGGACTTTAATGCACACAGTGCATTGTGGGGGGGTGAAAGAACAGATGCAAATGGTTTAATTATAGAGGAATTTATAGAGGATAAGGGATTGGTGTGTATGAATGATGGGAGAGGTACTAGATATAATAGTGCTCAAAATAAGGAGAGTGCAATAGATTTAACACTGGCTTCAATGGGAATTGCAGGTATCACAAATTGGGAAGTGTTAAGGGAGTCTACAGTGGGGAGTGATCATTACCCTATAAGTATTATGCTTGGAGTAGAAGTAAATCAAGAAGAGGACATTAAGATACCGAGATGGAAGTTGGATAAAGCTGACTGGGAGAACTTTCAGCAAATTAGTTGGGTCAAGGTTGAACCGTTACTTAGAGAGGAAATATTAGATGTGGATGAGTTTAATGAGAAGTTGGTGTCAGCCATTATAGAGTCAGTACAGGAAACAATACCGATGAGTAAAGGGTGTAAAGATAGGAAGAATG
Source organism: Nansenia antarctica (assembly GCF_963989245.1). NCBI lineage: Eukaryota > Metazoa > Chordata > Actinopteri > Argentiniformes > Microstomatidae > Nansenia > Nansenia antarctica. The sequence continues at coordinate 20,879,043 of NC_137691.1, forward strand.
TACCTTGGTGGGATAAAGAGTGTTGGCAAGCAGTTAAGCATAGGAATAGTTCATTTAGACAGTTGAAAAAACATCATTCTCTGGAATCATTAATTCAATATAAAAGGGCACAAGCAGTAGTTAGGAAAACTATAAAAACAGCTAAACGGACATACTGGAGGAAATATTGTAATACGATAGGAAGGGAGACTAAGCTGTCTGATATATGGGGAATGATCCGAAGAATGAGTGGAATTAAAAGGAATTATGTAATACCAGTGTTGACAGGTAGCAATAAATCAGCAGTCAGTAATAAAGATAAGGCAGAACTTCTGGCAGAAACACTAGTGAAAGTTCACAGTTCAGGTAATTTAACAGTAAATGCTAGACACCGTAGGGATACAATTCTTGCTCAGAATATAGATGTTAATGTAAAGAAGAGTGCAACAAGGGATAGTTTAGATTTACCTTTTACATTGCTTGAATTAAAAAGGGCTGTAAATGTGAGGAGGCAATCATCACCAGGGAAGGATGGTATTTGCTATAGTATGTTAGCTCATATGAAGGATCATGCATTATATGTAGTATTAAAGTTGTTTAATAAAGTGTGGGAATCAGGTAAAATTCCAAACAAATGGAAACACTCAATCATTGTACCTATTTTAAAACCAGGTAAAGACCCATCAGATCCATCAAGCTACAGACCAATAGCACTTACATCACAGTTAGGGAAAACTATGGAGCGAATGATCACAGAAAGGCTAACATACTATTTAGAAAGTAAAGAGTTGTTCTCTCCTTTTCAAAGTGGGTTCCGTAGAGGAAGAAATACTATGGATTCCATTTTACGTCTTGAGTCAGAAATTAGGAAAGCTCAAACTAACAAAGAAATGGTGTTAGCTGTCTTTTTCGATGTTGAGAAAGCTTATGATATGTTGTGGAAGGAAGGATTGCTAATCAAATTAAGTAAACTGGGGGTAGATGGTAGGTTATATAACTGGGTGTTAGATTTTCTTTTTGGCAGGACAATACAGATAAGGGTAGGGACAGAACATTCAAAGGAATACAGGGTTGAGAATGGGACTCCACAGGGGAGTGTTTGTAGTCCAGTATTATTCAATGTCATGATTAATGACATCTTTGAACAAATAGAAAAAGGAATAGGGAAGTCTTTGTATGCAGATGACGGGACCTTGTGGATAAGGGGGCGGAATCTGAGATACATAGAGAAGAAAATGCAGATTGCAATTGAGAAGGTGGAACAATGGGCAAATGAGTGGGGGTTCAAATTATCTATACCTAAAACACAGGTAATAGTTTTTTCTAAACGATCGAGAGAAGTGTCATTGAAATTATATGGGCATACTTTAGAACAGGTTCATGTAATTAGATTCCTTGGTGTTTTATTTGATGAAAAGTTGACCTGGAAACAGCACACGGATAAAGTAAAAGATAAATGTAAAAAGGTCAATAACCTGTTAAGATGCCTGTCAGGGAGAGATTGGGGAGCAAGCAGAGCAGCATTGTTTAATGTGTATCAGGCTTTGATGAGGGCTTCTCTAGATTATGGATGTTTAGGATACATGTCAGCAGCAGTAAGCCATCTTAAAAAGTTGGATGTGCAACAATCACAAGGACTTAGAATATGTAGTGGAGCTTTAGAATATGTAGTGGAGCTTTTAAAACATCCCCAGTAGCAGCAATACAAGTTGAAGTTGGGGAACAGCCACTGTGGATACGCAGAATTAAACTATTGTTAGCTTACTGGGTTAATCTCCAAGGTCAGAATAGTTCACATCCAACTAGGTCTATTGTACAAGATTGTTGGGAGCATAATAAGACTCATTATATGAGTTTTGGATGGATAGGGAATACAATAGCAAAAAGGTACGATTTAGATAAATTACGGTATAGTCCAGTAATCCCGCACTCAATTATTCCACCCTGGTTATATGTGAATCCATTAGTAGATTTAGATATACAGCAAGAACTACGAAAGAAGTCCAAACATGCACATCCTGGGAATGTGGTACAAAACTATATTGGTCAGCACTATACAGGCAAGTTCTTAATTTTTACAGATGGCTCAAAAGACCCAGAGACAGGACGTACAGGAGCTGCAGTATTCTTCCCACAGTATAAAACAGGAATTAAAAAAAGAACCACTGATCATTTATCAGTGTACACAGTGGAGCTCCTAGCAATATTGACAGCATTAGAATGGTTGGTAGAGAATAGGGTTAGTAATGCACTCATTGCCTCTGACAGTTGGGCAGCACTGTCAAGTATCAGATCGTTGAAATCATGCAGACAGGATATTGTTTTCAAGATCCATCATTTAATTTATGTAATATATAGTATGGATATCACTGTTTGCTTTGTTTGGGTTCCTGCTCATGTAGGGGTAGAAGGAAATGAAGATGCGGATATATTAGCTAAGCAGTCACTTAAATCAGAATCAATAGAAATGGATATTCCACTTAGTAAAGCTGAGGTCAAATCAATCATTAACAAACACATGCAGGAACTATGGCAAGAAAACTGGAACAGAAATGAAACAGGAAGGCATTTGTTTAACATTCAAAAGAAAGTCGGAATAGGAAGTAGGATGGGCAGGAACCGGAAAGAAGAGACAGTGATATCCCGGCTCAGGATAGGTCATACTGGGTTGAATGACACACTTTACAGAATAGGAAAACACCCAAACGGCATTTGTGCACACTGCAATAACCCGGAATCTGTTCAGCATGTGCTGCTGGAATGTGGAAAATATGAAGAACAGAGAAAGCTCCTGAAAGCAGCAATTCAGAAAGCTAAGTTAAGGTTTACTGTAGGGAACTTACTTGGAAACACAGATACAGTAAATAACCAGGTAATTAAATATCTGAAAGAAACAGGATTGATAGGTAGGATTTAACCCTACCCCTCCCCACCATTTTGTTTATTTCTTTCATTTACATTTTTCCCCCTACCCCTCCCCACCATTTTGTTTATTTATTTCATTTACAATTTTCCACCTGTCAAGCTAACGTTCCACACAGTCCGGTAGGGGGTGGTAATGCGCCACACAGTCCAGTAGGTGGCGGTAATGCACCTTAAGCTGGTTGCCAACCGCCAATCAAATAAAAAGAAGAAGAAGAAGATGATTCCCAGACGGATGGCGGCCTGTGGGAGAGGGAGAGCAGGTGGGGAGACTGTGTATGGACGAGAGTTGACAGGTGGTAGGAACAGACCAGGAAGTGAGGAGGAATCAGTAATGGAGTTTGGTGGCGGGGAATTTGAAAGTCAGATGAGTAGCTAAACGGAAAAAGAAAAAGCAGGATTATGAAAATAGTTCATATACCGAATCTGAAGGGGAAGCAACATTTGAAGAGGTAAGAGATCGAAAGGAAGAGAGTAAAGTAATTGTGAAGCTACTTGATGAGGGTGAGTCGTTTGGTGAGTGGAATCCGATTCGGCTAACTAATACAATAAAGAGGGCGATAGGTGAAGTGAATAGTGCTAGAGTTCTACGAAGTGGATCACTTCTGGTGTTTTGCAGGGATGGGTTGCTACAAGACAAGGCTACTAGGCTAACTGTGCTTGATGGTAAAAAGGTGCAAGTAACAGTGATCGATGACAAAAAAAATGGTTCGAGGGGTGATATCGGCAATTCCTATAAATGTGTCAATAGAGCATATTAAAAATAACTTGAGGGGAGCCAAAATCAGTGAGGTAAAACGCCTGAAAACCACTCGTAACGGAGAGAAATGCGACAGTTTGTCAGTGCTGCTGGTATTTGATGAGGAAAGGCTACCTCCTAAAGTCTTTATAGGATACATATAATGTGCTACGAGGTAAGGCTATATATCCCCCCGCCATTGAGGTGCTTCAAGTGCCAAAACTATGGGCATGTAGCGGCTGTGTGCAAAGGCAAGCAGAGATGTGGAAGGTGTGCTGGAGATCATGAATATGGGAAATGTGGAAAGGAGGCTAAACTAAAATGTTGTAACTGCGGGGGGGAACATAGCTCTGCTTACGGGGGATGTGAGGTCAGTAAGAAAGCAGCAGAAGTACAGCGGGTAAAAGCGTCTCATGGGGTCACATATGCTGAAGCAACCAAAAGAGTGATGAAGGCAGGTGGATTTAGGCCGAATCCCGATTCCCTTTTCTACCCCTATGGCTTGTTTTCGAGTGCCACTCGAATGTGAGCCAAGGCCTCGGAACAGAGCCACAAGCCATAGTGGTTGAAATCTTTCCCTATGAAATGGGACAACCCTTCAAGACCCTGATACGTCATCAGTAGTAGGAAAGCATTGACGCTCGCGATTCATTCACAACTTAGGTTTTATGCTATCAATCGATCAAACAAGTCATCAAATAAAAAAGAACAATGCTTCATTATCAGACCATGACAGAATAATGGCGCTCTAACCTGTATGAAACCTGTGCTCCTATCCTGCCAGCAGTGGCGGCTGGTGCACATTTTTTTGGGTGGGGCACAGGTTATGGGGGCATGCTCCACGGGGAAGAATATCAACTTTAAAATCTGGATTTACAGTCGATTTTAGCATGAGAATAGCTCTACCCCCCTGTACAGACCTCTTCATCCCCTCTACCCCCCTGTACAGACCTCTTCATCCCCTCTACCCCCCTGTAGGGGTGGGACGATTAGAAAATGTCATGTCACGATTATCGTGGGCAAAATAATCGCGATCCACGATATTATCGCGAGAATTAAAAAAATTAAAAAAATAAAATAGTTTTTTTAGAATGCCAATAAAACACACTGTAATCACTTTAACTTAGATTTTGTTGTATTTTTATTGAATCATGTTAATAACATTAACATCATTTTTAAAACATCTTGACAAAAATAAAAATCTTAAATAAGGTAATGATAAATTATAAGGTATCACTGCATAAATAAAGGAAAAAAATACTGTCAAACAAAACTTGAACACTGACACTTTTCTGTCATCAAACGGAGTGCTAGCCTTGTGGCTTAGAGACTTGAAAGCTTCAAGATAGGTTAAAGTGCAAAAATGTCAACATGTTCACTTTTTCTGCCTTTAGCTGTGCTCGGAGAGGTGTGAGTATGTGCCCACTGGCACTAAACACTCTCTCTGAAGGAACACTAGTTGCAGGTATGCATAGAAGCCTGCGTGCAACCCTGGAAAGGTGAGGCGATGGACACGGGGCCGATGCAGCCATGGTGAGAAGGCTAGCATACGTTAGTGACTGACTGACAAGGCTGACTTGACAGTCACGTTACCCATGCAGGCTGAACAATCGCGCGAGACAAATTTCTGTGAGGATATTCGCGCGCGGCTCATGTGAGAAATCTCAATTATATTACTATTTATTTATAACATACGATTATTACATCCTCCCTCTCGCCAGTTTGGGGCAACATAGACTTCTCCCCTGGTGCCACGGATAGGGGTTTCAAGCGGTGGGACAGCAAAGGGATGGTTACTATCTGACATTTATATGATACGGAAATACTACTTTCATTTGACCAATTATGTAAGAAATATGACCTACCACGAAATGAGTTTTTCAGATACCTTCAGATACGAAGTTTTTTAAATAGCCAAAAAGACACTGGCCTCTGTCACCATCCCTCTCCGCTGGAGGAGATAGTCTCTGCTGGAAAGACGAGAGGCATTCTGGGGCTTGGGTATAGAGCACTTTCGAAATATGATAAAGGCAAACCTGCATTTACGCCCAAAGACTGGAATAATGACCTGAACATTAATACTGATGCAGCAACTTGGTCACTAATATGGCAATCGGCAAACGACATCTCAATCTGTAATAGGACGAAGGAAACGCAATTTAGACTACTACAACGTTTGCAGATTACTCCCCAACTTAGACATAAAATGGATCATAACAAATCGGAAATGTGTACAAAGTGTATTACCGAGGTTGGGAGCTTTGTTCATTGTGTTTGGACTTGTAGATATATAGATGATTACTGGAAAGGTATAGTGGATAAAAATTCATCTAATTCTAGATGTTACATTGGATAAGGACCCCATGTGTCTATTGTTTGGGTTGCCAGACAAACAACTTAAAAGTTTGCATTCCAAAAGACTTCTGTGTATCCTCACTTTTTGTGCAAGGAAAAATATATTGCTGAAATGGATAGACTGCAAACCGCCTACAATAGCTGGATGGCACAAGGTAATTTTTGATATGATTCCTATGGAATATCTGACATATAGGTATAAGTGTAAGATAAAGACATTCTATAAGATTTGGTCTCCGTTCTTAGATTATATTGGTACCAGACTGGCTGCCATTGTAATGAAAGGTTTGGTGGATTACACTCAAGAAAGTACACAAGACTAATGTGTAACAGATCTACAATGTATGGGTCACAATATTATTTACTGTGCTGGTGTTGTGCTGCCGCTGTGTTTAGGACTGTAAGACATGGATGCTGTCTCCGATGGGGGTGATCCCCCCATATATTATGGCATTTGTTGTCATTTTCTTTTCTGTTTATTTCTGATATGTGACATGGCCTCCTCCCCCCCTGTTTTTTTGTTTTTGTTTTGTTTTGTTTGTCTTTGTTTTTTGTTTGTTAGTTTGTTTCAAAAAAAAAAAAAAGAGAAAGAACATTTTCTGTTATTGTTTATGGACAATGTACTGCATAACAAAGTGCAAAACTAGTTTTCTACTATTAATGGGACAATAACCTCCCCCACGGATACTAGTTGTTGTTGTTATGTCCTGTTGTGTACATGTCTCTGTGAAACTCAATAAAAATATTAACAACAACAACAAAAAACACACATAGGTCACATACATTAATACATACAATAAAAACAGACAGATCAAATCATGATACAGGTGATGGTACTCCTGCTGGGCATTGCTGCCTGACGCACCTCCAACAGTGCCTTTAGAACAGGTGTGCTGTGACACCTCACTGAACACCTATGTGGGCCTAACTGGGTCATCAGCTGGGGACCACCAGTCAGACAAAGCAGTGTTTATAAAATGTAGTGCCTATTTAAAAAGTCCAGTCATTTAAAAATAATAATTAAAAAAAAAACGATTATGACGATTATTCAACTAATTAAAATTCTCCACGATAAAGTTATCGCGGGTGTTTTTATCGCGATTAACGATAAACACGATAATCGTCCCATCCCTACCCCCCTGTACAGACCTCTTCATCCCCTCTACCCACCTCTACAGACCTCTTCATCCCCTCTACCCCCCTGTACAGACCTCTTCATCCCCTCTACCCACCTCTACAGACCTCTTCATCCCCTCTACCCACCTCTACAGACCTCTCCATCCCCTCTACCCCCTGTACAGACCTCTTCATCCCCTCTACCCCCCTGTACAGACCTCTCCATCCCCTCTACCCTCCTCTACAGACCTCTTCATCCCCTCTACCCCCCTGTACAGACCTCTTCATCCCCTCTACCCCCCAGTACAGACCTCTTCATCCCCTCTACCCCCCTGTACAGACCCCGTCATCCCCTCTACCCCCCTGTACAGACCTCTTCATCCCCTCTACCCCCCTGTACAGACCCCGTCATCCCCTCTACCCACCTCTACAGACCCCGTCATCCCCTCTACCCCCTGTACAGACCTCTTCATCCCCTGTACAGACCTCTTCATCCCCTCTACCCCCCTGTACAGACCTCTTCATCACCTCTACCCCCCCAGTTTTCTCTACAATTTCTAAAATTTTCTCTCTACAGTTTCTACACGTCAACGTGTACCGAAACACTTGTTTCCAACATGGTCCTACGTTTCTCCTACACCAAGACACATACAAAGAGCATAGAAACATACAAAGAGCATAGAAACATACAAAGAGCATAGAAGATACAATCAGAATACAGTCTGCCATTCCTTCTCCCAGCATCGATTTGGTTTTCCTATCATGACTGAAGGACAGACGATTCACTTACTTACACTACTGTAAGTCGCTTTGGATAAAGGCGTCTGCTAAAATGCCAAACATGTAAACAAATAAATCATGTAAATGTCGGCTAAGGTGATCAGCTGAGCTTGACTTGGGACTTGACTAACAACAAGTGACACATTTCCCATCTCACACGCTGTTGTTGCACAATGTTATTGTGTGTGTGTGTGTGTGTGTGTGTGTGTGTGAGAGTGTGTGTGTGAGTGTGTGAGTGTGTGAGTGTGTGAGTGTGCATGTGTGCGTGTGCACGTGTGTGCGTGTGTGTGTGCGTGTGCTGGGTGAATACATAAACAAACAAGCGAAAAGACGACATTAGAAAACGTACCATGCTGACGATATTACTAAATGTTTGAAGTAGCTTTTATCTTAGCTGACTCTCTTACCTTCAGGGCCATATTCCACTAACGGTGGCTTAATATAGCCGCGCTATAATTAAATGCGGCGCTCAGGGACCTCGAGATTGGTATTCAAGCCTCAGGTGATTCCTCGAATGAGGATCAGCCTTGTGTCATCAGTGTTCACAGAAGACAGGCTTACAAATCTTCGATATGGGCGCGTGCACGCAGACATACGCAGCCCAGAAGAGTCGATCTGTCGAAATGAAGATACTCCACTCTGCAGGGGTACTACATTTGCGCAGCATTCCGAATTATTGATTTTTTATGAAGACGGAAAAATAAGATGTAAAATAGTGCAATACTGCCGCAATTAACAAGGCGAGGGAAATGGTTTGGCAAGAAATTGCTGACCGATTAAATGCGTAGGTCATACTAGCCCCAGTTATTGTTATATGTTCATATTTTAATAAATGAATATTTACTACTGTGGTGATATGAGCAGCAGGCTACAAACCGTCATATCGCCACAATGGCCTAGTGGTATCGACCGCTGCCATAGGATTTATTCGTCATTTTATATCGGTGGTTCAAATCCCTCTTCAGGCGCACTTTTTACTGCATTTCGTTGTCTGAATCTAATCTAAAATCTCATCTAAAAAAGTATTGTAGGCTATAAAATTATGGTGCAGGCTAATTTACAAGAACTGACACGATTACAATGGTGTTTGAAACCTTTGCATGAAATCTTCGGTTAAATGTAAAAAAAAAAAAAAAAGAATGACTTAGTCAAGTCTCGAACTCGCAACCTTTGGAACTCGAGTCCGCAGCCTTAACCACTACGCCAACCAGACCGCTGTAATGACAGCAATGCAAGTTGAGACAATTACTTTTTTTTTTTTTACACTCTTTTCGATCTATCTATCACACTTTCAAAATATCAAGTTATCTATCACACAATCAAACTATCTATCGATCGATCACACTTTCAGAATATCAAATTATCTATCTATCACACAGTCAAACTATCTAATCAAACTATCTAATCTATCTATCTCATGTGAAGTGGGAACTAATATTTCCTAAAAGACACATGAGGAACTTTCGTTCAGGGTTTAGTTTCCGCCTGTGAGCCTTTTTTGACGCACGGATGACTATAGCCTGTGTTTTAGCCTGGTCGGGACCAGGCTAATTATATCTGACTCAGAAGGAGCTCAACCAAGCAGCGAATTATTTGAGCCACATTGATGGCACCGAACGCAAGCTAACATTTTCGAGGCTTAAAACTTTATCGAGGCTTAGAACTTTATCGAGCTTTGTGGAATAGGGCCCAGGTCGAGTTTGTGTATTCGCAAAAGACCAACAGCAGCCTAACAGCCGGTGCGGAGATTGCGACCACAAACGAGATAAGTTTGACTTCGGTAATAGGTCCAGTTGCAATATCCTCAAGTTGGGAACAAAAGCTGCCTCCTTCTAATCCATTTGTTCAATTTGTTTACAGAAATAAATCCTCCTTACATTGTAAAAAACTTAATTTGTTAGGAGAGCAGTCGTGCGTGCGTTCAATCCATGCTGCCCCGGAAGTCGGAAGTCCTCAGCATAATACATTTTCTGCTATACAACCGGATATCGCCCCGGCCGAGAAATAGGAGACAGCCAATTGGAGCGCTGCTACAGCTCACGTGTAAGCGAAAAGTATTTGGCCTGCGATAGACTTGCATTCGACCGGCGTCCCGACTCCTCCCCCTATGTATTTTAACAGTGAATTTTACACACACACAGATAAAATGTTTATTGTATTGGAGGATTTTTAATGAATGCTGATAGGCGCCGACAGAATATCAGCCGCATTTTGTGAATAAACAATGTTTATTTAAAAAAAAAACTTTTACAAATCGCAACTAGGAAGTGAAGGTGCGGGCGGCGCCCTCTATCGGCCAGCCGCCACTGCCTGCCAGTCTGCACTGATTTAGGACAACAGTGCAACAACTTCGCGGCTGAACTTTAGTTAAATTTACGGCGTCATATGCCATCAATGGGAAACATGGAAAAATGCATGACTTACAGGGAGCGTAGATTTTTTTTTATGGCGTTCTGAAATCCGATGTGACAGGAAAGCTGGAGAAACAACCGCTGTCCACTGCATTAGTCAACTTCCTTGATGAGTCTCCCGCTCACTGCTCTCCATCAAAAATGGCACAGCCATCAATAATATTACATAATAACAACTGATTGCGGGTTTGTTTTGGAATAAGTGCCGCTATACAGCTATCGTCATACTATCAAGGGGGGAAATGTTACATGGATCTACTGTAGGTCAAAACGTGCGACTACCATCAGCCTAATTAGATAGATATCTTTACATTAAATGGAATGGACTTGGACTTTGGACTTGGAATGGACTTTATTTTATTTGTCATTGCTACAGTACAGGTACCAAACAACGACATTTAGGAGGGGTGGCTCCCCTGGTGTTAGGAAAGGGAAAAAAAAACACATTTTAGAAAAAGCATAAAAGCATAAAATCACAAGAAGGTAAGGAGCTGGTTTACATCAATAAAGGCTATGTACACAATCCACTGTACTATACTGCAAAGATAGTCAACTAGGGTTGTCATATTGCACAAAAGAGTATTTTTTCACATTATTTTAAAGTGTCACAGTTTGCAGGCTTGAAAATGTACATGTTTGTGCCTCAGCACTAGCTGCCATACAATCCGTCCGGACTGTCCTGGGCCCAGAACTTAGGCCTTTTCTGTGTTCAGGGCCTTGACGGCCCTGTGGTAGAAGCAGTCCTTCAGTCTGTTTGTCTTAGCGGCCGGGGTCCTGTACCTCCTGTTCGAGGGCAGCTTGACAAAGTGTACGTGCCCAGGGTGGGTCGGGTCCCTGGAGATCTTGGAGGCCCTCCTGAGACAGCGTGTGTTGTACAGCTCCTCCAGAGAGGGGAGGGGGGCACCGGTGATCTTCTGTGCTGTTCTCACGACTCTCTGTAGCGCGTTTCTCTCCGCTGTTGTGCAGCTGTGGAACCAGTTGGAGATGCCGAAGGTGAGGATGCTCTCCACTGCGCCGTGGTAGAAGGCCACCAGTATCTCCTGCTTGTTGTGTTCTAAATATGTCTACCATCATCCGCAGTCAAATGCCACAGGTAATAATTTATTTATAAATAAACAGGATTGTACATCTCGGTAACGTGAATCGCGCTCCAATGACATGGTGTATTTCTATGGGGAGGCTGAGACGCCGGGCGCTCATACAATCTTGCCCTGGGTGTCACCCTGTGACAAACGCGCAGATATGAGTGCTCTAGTGTCTTGCTTTGGTAGCCTAATGGAAGTGCCCACGTAATAGTATTGCTATTATTGTCTTCTACTGCTGAGCACCAGATGGCCGCGCGCTTAGTCGCTGCAGCTGGGGGGGCTACCACACTGGTGTTTCATTGTGTTTTTAAGAACATTTGTATGTTCACTTTTTTTTTAGTACTTATAGGGAACAGTTGTGTATATAGTACCTACAGCAGGCTCGACTTATTAGAAGTCGGCACGCAAAACGACAAGATAGTTACGGCGGATTTCCTGGAGCAATACAGGATAAACAAGGACATCGCACGGCGACCGGGAGAGCCCTGGTTCACAGTCCCCTCCCTGAGGCGGAAACGCCGGCGCCGAGACCGTAGGAAACGGCGTGGCCGCCGGGGAGGCCTGCTAGCAAGATTGAGACGCAGCCCAAACAAACCAGCTTTGCCAAGCATTTTCCTCTCTAACGTCAGATCCCTGACGAACAAGATGGATGAACTGAGACTACAGGTGGCCAAAAACAACATCGTAGGGGATAGCTGTGTGATTATTCTGACCGAAACCTGGCTAAATGACAACATTGTGGACGCTACTGTTAGCTTGGAGGGGCGAACGCTGCACCGCACTGACCGAACGCTGCTTAGTGAGAAGACCCGCGGAGGCGGCCTCATTATATCTACGAAGGACAGCTGGTGCTTAAACACGAAAACTGTAAGTAGCCACTGCTCCCCAGACCTGGAATACTTGACTGTTAAATGCCGACCCACATACCTCCCTAGGGAGTTTAACGCGGTGCTAATTACATGTGTGTATATAGCGCCTAGCGCAGACAGCAGAGTAGCATTGGCGCGACTATATGAAGTCATCAGTAGCCAACAAAGCACTGATCCACAGGCTATTCACATCATAGCGGGGGACTTCAATCATGTCGAACTGAAGGCAGTACTACCCAAGTTCTATCAGCATGTGAAATGTGCAACGAGAGGAGAAAAAACACTGGATAAGGTATACACCAACATCAAACGTGCTTACAAGGCTAGTCCGCTAGCTCATCTAGGCATGTCTGACCATGTGTCAATCCTCCTGATTCCTGCATACACTACAATGGGGAAAAGTGCTCCCATCACCACCAAGACTGTCAGAACCTGGCCAGAAGGGTCCGCTCCACTGCAGATCTGCCTAAATGACACCTTATGGCAGGAATATGAGCATGAGGACCTGGAACAGTACACGTCGTCGGTTCTGAACCACATAGTGAACTGCACCAACTCAGTCACCGTGGACAAACGGGTCCGGGTCTACCCCAACACGAAGCCATGGATGACTGGGAAGGTCCAAAAACTGATCAACGAGAGGGACAACGCCTTCTTCGCAGGGAAGAGCACACCGCTGTACAGCTCCACCAGGGCCAACCTAAAGCGCGGCATCAAAGCGGCCAAGGCAGAGCACAGAGAGAAGATTGAGGAATGCCTCCTGAGCAACGACTCCAGGCGGATGTGGCAGGGGGTTCAGCAGATGACAAACTTCAGAGCCAACAGGCTCACAGCCGCAGAGGACGACCCCCTGCTGGCGGGAAAGCTGAACACCTTCTACGCCCGGTTCGACGAGGGGCGAACGGAGGTAACCGCAACACAAACACCACTCTCTCCAGCTCTCAGCAGCCTCACCCTCACAGAGCATGAAGTGAGACGCGTACTGAAGGCGGTGGACCCCAGGAAAGCCTCGGGGCCGGATGGCGTCCTGGGACGGGTGCTGAGAGACTGCGCCGACCAGCTGGCCGGGGTTTTCACCAACATCTTTAACCAGTCCCTGTCCCAGGCCACCGTCCCACCCTGCCTGAAAACCTCAACTATCATCACAGTCCCGAAGAAAAGCACGGTGAGCTGCCTAAACGACTACCGCCCGGTGGCACTCACACCAATCATCATGAAGTGCTTCGAGAAACTAGTCCGGGCCCACATACTCACACGCCTCCCGCCCAACCTGGATCCATACCAGTTCGCCTACAGAGCCCACAGGTCCACAGAGGACGCCATCGCGACGACTCTCCACGCCACTCTATCCCACCTGGAGAGGGGAAACAGCTACGCGAGACTGCTCTTCGTGGACTTCAGCTCCGCCTTCAACACCATCCTTCCAGACAGGCTAGTGACCAAACTACTAGACCTGGGTCTATCACACTCTATATGTGCGTGGATCAAGGACTTCCTGACCGACCGCCCCCAGAGGGTGCGGGTGGGCCCCCACACCTCCACAGCCCTCAGCCTCAGCACTGGGTCCCCCCAGGGCTGCGTGCTAAGCCCCATCCTCTACAACCTCTACACCCACGACTTCACCCCCGTCCACCCCAGCAACTACATCGTAAAGTTTGCAGACGACACCACCGTGGTGGGATGTATCTCGGGGGGGGACGAGGCGGCGTACAGGGATGAGGTAGAGCAACTGAGCAAGCTGTGCAAGGTTAACAACCTGCTGCTAAACAAGTCAAAGACCCAGGAATTCATCGTAGACTTCAGGAGGAAAAAGTCCGAGATCCAGCCCCTGCTCATCGACGGAGAGAGCGTGGAGAGAGTCTCAACCCTCCGATTCCTGCGACATCACATGCGGGATGACCTGGCCTGGAAGGACAACACAAAAGGCACCATCAAGAGGGCACAACAGCGGCTATACACCCTGAGATGCCTCAGGAAAGAACACAACAAGCAGGAGATACTGGTGGCCTTCTACCGCGGCGCAGTGGAGAGCATCCTCACCTACGGCATCTGCAACTGGTTCTACAGCTGCACAACAGCGGAGAGAAACGCGCTACAGAGAGTCGTGAGAACAGCACAGAAGATCACCGGCGCCCCCCTCCCCTCTCTGGAAGAGCTGTACAACACACGCTGTCTCAGGAAGGCCTCCAAGATCTCCAGGGACCCGACCCACCCTGGGCACGTACACTTTATCAGGCTGCCTTCGAAAAGGAGGTACAGGACCCCGGCCGCTAAGACAAACAGAATGAAGAACTGCTTCTACCACAGGGCCGTCAAGGCCCTGAACACAGCAAAGGCCTAAGTTCTGGGCCCAGGACAGTCTGGACGGATTGGATGGCAGCTAGTGCTGAGGCACAAACATGTACATTTCAAGCCTGCAAACTGTGACACTTTAAATAACGTGAAAAAATACTTTTGTGCAATATGACAACCCTAGTTGACTATCTGTGCAGTATAGTACAGTGGATTGTGTACATAGCCTTTATTTATGTAAACCAGCTCCTTACCTTCTTGTGATTTTATTCTTTTTCTAAAAGTTTTTTTTTTTTCTTCCCTTTCCTAACACCAGGGGAGCCACCCCTCCTAAATTTCGTTGTTTGGTACCTGTACTGTAGCAATGACAAATAAAGTCCATTCATTCCATTCCATTCCATTCCACCAAAACCCTTGGATCTTAAACTTGGCTGAAGCGTGCTGGAATGGTGGAACTGTGTATTTCTGCATAGGCACAGCACATTGGCATAATAGCGATTTATTTTGTTCTGCTCGTTATAAAGAAAAGTTCTATAATGCATTGAAATGACATTAAACTAAGATAATAAGATGGTTATCATAATTTTTCAAATCTTTATTAATAAGTAATTACACAGAAAGTAAATGACATTTCCGCATTGAATAGAGCGACATAACATTTCTGTAGATGATTCGCAATGCATGCTGGAATCAAGCCATATGGCTTCGAAGCTAGTCTGGTCCTGAAATCGCTCCAAACGAAGCCGTGGATAGCCCTCCCCCTTACCCCTAGCCCTCGATAAAATATGAATTGGGACACCCCTACCCTAAACCTGAACGCGCAAAACGAAGCCATGGGGGTGAAAACAAAGCCGTAGCGGTGAATTGGGATTGGCCCTTACTGCTAGTACTAAGATCGTCAGGGTGGAACAAGGAGAGGAGAGCAGCAGCATAACAAAATCATATGAGGGATGTAGTAAAGTAAATAAATATAAACCCCTCAAAAAAAGTTCGGAAATGTTATTTTGGTTGATTATTCCTCCCCTTTAATAATACCAATTGGTATTGTATTTTATATCGTTGGAAAGCCTGATTAGTCACCTTTACAATGAGGTACAACTTGTTAGGATCATGCATTCGTGGAATGAGCAACACAGCTTAACGTGTGGGTAGCGGCCCAAAAATATTTGCCAAAATCCCCTATATTCTTCTGTTGGTATTCACTCTTGTAAGCATCTTACAACAACAACTAAGGCAGCCGATGTGAAGAAACTTGTGGATGACTTCTTCAAAGACAACAATCTTTCGTGGGATATGGTTTCTGCAGTTTGTTCGGACGGAGCTCCAGTCATGCTGGGAAGAAAGTCTGGTTTTGGTGCGCTAGTGAAAGCCGATGCACCACACATCATTGTTACGCATTGTATTCTGCACAGGCATGCGTTGGCAACAAAAACCTTGTCTCCAAAACTGGCAGAAGTATAAAAAAGTGTAGTGGAATGCGTGAACTATGTGCGAAATAGTGCTCTGAGGCACCGCATCTTCAGTGAGCTGTGTAAAGAAATGGGCTGTAAAGAAATACTTCTGTACCATTCTAACGTTCTGTGGTTATCCCGGGGACAGGTGCTGAATCGTGTTTTTGCGAAACTGAAGCAAGCAATTGCCACGCACTTAGATGAGCTTGCAAAGTCTCTCGACGGATACTTCCCTACAAGAGAGTCATATCCAGCATGGGTGAGACAGCCGTTCACGTTTAGTGTTGAGACAACAGATGTCAATGATGAATACCTCGATGAAATCATTGAAATTCAGCAGAGCCAGGTTCAACAGCAACTCTTCAGAACAACAACGCTCTCAACGTTTTGGTGTCAACAAATGGTAACGTACCCTGTTATTGCTAAGAAAGCTCTGAAGATGTTCATACCGTTTGTTACAACATATCTTTGCGAGCAATCCTTTTCGAGGATGCTGGACATAAACACGAAGAAAAGGAACAGACTTTGTTGCGAAAATGACATGAGAGTGGCACTTGCCGAGGT
>NC_137691.1:20900605-20955605 GCF_963989245.1 Nansenia antarctica
CCTGTATGAAACTCCCTATTATGAAACTGTTACAATAGTCCAAACGGGTAATAACAAAAACATGCATTAACACTGATATACAGTACCAGTCAAAAGTTTGGACACACTTTCTCATTCAATAGTTTTTCTTTATTTATATATTTCTTTCTACATTGTAGATTAATACAGAAGACATCAAAACTATAAAGAACCCATGTGCTACACATGTAGTAAACAAAAAAGTGTTAAGCAAACCAAGATATGTTTTATATTTTAGATTCTTCAAAGTATCCACCTTTATTGTTTCACTTAAGGGGAAGTTTAGTTTAATTCTAGATCCATTTTCATGTGTATTTCTGGTTAATCCACAACGCATATCGTCTACAACTGTCACCATACGGTGCAGGGTTCTATTGTTTCATTCTGTCAACAAGTCCATGTTTATAAACACCGGTTATACCAACTGTCACCATATATAAAACTGCATAAAACGATCCAAAATCCAAATTCATTACACATATTGTACCGTTCTCTAATAGTTCCATACATAACCTACTGTGTGGAAGTGTGGGGAAACACATACAAAACAATCACAAATCCAATTTATTTACTACAGAAAAGAGCTATACGAATTATAAACAGAGCTGCCTATCAAGAACCAACTAACAAATTATTCATAAACACCTATGATCTCAAATTTAAAGAATTGGTGCACTTCAAAATGGCACAAGTAATGTATAAAGTAAAAAATAAGATGCTTCCAGACTGTATCCAGAGACTATTTCAAGTTAGACAGAGTAATTATGAACTCAGAGGAATATGTATGTTTATGAAAACAAAGATTAGAACAAATGCAAAACAAAGATGTATAACAGTTAAAGGAGTTAATTTATGGAATACTTTTGAAAAGGAAATGAAAATGTGTAGTACATTAAAAGGATTAAAAAAATTATTTAAAAATAAGATGATTAACAAGTATAAAACAGAGGTTTAAATATAGTTTTTGTTTGGTATTTTTTTTGAACTTTTTGTTGACATGCGTAAGTGACATTTTTGTTTATAAAAGTTTCAATGTTTTGATTATGCATTCATGGGGGGACATGCATACATGTAACAAGGGTAGGCGCAATAAGCCACGGCTTCAGCCTACACCTTTTTGGTCCTGGGGCCTCATTCATAAAAAAGTACTTGAACGTCATCTTTGACTTTCACGTAAGCACAGTTTTCTAAACGGACGTAAGCATTGTTTATAAAACGGGCTGAGATGGTTTAAACTTAAAGTTGCGTACGTGCTTCCTTCTATAAATACCAAACATACTTGGAATTGAACGCAGGTGAATGAGGTTTGTATTAACACCCTGTGATATAATCAAGTATAGCGGCTGAATGAAGCCAAGTGCTATAATATAATATAATACAGACAGACAATACTGACAATATTATATACTGTCTGTGTTATATTATATTATAGCACTTGGCTTCATTCAGCCGCTATTTGAGCCGCTATCACAGGGCGTTAATACCAGTGGAGGCTCCTCCATAGAGGTGGAGGAGGCCTGGCCTCCCCAATAATTTGAGAGAAGAGAGAGAGATTTTAAAAAGCAATAATTATATTTTTTATTTTTTATTTTTTATTTATTTAACAACAACAAATATTTTAAATTGTTTTATATTAATATTATTTATTAATATTATTTCCGTTTTGTTCATAAATATTTTCGATGGCTAAAACCCAATATTGCAATTGTAAAGCACCTACAGGCCAGAATCCCTATCCGTTTCTATTGAAGGAGGCCAGGCCTCCTGTCGGAAAGGCCAGGCCTCCTGTTGGAAAGTGGTTTCTCATAGAAGTCAATGTAATGCAATTTTTTTCATGGCAATATGTGATTGGCCCATCACTGAAAATGGGTGGGAACAGGAGGCCTCTCCTCCGTTGTAGTACCTTTTTTCCGCCACACGCGTGTATGAGTGCTGTTCTGCAGGATAAATATTAGAAATGAGTCCAGGGCTGAATGATTGACATTTTGTTCGTCCAATCACATGAAGCCATTTTGAGAATTCGCCAGTCACTTCAGTCAAAGAAATCAACTTGTCCTTTACAGGACACGTCTAGAACACCCATGGCTATTATCCCTGAAAATAATAGCTCATTTGGCCAAATACTTTTGCTTAAAATGACCTCGGAAATCGGCGAGATTCTGGCGCGATTTATACATCGAATAGGTAGACAACATTTAGGATTTATTGAACAGTTTTATTTTTAATGTAGTCGATTTCGTTTTATTACAAGTCAATGTAATATTCTTCCATATCAAATGGAGTCCTGGAGAGAGTATGCCGCCCCTCAGCTAAACCAGTGATGAGTTGAACTAATCAGATGTCTCTACCAGTGTTACACCACTAGTTCTCAGTAGTAATACCACTCCATTGCATGTCTGTGTTTCTCAGCAGATGAAGCCAGCTGGAACCAGTACTGTCCTCACAACATTAAACATTTTTATTTATTTATATTAAATATATTGAATAAAACTACATTTGATAAAGAAACTGTTACTTATCTTTTTTATATGCTAAACTTGATTAAATTGATGATTACATGTTGAAGCTGTAGAAGAAGAAGAATGAAAAATGTAGGCTAAACTAAATTGTTTTTTAACCACATAATTATCAAATTCCTGCCTTTTACACATGTTCACTGGGCATTTATATTACATCCAAATGTCATTTCTCAACTTAATTATCAGGCAGGCTCATAGACTTACAGCAATGTCATTTCTTCAGGCAGGCACATATGCTAAGCTCTGCACAATGAATTCCATCAATCAGAACTTTCTGATTGTAGCTTACACTCCAAATAGTGTGCCTTTGTCCAGCACAAAGACAGATAAGAAGAACAGGGAACATTCCATCGCTAGTGAAGCGAGCAAGCGGAAAAAAATTGGCCTCCTCAATTCTGGAAGTCACCAGCCTCCACTGGTTAATACTATATTATAGGGTAGGCGTGCGTCTGGAAGCGGGAGAGGGCAGTAATACCACGTTCATTGATAAAATGACATAAGGGATGGAAAGGGGGGATGGCCGTTTTAGAAGGGGGACGATTTGGACTGTTTTTATTTCAGGGGGGGGGTGCCATTCCCCCTCATCCCGACTCAACTCGAAATCCAGTATCATTTAGCGCGTGGCCGGGCAAGGCATAGGCATGTTGAAGAGAGATAGACAGCTCCGGAGGGATATAAAGAAAGACTGAAATACAATCATAAACATTAGTTCCCTTTAAATCTTGAATTTAACTCATTTTCTCGGCTAGTAACAACATCGTTAATTTTATTACGAGCCACTTAAACTTCGCATGAATTACAGTAGGCAACGTTTTTCCAGTGCGGCTCACATGCCTGTAATAACTCCGCATAACCAGTAGGTAATGTGCGTAAGCAAGTTGAATACTCGACGTCGAGCTACGATCGTTTCCACGATCAAATTGACTCACGTTGAAATTGTATAAATCACTACGTTGACGTGGTTTTCTACGTACGACACGGGTAAGATCAAAATGTGATCTAAGCACGTTCTATGAATGAGGCCCCTGATGTTATAAATTGTGACTATGCACATTTTCTTATATCTGTATTGTGAATTGTATAGGGGACCAAAATAAACATTCTCAATCAATCAATCAATCAATATACGGTGCAGGGTTCTATTGTTTCATTCTGTCAACAAGTCCATGTTTATAAACACCAGTTTAGTCTGGATTATATTATTGAAGTTGTACATTTATTGGTTCTCTGACCTTATACAGTCTGTCTGATTCAGATAGAGACGTTTACATGGAACATACTGGAGAAGCACTGAAGTCAATATATAATGTTCATATAAAGAAAACATTTTATACAATCAATCAATCAATCAGGGTTCTATTGTTTCATTCTGTCAACAAGTCCATGTTTACAAACACCAGTTATACCAACTGACACAATCAAAAAGTGATGAAAACTAAATCATGACAGAAAGATGCTACATTAGCAACGAGTGATTACCGACACAACATCATGGAGGACATGAAGAGATGTTCTGTAGCTAGAGAGCTGCTCATCCTCTCCCTCCATCAGATGGGTCTCATTAGACTCACACTGAAACACACATCCAGTCATTTCTGTGTACCATCAAAGAGCCACCAACTAATGTAAACGTTAGATCTGACATTATGACATATCTGTGATGCTCTAGAAATGACACAGAACTTCCACTGGTCCTTGTTGTTATGGTTACGTTTAGGTAAGACATTTACATCATAATCAAAGGGTTTATTCATCTTTTACATTGCTGACTGGCTTTAAGGACATTAAGTGTTATTGATGTTTGATTGTCTCAGAGGAACACTAAGGTCTAAGTACTGTAAGTTAGTTCATCATTGATTCAGACAGGCAAGGCAGGTTTATCTGTACAGCACATTTCATACAACAGGGCCAATTCAAAGTGCTTTACCTACGGTAGTGGTCACCAACCCAGATCTTTGAGACTTTCCCTGTAGATCTTTGACTGACTTTCCCTGTCCCAAAAAATAATAGAAAATGAGACAAATAAATACACAGAGCCTATGTTTTGCACGCGCCTCTCTCTCTCTCTCTCTCTCTCTCTCTCTCTCTCTCTCTCTCTCTCTCTCTCTCTCTCTCTCTCTCTCTCGCGCGCGCAAACTGTTGTGTCGCAAACGCTGCATGAAAGTGACCAATCAGAGAATAGTACTGCTACGTGACTCGCAAAAAAAATCGATGACAGTTGGTGACAGTTGGCCAGATAGCTAGCATGACGGAAGCTCCACGGAAGAAACCCAAAATATATCATTTCCATCCAGAATGGGAAGAAGAATTTATTTTTACCTTGGTGAACGACAAGTGTGTATGTATGCTGTGCAACCAAACACAAGCACTGGCTAAAAGAGGAAATCTGGAGCGGCACCACAACACCAACCACCAGAAATTCAAAGACAGCTACCCGCCAAAGAGTACAATCCGTGCAAGGAAAGTTAACGAGCTGAAATCAGGGTTGAAGGTCCAGCTATCCCTTTTCACCAAACCTGCGAATCAAAATAAGGTAATCGGGTAAGTTACCTTTTGGCTAAACACAAGAAGCCCTTTACAGATGGAGAATTAGTCAAGGAAGCAATAGCCATTACCGCGGAGACTGTTTTCAGTGACTTCAAAAACAAAGAAGAGATCAAAACCGCACTACGTGTACCTCTGGGCCCTGCAACAGTGACAAGGAGGGTCGAGTCACTGACGTGGACAGACAAGTGTTAACGGATTTGGCACACTGAGAATATTTCTCATTACAGTTCGATGAATCCGTGGATGTAATGGACACAGCTCAGCTTGTTGCATTTGTCAAAATGGTTTTCCAGGATTCTACAACAAAGGAGGATTTCCTCACTCTTTTGCACTTAAAGGAGAAAACGTGGGGTGTGGATATTTACAATGAGTTAAAAAAAATATGTCGGTGAAAATGACATACCCATTCACAAACTAGTGGCGATTACTACTGATGGGGCCCCAGCAATGCGCGGTGCGCGCAATGGATTTATTGGACTGTGCCGTAATGACCCTGATTTTCCCTCCTTCGTCAATTATCACTGTGTGATCCATCAGCAGGCCTTGGCTGGTAAGGTGTTGGACTTTTCCCATGTAATGACACTGGTGGTGAAACTAGTCAACTCGATTCGAGCGAAAGCGCTTCAGCACCGCTTATTCAAAGCGTTATTGGACGAGCTCGACGCTGCTTACGGAGACCTGCTTCTCCATGCTGATGTGCGGTGGTTGAGTCGCGGCAAAGTGCTGCAGCGATTTGTTGACTTGCTGCCCGAGATCAAGACGTTCCTGTCGACAAGGCAAGTGGTAGTAAATATTTTCATAGGCAAAGGACTTAAATTGGTGTGGAAAGTCAGATCTTTACCTTTTCTTTTGACTGTTTTCCCCTGCTTTTATATTCATTCTATGCATGTATATGTTTTTATATATGTTTTTATTCACTTTATGTTCTTATTCCTGTAGTAAAGCACTTTGAGCTAAATTTCTTGTATGAAAGGTGCTATATAAATAAAGCTTTACTTACTTACTTACTTACTTACAAGGAACGAGGAGCACAAGGAACTGTCAGACGATGCGTGGCTACTGGACCTGGGGTTCCTGACAGACATAACCGCAAAACTGAACGCACTCAACTACGAGCTGCAGGGAAAAGACCGACACCTTCCCCACATGATAAGCGCAGTGAATGGGTTCAAGGCCAAGCTCGGTGTTTGGACCACACACCTAAAGAATGGGAGGCTGACGCACTTTCCCAACCTGGAGAAAATGGCACAGGCCTTGGAAGACAATGATGCTTTTCACCCTGAGCAGTACTGTGCTCCCCTCGACAAACTGGCAACAAAGTTCAGTCAGCGTTTTGGTGAGTTAGATGTCATGGGAGATATTGCTGCATTTATCTCAAACCCATTTGTGCCCATTGATATAGAGCAGGTAGCAGCCAAATTCCAGCAAGTATTTACTTTGCCAAGTGGAGTTGACATGGAGATGGTTGATTTACAAAATGACATAGAGCTGAAAGCCAGGTCAAGGGACAGTGACTTTTGGGGACTTGTCAGCAGAGAGAAGTTTCCTCTTTTCACTGCATGTGCACTAAGAGTGAGTGCCTACTTTGGATCCACGTATCTCTGTGAAATGTCATTTTCACAGATGAAAATAATCAAATCAAAGTACAGGAGCCCCCTTACTGACAGACACCTCACAGACTGTCTCAGACTGGCAGTCAGTAGCTATGAGCCAAACTACAAAGCACTTGTAGACAGTATCCAGTCACAACCATCACACTGACTTGAGTGAGTAACATGACTGTTTAGATGTGAAAAGTAATGCTGCATAAGATTACTGTACTTAGCACTGACTGAGAAAGTACACATTACAGTTCTACTTTATAAAATGCTAATTGTATTATGTTTGTCAATGTTAATAAGTAAGAATAATAATTAAGTCAGTCAAGTGTCAGAATGTCAATTTGTTAACGTTCGCTAACGTTACTATGAACAAAATGATTTTATCATACATTCCTCCATTCCATCATTCCATGCCTTTATTTGTTTGTGTTGTAATTAAATGACATAATCAAACTTTGAATTGAATTTCAGTTATGTACAATTCTTAAAGCAAGACAGCTGCCTGATATGCTAGATACAGTCTTTTTTTGTTGTTGTTGCATCAATTGTAATGTTGGACCAATGCATTGCATCTAATTAAAATACAGGCAAATAAACGTCATTAAGTTTAAAGTACTATCTTGGCTGTCTTTTTCTCTCAACGCTTCAATAGGTAGATCTTGCCTTCACCAAGGCCGAGGTCAGGGATCTTGGGCTTAAAAAGGTTGGTGACCACTGACCTACGGCATAAAACAAAATACAGAGGTGTAAGATAAATAAGAAAGATAAGATAAATAAGAAAATATATTTTTTGAAAAAAGAATCAGAGGGCGTAACCATGGATACAGACACCTTCGCTGGTAACACCCTCAGAGGATGAAGGTTACAACCTTTCCTGATAAATGGAAAGACGTTCTCAGTGAAAGTGTGTGTGAGTGTGTGTAGGTGTGTGTTAGTGTCAGGGTCAGAGAATGACAGCTTTCCTCTGTCCCAGTCCAGCTTCACTCTGACCCTCTGGGGCTTCTGCCTCACTGTGAGGTCAGTGACTAGACCACCTGGAACACCTGGAACACGTGTATAAAACCACCTATCAGAACACCCAAGCTGCCAGGTTCCACCCCCAAAGCCTGAGCTGCCCTTCCTGTCTGCAGACTCTGTCATCACACCCAGCATATAGAATGTACTCCCCCCCACCTCAACGTCCCAGCTGTGTGTCCCTGAGTCAAAGCCCTCAGAGCCCAGGACCACAGGACAGGAGTCAATCCTCTCTGGGTTGTCAGGAAGCTGCTGTCTCTCTTCTCTGCGTGTCACACTGGTCAGATCCTCAGATAGGATGAGATGTGGGTGGCCAGTGTTGGGGTCCAGAATCACAGGAGTGTATTCCACTATTCCCTGCATCTTCTCCCAGACTCTGAACTGCAGGTTGCCCAGGTGCTTTGCCATGTCTATCAGCGCTCCTGAAACCTTCTCTGGATCCGGCAGTGTGCTCTGGGCTCTGTCCATGGAGGCCTTGAAGTTCAGCAGGAATGTGATGTCATCAGCTTTTAGCTCCTCCTCCATGGCTCTGATTGTGTTTGAAAGTGATGATATCTCTCCTCTCAGCCCCTCAATCTTCCTCTTCATCACCTGACTCTTCTGCTCCTCTTCCTCCCTCAATGCAGCGATCCTGACTCTCTCTTCATCTCGTAGAAACTGGTGAAGCTTCTCAAACTGCTCCTTCATCTGCCTCTCTGTGCGCTGGGCCTGTCTCTCAATATGTTTAGCTGTTTCATCACAAGTCAGTTTAACCTCTTGAAAGGTCTGCAGCTTCTCCTTTAAGGGTTCCAGTGCAGTCTGGAGTTCACTCTTATGATCCAGTACAGCTTCATCTACCGGGCAACAGTCATGTTTTCTATGCTGTTTTGAAGTCTGACACACCAAACAGATGGGCTGTTTATCCTCCAGACAGAAGAGCTTGAGTTTCTCACTGTGCAGACTGCAGAGCACCTCAGACCCTGCTGCAGCTCTCTGACTTCTCTCCTGTAAGAAGGCCTCACACAGGTTCTTTAACACCAGGTTACAAGGAGGATGCCTGGATGATTTTGTCCTGCACATTGGACATTCCTGAGTGTCTTTCTGTTTCCAGAATTCCTGCAGACAGGTTTTACAGAAGCTGTGGCTACAATGGAGGACAACAGGATCCTTGAAGATGTTACAGCACACAGAACAGGAGAGATTCTCCTCAGAGAGAGAGGGTTTAGACGCCATTTTCTCACCTCCTCTGTCTCCCCTGTAATGACTGAGGTGAAAGTTCACTTCTGAAAACTCACCGCGTTGAAGTCAGAAGGAAGTCAAATCCAGATTGTGACGGTGTTGCTTCTTCCTTGGTGGTTGTTTTGAATGTTGATGGTAAATGAGTGTAAAGTCCTTCAGAGAGTCCTACATGTAATGTTGTGGGTCATGCTAATGAACGGCAGCACCAGAGAGCTGAATGTTAGCCTTCTGTGTGGTTCACTTCTGCTCTCCACTGTTTCCTGCTCAACAGGTTAGAGGGTGGAGCTTCAGACAAGGTATGAGACTCTGTGTTCAAGGATCACAAGCAGAATTATGTCAGGAATGTGTGTGTGTGTGTGTGTGTGTGTGTGTGTGTCAGTATAGCATAATAAAACACAGTAATATAAAATCCAGTACAAAGGTCATGTCCTCCTAACAACAACACATTTACCACCTAACCCTGAAATGCGCTATACAAATCAAATCAAATTGTATTTGTATAGCGCATTTCTTACAAGATGCAACTCAATGCACTTTGACCTCACCCTGACCCATGACCTCACCCTGTCCCATGACCCTGACCCATGACCTCACCCTGTCACATGACCTCACCCTGTCACATGACCCTGTCCCATGACCCTGACCCATGACCTCACCCTGACCCATGACCTCACCCTGTCACATGACCCTGTCCCATGACCTCACCCTGTCACATGACCCTGTCCCATGACCTCACCCTGTCACATGATCCTGTCCCATGAACTCACCCTGTCACATGACCCTGTCCCATGACCTCACCCTGTCACATGACCTCACCCTGTTAGGGTTAACTCTCTCCCTCTCTCTCTCTCTCTCTCTCTCTCTCTCTCTCTCTCTCTCTCTCTCTCTCTCTCTCTCTCTATCTTCTCTACCCATCTTCCGACCCATCTCTTCAGGTTACACCTTAACTGTTCCTCCTGAGACATCTACTGCCCCCCAGCACTGCGTCTCCTGAAGACACCCACCTTTACTGTGTCCCCTAAAACTTCTATTACCCCCCTTGTACTGTTTCTCTGTTTCTCCAGTGTCTATATTAAACAACAAAAAAAGTAGGTTTAGAAGATGGTGATAGAAGAAGGTTTTTCCTTCTATCAATGGCCCCTGGCCTGAGCTGGATTACTCTTCCTGCTACGACTGGTGGATTGATGATTCACTTGCTTAGTCAAATGTATCGATTGTAAGTCGCTTTGGAATAAGGTGTCTGCTAAATGCCAAACATGTAAATGTCTATCCCTCTCTCTCTCTCTGTCCGCGTTGTCACCAAAAACGAAGCGAAGCGAAGTGATGGATGCGTCGTTTCTGGCCGGAGCGAAACCACCCTTTTCAGGCGGAGCATGCGTCGGTTGTTTGCTCCGGGAGCGACTTCGAATGCGCGTACTCACAGCTCCAAACGACGCAGAGCAAAGCAAATTTTATCCTAAACTCCGATTCCAAGTGAAGCAAATGTTCTAGTGAGAACACACCCTTACTCAATAAGCGGGCAATGCCCAGCCTGTTTCTCTGTGTCTCAAATCCTTTACAGGGACATGTGAAGAGAAAGAAAGAAAAAAGAAAAAGAGTGCACCCCCCCCCCCCCCTCCCTCCAGGGTCACAGGAACAGCAGCTGGGCCAGCGGCTCCGTGACCACCCCCAGCACCGCCCCCCCCCCCCCTCTCCTCCTCCTCAGCGCCGCGGGGGCCTTGTCCAGCACCTTCAGCCGGAGCTCCAGGCTCCGCAGGGCGTCGGCGCTGAGTTCGCTGAAGAAGAAGTCCTCGTTGAAGACCACCACGGGGGGCGCGCTCCTCACCGCCGCGCTCTCCTGCCGCTGCAGCTTCCCGGGGCTCAGACTCAGACTCAGGGCGCAGTTCAGAGGGGGGGGGGGGGTCCCCGCGGTGGTCCAGGCCCTCCACCGCCACCACGCGGACGCGCACCGTGGAGAGGGAGGCGGAGCTGGCGGAGAGGTGCTCCTCGGCTGAGAGGCGGACCCAGCCGCGGCCCCCCAGGAGAGGCAGGACGTGCTCCCTCTGCGGGGGGTGGCGGGGGAGGCGCACCCCCCCCCCCCGGCCCCCCCAAAACTCCTCCTCCTCCCCCCCCCCACCCCCCCGCTGGCGGCGGCAGCTCAGGACGTCCGCCGGGAAGACGAGGGGGGGAGGTGGGGCCAGAGAGGTGGCGGGGGAGGAGGGGGAGGAGGAGGGGGAGAGGTCACCGAGGGACGACCATAACCCCCCCCTCCTCCTTCTCCCCTCCAGCGAGGAGCAGGAGGAAGACCAACTCCCCCCCCCTCCTCCTCCTCCGAGAAGAAGAAGAAGAGACCCTCCTCCTTCGCCTTCGGGTGGCGGGAGGATGGAGGGGGAGGGGCAGGAGCTGGGGAGGGGGAGGGGGACGGGGGGGAGGGGCCGCTGGTGGGGGGGGCGGGGGCTGCAGCTGGAGGAGGAGTCGTAGGAGGAGGGGGAGGGGGAGTCGCAGCTCTCCGTACCAAGGCTCCTGCCAGAGTGCATGCTGGGAAACCCGGAGGAGGACAGGGTGGAGGTCCGTACGGAGGAGGTGTACCTGGCGACGGGTATCGGGATGGGCGGAGTCCTGTCCAGGGAGGGGGAGGAGCCGAGATGAACAGCGGCGTTGCCGTCGGCGCCGTCGCCGTGGAACAGCGACTCTTTCCTGCGCGTGTGGCGGCCCTCGTGCACCCCCGCCAGCCCGTAGCCCGCAGCGCAGAACGGGGGAGGCAGGGGCGAGAGAGACAGCTTCTGACCCCGCTGGGCCACCGTAGGCGACAGCTTCTGGCCCCGCTGGGCCACCGTACTTCCACCACCAACGCCTTCGCCTACGACATCGTCGTCGTCCACGTCCTCTATTTGTATGACCAGTGGGCACAATGTGGCAGGGTGGCTTCGGTGGCGAAGGGGGCGTGAGGCAGCGTGGGGGGGGGGGCGCCGGCTGAGGCGGGGGGGCAGGCAGAAGGCCGGTATCTTGTCGGGGGTCAGGACGTTGCTGTGGAGCTTGGTGGTGGAGGGGCTGGCCCCCCCCCGGCCCCCCCCGTAGTAGCGGCCCTGGGGGAGGAGGTTCTCCACGCTCTCCCACGCCCGGCCCAGCAGCCACATCACAGCAGGGGGGGGGGGGGGGCGCACAGCAGGGGGGGGCGCAGATACCTCCTCAGATCAATGCACCTGGGATCAATGCAAATTACATGCATGTGGAAAGGAAAACAAGAGAGAGAGAGAGAGACAGAGACAGAGACAGAGAGAGAGAGAGAGAGAGAGAGAGAGAGAGAGAGAGAGAGAGAGAGAGAGAGAGAGAGACAGAGAGAGAGAGAGAGAGAGAGAGAGAGAGAGAGACAGAGAGAGAGAGACAGAGAGAGAGAGAGACACATAAGTCAGCCAGTCTGGGGAGGTAGAAGGATGGACTGATTGTAATGCATGGGATGAAAGGATTTTGGGGGGGGATTGATTTTTACACACACACACCACCACACCACACACACACAACCACACACACACAAACACACACACACAAACACAGACACACAACCACACATACACAACCACACACACACCACCACACCACACACACAACCACACACACACACACACACACAACCACACACACACACACACACACACACCACCACACATTCACAACCACACACACACAACCACACATACACACACACACACACCATTACACGTACACAACCACACAACCACACACACACACAACCACACGCACACAACCACACAAACACACACACACACACACAATCACACGTACACAACCACACACACACACACACACACACAACCAGCAGAACAGGGATAGACAGCAGTGTACAGGGAGGTACAGGGGCGTGGTCTCTCACCTGCGTGTCCAGATGATGTCAGGTCTCAGGTGTCCAGGCCAGGTCACAGCTCTGAGCAGAGAAGCAGGGGATTCTGGGTAAATGCTGTTCTCTGATGGAATATCCCTGAGGATTCCGTTATGTGGACTCTCTTCTGCACCAAGTGTGTTCTGTGGTGTTCCTATGAAAGATCTATGACGGTTCCAGTGTTCTATGAAGGTTCCAGTGTTCTATGAAGGTTCCAGTGTTCTATGAAGGTTCCAGTGTTCTATAAAGGTTCTATGAAGGTTCCAGTGTTCTATGACGGTTCTATGACGGTTCCAGTGTTCTATGACGGTTCCAGTGTTCTATGAAGGTTCCAGTGTTCTATGAAGGTTCCAGTGTTCTATGAAGGTTCCAGTGTTCTATGAAGGTTCCAGTGTTCTATGACGGTTCCAGTGTTCTATGACGGTTCCAGTGTTCTATGAAGGTTCCAGTGTTCTATGAAGGTTCCAGTGTTCTATGAAGGTTCCAGTGTTCTATGAAGGTTCCAGTGTTCTATGAAGGTTCCAGTGTTCTATGACGGTTCCAGTGTTCTATGACGGTTCCAGTGTTCTATGACGGTTCCAGTGTTCTATGAAGGTTCTATGAAGGTTCCAGTGTTCTATGACGGTTCCAGTGTTACGGTTCTGTGGAGGCAGTGTGTTGTGCTCCAGGCTCCGGGTATGAGTGTGTGTGTGTGAGAGACCAACAGACAGGGGGGGTTTAAAGGCTAATGTCAACGTCTACGTCACTAGTCTGCTGCCA
This sequence comes from Nansenia antarctica, assembly GCF_963989245.1. Taxonomy (NCBI): domain Eukaryota; kingdom Metazoa; phylum Chordata; class Actinopteri; order Argentiniformes; family Microstomatidae; genus Nansenia; species Nansenia antarctica. Next base: position 20,914,159 of record NC_137691.1, read on the forward strand.
CCCCCGCACACACACACACACACACACGCACACACACACACACATCCCGCACACACACACACACCCCGCACACACACACACACACACACATACACACACACACACACACACACACACCCCACACACACACACACATCCTGCACACACACACACACACCCCGCACACACACACACACACACACATACACACACACACACACACACACACCACACACACACACACACACACACACACACACACACCGTAGTATGCGTGAGCATGCATTTCGTTGTCTGGTACTTGTACTCTGTGTTATCTAATCAAAAAAATAATAATCTGAGTGGGGCAGTCCCACTCATTTTTCATTTTATTGACAGATATAGTAGAGATTTTAGACAGGAAGGATGGGTGAGAGAGAGAGGAGGGATGACATGCAGGATATGTCCGCGGCCGGAATCGAACCAGAGACCCTGCGGTTACGTGGTCAACGCTTAACCCGCTACGCCACCTAAGCGCCCCTGTGTTATCTAATCTAATGTGAGTGTGAGACATTTCCTCTTTCTCCACTCCAGTAGAGTCATGTGACTTCGCTGTGTAAATGTTTATTTGTTTTTATTTCAGCCAATCACTGACCTCTCTTTAATATCACATTGTCCTTTCAGGTTTCCCAAGGACACCACCTGACCTCCAGCAAAACACCTTTACACACACACACACACACACACACACACGTGAGCACACACACGCACACGTGAGTGCAGTCACACAGCTGTTGTAGAAGTGGAGCATGGTGAATATAGAATGTGACATGGTCTGGTTAAAAAGTCCTCAAGTTCTTGTGCGCTTAACATTGTACACTGTCTTAACACTTATAAAAACCCAGCGTTTATCATTTCTTTGGATGCCGAAAAGGCCTTTGACCGAGTTGAGTGACCCTTTTTGTTCTCTGTATTCGTTTATTAATATGATAAAAATTATTTGTGACGCAATTTGATCATTTGGTTCGCATGTTGGCAAAATGTTCTATGTTTTGACTTTCCAACACAAACTCGCTAGTCAAGCCAAAATACTGTAAGGCAATGGATTGCCCCACTGCTACCTATAACACTACTTTACATTGTTAGCAGGCTCACAAAACAAGCTGTGTTAGTTGACTAGCGATGTGTCGTCGATGTTCAACAACGCGGAAATGTATTCACATTTTTCAAAAGAAAAGTCTGCCCTCTGTCTCCTTTATTGTTCACACTCGTCACTGAGCCCCTGGCCGAGGCCATCAGAACTGATCCTAACATCAGTGGGATGTGGGTGAGGAACACCAGGTCATTACTGTGGGTGAGCCACCACCAGGTCAGCTCAGTAGAAGAGTGCATGCTTCGCATGTATGACGTCCTGGGTTCAATCCCCAGCATTTCCAAATGGTTTGCTTTTGAGTGTTTTTGCGCCCAATTCATACAATAGGATTTATCACAATCTATGCTTGATGGAGGTGGAAAATCTTATTAAGCCATGGTGGCCAAGTGGTAAGGCGTCGGTCTCGTAAACCGAAGATCATGGGATCAAACCCCATCCGTGGCTTTATAAGATTCTGATTCATGATCTCGAAAACCCAACTACACCTTTCTAGGGAGGAAACCCAATGATCTGTAAGTCTGTGCTTGGAGTAGTGACCTGAAGCCCAAAATGCATGTTGTCCAAGTGGTAAGGAGTTTGTCTTAAAAAAACCAAGATCATGGTTTCAAACCCCACCAGTCCCTTCACAAAACTGTGATTAATGACTTTACCATTACTTCTTGTTACTTCTTGTGATTCTTGTGATTACTTCTTGTGATTTTTTTCTTTTTTCTAAAAGTGTTCTTCTTTTTCTTTTTTTCCCCCTTTCCTAACACCAGGGGAGCCACCCCTCCTAAATGTCGTTGTTTGGTACCTGTACTGTAGCAATGACAATAAAGTCCATTCATTCATTCATTCATTCATTCATTCATTCATTCATTCATTCATTCATTATTAAAACGCTTGGTAGGATATTCAAAGTTCTGATAATAAGTGGAGTGTATGCTTAGCATGTATGAGGTCCTGGGTTGCATCTCCAAGTGGTTTGCTTTTTAGTGTTTTTTTCACCCAATTCATACAATAGGATTTATCACAATCTATGCTTGATCGAGGTGGAATCATTTAATAAGCCATGGTGGTCAAGTGGTAAGCTGTTGGTCTCGTAAATCGAAGATCATCTGATTAAACCCTTTCAGTGTTTTTACAAGACTCTGTTCATCAGTTTATTATTTAGAACACTCAACTACAAATGTCTAGGTAAGAAACTCTCCGCTCTACTTTTTCTTGTGATGACTGATGGATAGATGATTCACTTCCTTGGGACAAATGTATTTGTTGTAAGTGGCTTTGAATAAATGCGTCTGCTAAATGACAAAAATGTTATGTAAAAATGAAATATTGAATTTGTATATAATATGTTTCAGAGGGCAAAGGAATACACAGGTTATGTAACTTGGGGAGGTAGCTCAGTGCTTCACATGTATGAGGTCCTGTTTCGTCCTTGTTTCGTATGAGGTCCTGGCTTCAATCCCTTTGCTTTTTAGTGCTTTTGCACCCAATGTTGTTTGTTTGTGTTTATTTTTTTTCAATCAATCAATCAAACATCAAATTGAAGGCATTAATTAGTAGTTACATGATTGGACTTGTGCTCCAACTTGAAATAATAGAGAGGTAAGGATTACATATGGCTTTCAATTCAGTCTAACAACTCTTAAAACGTCTTCTTAACACCAAAATGTTATCCATGAATTCTCACATTCTGTTTGGTTAGTTCTGGTTAGTCAACTCATCCAAAAGAGTTATTTCTCTTACTTCACCCTTCCTATTCATTGTACAGTACATGATCACTACCCTGCTCCACTCCACTTGATTATTTTGGATTGAAACATTTAAATGTCCTGCTTTAGTGAATACTTACACTGATGAACAAAACGGAAATCAAAAAAGTGACTTACCAGCAAGATAAAGAGAATGGCGAGACAAGACATCATGGTCAACCATATTATGTCAGGAACAAATGCACAAATACTGTAAGCCTACTGGTATGAATAATCTGATTCACTAGTATGAAACATCTAATTTACTGGTGATATGATGCGTTTTGTGTGACTACATGCCAAACTTGTGTGCCTATCGAATATTGCAATACTCATTGTTTAACCTTAAACATACTTTAAGTGTGCCCACTCTCAGTAGTAAACAACATTCTTAGGAGCAGGCATATACAGTATATCAAGTAACAGTGAGACCAGTTTAACTCTAAGGACATAGGAGCCTTACTGCAGTGGTCAGCAGGGTGGTACAACAGGGACACAGGATGGAGACATGTATGGGAACTAATGTCAGTATATTTAGGACCAGCCGGTCAGCTGACCAGAGTCAGGTAGCTGGGTTGTCATGACGACCAGCCCCTTAAGGGAAATAGGGACTTCTCGTCAACAAACCTATCTAGACTCAACGGAGACCTGTCTTTGGGATGATTTGTATGAGAGACAGCTGGTTGCTTGATCATCAACTATTGCCTATAAGAAGCCACTGTAAAATGTCATTCTGTGTGTTTTCTGTGCCTGCGACTGAACACACCCAGCGCTGTGAATAAACTCGTATCTTAATTGTCTACCTTGAGCAATCTATTAATTAATTACTTTGGGGATCAACGAATCTCGGCCTCCGCCCATCATCAGGGAAACATCTATTATCAACTGTTATGAAGAATCACCCTCACAAATTCAAATGCATTCAGTTTCACAGTGTATACACACACACACACACTGTGACGGCCCTCTGGCCTTGTTGGGCCTACTAACATTTGTTTGTCCAGGGGGGTATTCCACGAACGTTGATTAGTATATTGGCGATAAAAATAAATGCCGCTATCAGGCAACTCGTGATTGGAATTCAAGCCTCAGGTGATTCCTCGAACGAGGATCAGGCTTGTGTCATGAGTGTTCATAGAACACCGGCTTAGAAATCCTCGATATGGGCGCGTGCAGGCAGACATAAAGAGCCCCGAAGAGTCGAACTGTCGAAATGAAGATACTACACTACAAGATACTACGCAGCACTCCTACTTATTGATCTTTATGAAGACGAAACATACGATGTAAAATAGTGCAATACTGCCGCAATTAACAAGGCGAGGGAAATGGTTTGGCCAAAAATTGCTGACCGATTAAATGCGTAGGTCATACTAGCCCCAGTTATTGTTATATGTTCATATTTTAATAAATGAATATTTACTACTGTGGTGATATCAGCAGCAGGCTACATATAGCGTCACGATGGCATAGTGGTACCGACCTCTGCCATAGTATTTATTCGTCAATTTAAGACGGTGGTTCAACTCCCTCTTCTGACACACTTTTTACTGCATTTCGTTGTCTGAATCTAATCTAAAATCTCATCTAAAAAAGTATGTAGGCTATAAAATGATGGTGTAGGCTAATTTACAAGAACTGACATGATTACAATGGTGTTTGAAGCCTTTCTAAGTAGTAAATTATGTTCTTCTAACTGGACCCTGGATTTGGCATAGATATTTTTTTCTTATGATTACTGATGGATAGATGATTCACTTAGACAGATATATATATATATATATATATATATATATATATATATATATATATATATATTGTAAATCGATTTGCATGAAGGCTTTGGTTAAATGTAAACAAATAAAATAAACATTTTATTAAATTAAATCAAGTTTCGATCCGTGAACCTTTGGACCTCTAGCTGGCTGCCTTGACCCCTGCGCCAAACACACCGCTGTGATGGTGCCAATACAAGTTGATAGACATAGGCTACCTATTTTTCTTTTTACACTTTTTTATTTATCTATCTATCACACTTTCAAAATATCAAGTTATCTATCACACAATCAAACTATCTATCTATCGATCGATCTCACTTTCAAAATATCAAATTATCTATCTATCACAGTCAAAATATCTAACCATCTATCTCGTAAAAAGTGGGAACTAATATTTCCTAAAAGACACTTGAGGATGTCTTTTGACTCGTTCGGGATGTAGTTTCCGCCTGTTAGACATTTTTGACGCACGCATTACCTAAACCAGCCTGTAAGTCTGCTCGCGACCAGAATTACTCAGAAGGATTGGTTGCATAGCAACCAAGCAGCAAATTATTTGAGCCACATTGATGGAACCGACCGCAAGCATAAATTAGCGTCCGGATCTGATTTAACACTAGGGCAGCCGTGAGGTGTCATTTGATCTCAGTGAGTACAAAAAATGTTCTACCTTTGCACTCGATCAGATTTCAGGACCCTCCTTTCATGACTTTTCCTAGATATGTGCGTTCTACCACCCAGCATCTTTAAATGTTCAAAATCGAGTTAGTATAAAGCGATTTTGCAGTATTTCTGTGTGTGTCTGTGTATTTGCCTTGGTATTCGTCTGCCATCTGTTTCTCCAAGGCTGCAATTCTCTTTTATATCAGCAGAGGTAGCAAGGGGACACACACTGTGCTCAATCTTCAGGCTTCAGTGCTGAATTAGATACAGTGGATAAGACTGATATTTGTAACATAATGTGTTTGTATATAGGCTATATATAGCAATAGGGATACATAAGATATGTATATGTACAGACAGTTATGAAAATGATAAACTGTACAGTATGTCTCCCAATCCCTTCAGATTTGTTGGAGCTGAGTTTTTTTTTCTCACAGCGGGTTTACCCAACTTCCATGCAATAGTGATAAGATATTATGATATGTGTAGCAGTTATGAATGATACACTGCACATTTTGGCACATTAAAGGTCGGGACAATGTAGTGGGAGATGCGTTGTCCCGAGCCCCCTGTTGAGTTTTTCTTGGTTGTCGTATTTGTTGTTGTTGTTTGTCTCCTGTACCGTGGTTCTCTCCCCTCTTGCTTTCTCTTCTCCTCTTAAATTTGCTTCATAGGTACCTGTGCTGGGGTTGGAGGAGTAGGCGGTGGGGCTTGGACGCAGGTGCAGGGCCTGTTCAGGTTTTGTTTTGTTTTCTTTGTTTGCTTATCTTAGTTGTAAAGATTTAATTTTTGTTGTTGTTGAATATTTGAAATTGTTTGTTTAATATAGTGCGTCAGTGACCTATGGGTCACTGTCTTTGTAGGGGGGGGGGTGACGGCCCTCTGGCCTTGTTGGGCCTACTAACATTTGTTTGTCCAGGTAGGCTACCTGGTGGGCGGAGCTGGAGCCCAATCAGGTGGATTAGGGGCAGCTGGCGCTGCCTCCTGGTGATTGCTTGAAAGAGGCTCCAATCCCCAGGGGCCCATTCCACTAAGGTTGATTATCTTCTAAGCCTCGATAAAGTTCTAATCGGCGATAATGTTAGCTTGCGTTCGCTTCCATCAATGTGGCTCAAATAATTCGCTGCTTGGTTGAGCTCCTTCTGAGTCAGATATAAATAGCCTGGTCGCGAGCAGGCTAAAAGACTGGCTAAAGTAATGCGTGCGTCAAAAAAGGCTCACACGCGGAAACTACATCCCGAACGACAGTTCCTCAAGTGTCTTTTAGGAAATATTAGTTCCCACTTCACACAAGATAGATAGATAGATTGGTTGACTGTGTGATAGATAGATAATTTGATATTTTGAAAGTGTGATCGATCGATAGATAGTTTGATTGTGTGATAGATAACTTCATATTTTGAGAGTGTGATAGATAGATCGATAGATCAATAAATAAAAGAGTGGGGGGAAAAAAAGTAATTGTTTCAACTTGCATAAACTTGCATAAATACCACGGCAGCGGTCAATACCACTAGGCCATTGTGGTGATATGATGGTTTGTAGCCTGCTGCTGATATCACCACAGTAGTAAATATTCATTTATTAAAATATGAACATATAACAATAACTGGGGCTAGTATGACCTACGCATTTAATCGGTCAGCAATTTCTTGCCAAACCATTTCCCTCGCCTTGTTAATTCCGGCAGTATTGCACTATTTTACATCTTATTTTTCCGTCTTCATAAAGATCAATAATTCTGAATGCTGCGCAAATGTAGGACCCCTGCAGAGTTGAGTATCTTCATTTCGACAGATCGACTCTTCGGGGCTCTTTATGTCTGCCTGCACGCGCCCATATCGAAGATTTGTAAGCCGGTGTTCTGTGAACACTCATAACACAAGCCTGATCCTCGTTCGAGGAATCACCTGAGGCTTGAATTCCAATCCCGAGTTGCCTGATCGCCTGATTTATTTCAATCGCCGATATACTAATCCACTTTAGTGGAACGGCCCCCAGCTCTCTCTCTCTCTCTCTCCACCAGCATCATTTGTTCCTTTTGTTATGTTGCTTTATACCATACACCAACACCCTCCTCACCATACTTTCCACTGCATCCACTCACTTACGCTACTGATATACTGATTATCATACCTCATTGGATTATTGTCTTAAGTTACCTAGGTTATCTCTATTAAATTCTTAATTATATTCCGTTCATATGGTGTGTGTCTCCATTTTTGTTATGGCCTCGAGCCAGGTCGTAACACACACACACACAAACACACACAACACACACACTTCCATCCCACTCCATCAACAGACAAAGACTCTCTGCTTGGATTGGCCCGTGCCCGCCCACACAGGACTAAGTCAACCGTCAACGAAAGCTCTGTGGTTAAATCCATGTCTTAACTGAGCAGTTTCCCTGCTCACTGGGCCTGTCTCTTAATCCTTTTGCTTGTGTATGTATGATCAGCAAAACCAACCCAATTGCAACATTATAATATTATTGTTCATATACAGTACATCACAACTCTGCCATACAGTAGGAACCAACCAATAGATTCATTAAAGTAATATGTACAATTACATCAGCATCAGCTACATACTGTACTTACTATGCACTCAAAGAATAATACATTTTCATTCATTTAATAATTAATTAAATGTCATTTGAGGACCACTCACACTCAAGTTCATCTCAGATCAATTGCACTGTTTAAAGTGCTCCTTCTATAGGTTTGAGCTAATCACAGACTATGGTCCTCTTGAGGAAACAAAGAGCATGTATGAGAGAGGTGTATAAGAGCATGTATGAGACAGGTGTATAAGGGGACAATTAAAATGAGACAATCAATCTCTCTGTTAATGTTCAATGTTTACATCATCTGAAACAACTAGATGCATTGTGTGTCATCATGTGCTGATGTGACTGTATTTACCTCGGGTGAATGGGGTCTGATTGAGTCTGGTGGCAATAGCTTCTATTCTATAGCAGTAGGTTATTTGTAATTACGTTGTTTAAGTCCATTTTGCATCTTATCAGTTAGCAAGCAAGGTAACAAACATGTAGACACTGAGCAAATAACCACAAGAAGAGAGAGATTTAAATGTTCTCTTTATTCTTTTCCTGATTGGAAACAAATTGCAGGGTCATTATTTTTCATTTATCACATTACATGACATGATGCACCAAAAGTTACTCTATCTGTTTACAGGAACACACTGAATAGAACACATGGTTTCACAATGGATACACGACTGACATTTCGCCCATTGCACTTACAACAGTGAATGACTTTTTCTGGATTTTTTGTTGCATTTTCCTCTTGATTCAATTTCTTTCTTACAGATGTCAATCAATTTGGAAACCTCTGAATAGTGACAAAGAATTTCTGGATAAAGTTTGCCATGGAGGTTTTTGTCCTTGTTTTACAAACACAATATGTATAGAAACTCTACACAGACCGGATATGTTTCTGACAAGTTTGTTCCACTGTTGCCAACAGTCAATACGAGCCAGCCACATACACTATGCTTATTTATTATTAATAATAATAATAATAATAATAATAATGATAATAATGATAATGATAATAAATATTATTTTATACACAAAAGCACAAAAGTTGGCAGCAAGTACGGCGTGGGGATGCACATGACGGCCGTACTCTGAACTCAAACGCTGTACAGAAGATTCAATCTGTATTCATAGTAAGAATGTGTGTCTGTCTGTCATTCTTTCTATCTGGATGGCTGCAGTGAAGGCTGTTTTCTCTCATGCAGCCCTTAGTGACCAGAGAGTCTCCATTAAGATGGTGAGCATGCAGCTACTGTATCTACCACCAAGGTCCCTCTGGGAATTTCTCTCCTCATATGACAGATAATAGTTTTTTTTTTTTTACCTCTCCGTGTAATCAATAACATATTCCCCATATTTCTGTGTCTCACAGTAACTAGCAATGACTGTTACCAGTCAGACTTGTGCTTTCAATATAACATGCCCTGATTTGGTGGGTGATTGGTTTAGGTTCAGCATGTGAGCCTTTCTGGCATAGGATTTAGGTTCCTTATAGATCTTGGTGAACACACGCCTCATTGCCTTCATTTAGTTAAGGATATAGTGTTACGATTATGTAATGTACCTTTTTTTGTGGCTTCCTAGCATTGCTGTTCCTAGCATTACTTCCAAGCACATGCTGTGTCCATCATCCATAAGCACATTGAGTCATCCCTGTGCAGTTGCTTTGAGTTGTATTGGAACAGTTCTGCTCTATACATTTGTTGAATGCTTTGATCAACCAAGGGATAGCCTACCTGATATGAACCCTCAACCCTTCACAATATACACATACAACCAATATTCACACTGATACTTTAAAAGGAGAAGTTCTGACCACTGACCAACCGCATCACAGGTTAATAGCAGCACGGACAGCAACTGGAAGCCGAACACTGTGGGGCCCTGGTCAGCCGAGACTGAATGAGGGCACACAAACACCCAGACAAAGCCAAGCAAACCCATGCTTAAAGCAACAAGATGGTGGACATTCAAAACGGACAGTCTACACAGTTAACCCTTTGGCAACAAGTCCCCAAATGGGGAGTGAGGGATCTAAACATGCCACAAAAATAAAAACAAGTCTAGTTCAATATTCAGATCCGTACACACAAGTAGCTAAGTACAAATATGTTCATAACCGTTTTTTCAACATTTCAGTTCACAATTTTGTTGATATCTTGAGAGTAACACTGGTCATAGTATTAAAATGTTTTTTGTGTTTAATATTTTCCAGTTTCTAAATGAATCATTGCATAGAACATTTTAATTGATAATTGCTTTCAACCACCTTGAGTGTGTGTGTGTGTGTGTGTGTGTGTGTGTGTGTGTGTGTGTGTGTGTGTGTGTGTGTGTGTGTGTGTGTGCGTGCGTGCGTCTGTAGGCCTGTAGGCCTGTATGCGCCTGCACATAAGCATGCATTAGTATTGATGTCTGGACTTGGTAGTGTAGGTGTGGATATGTTATGCAAAACCCTTCACTGATGTTGATCAACTGATATTTCCAACCGCTAATTTAAACAACATTAACACCATTGTGCTGTATACCGTTTTCTGCATGCTATTGCTTTTAAAAAATCGCCAGCAAATTATTAGAATGCATAATAAATATGAAAGCAATAGACAATGAAAATATAAATAGTTTTACCAAACACAGTCACAGAAATATAAATACACAAATTAATAATTTACATTATCAGTGTTTTACTTAGATGTATGTACATACAGTAGTATACAGTTGTGCAAAAAGAAAGTAAGGATGATATGGACTTTTCAAAACATATGAGGTATACAAGTAAAAAATATGTACCGAATAAGGCTCTTTCTTTCAGAAAATATCAGGCAAAAATTAGAAGAAACTAAAAGATGAAAATAATCAAACAAAGATACAATGAAAAATGCTCTGGGATTGACCATTGATGGCTTTGCAATGGCTAAGAGACAGCCACGTGGCCACGCTTACGTTCGTTTGGTCCTCTAGTCCAGGATCTCACACTGGTGGGCACACTGGTACAGTAGGGTTTTCACTTCTCTAAATCACACACATAATGTCTCGTGGCCTCTCTCCTGGAGGTGGTGAAAAAGCGTTAAGATATGGGTTTCTTTTTCATAATTTGTGCGTGCATTCCCATGTCCACATTTACACATTGCATTCAGTAGACATCACAACACATTGAGGAGAAATAAAAACACATTCAAAGAAAGGGTCATCTTCCCTATACTGGAATGTAGAGATCATAGAAACCAAGCATTCAAGGATTATAGTAGGGGCAAAGTTTGTTCGTTTGTTCGTTTGTTCGTTGCCATGGTACGTCTTGCCTTTTCCAGGTTTGTTGTATCATTGTCGGCCAAGTCTCTTTGGTACAAGTAAAACCTATGAACTGTGTCTATCTACCTCCTCTGTTGTGTTTTAATGGTGATAAGGCCCTCTGAGCATATAAGTGTGGAATCAAAGATTCTGGTCAGATGTGGACTCCTCAGATAAGAGTGGCCTCCCCTCCGTGCCCTGTAGAGGGCGCTCTGATGCTTCTAGCCTTGATCACTCCCATCCAACCTTGAATTTCAACGAGAGACCATCAGGATAGCCAAGCTCTACAGGTCCTAATGAAGCTCTCACATGCTCTCGTAGATGGAGTTTCTGGTGAAGCAACCTCACCCAGTGGCACTCTGAATGAGCAATGTTTAAGCTGAGCCTATGGTGTCGCAGCTCACTGTTCCATAGATCTCTCCGTATGAGTGCAGGGATGTGAGACATGTATCTTCTCTCTAACTCTGTCTCATTCAATCCTCTTCAAGAAGCTGAGAGTCAGGCACTCGCTAGTATTTTGCTGGTGCATCTGGGAAAAAGAAGGTTGAAAGATTAGTGGCTTACTTCTGAATACATCCCGATACACTGATGATACTGAACACAATTACTTTTGAGTGCAGACGGAGTCACGCTACCTGACGTGAGACAATAGGTTTAAACTCAAGTGGGCAGAGGGGAGCTGTAGATTAAATTGCTATAAGGATTGACCAAGTGCACATACAGTACAGATAGCAGTCCCCCTTATTATAGAGAGAGCTGTGCCCCCCCGCCAAAGATCATGTAGTATAAATGGTTACGGAGTGGCCAAAATGTCTGACTCTACAACACAAACAGATGACCATGGTAACTGATTCCACAGCCTGAGGTTGCATAATACTTCATTATAATTATGTGAAAATGTATTTTCACTCCATCATATTGATGAGCTCAATCAGCATTCATATAATTGTTAACGCTTCTACCTCTACAATATGAACATGACAGCATGAAAAGTATATGCTTCCGGGTGCTAAAGGACGGTAGACTTGCTTCTTGCTTGCTCCCCCCTGCCTATTGCTTTCTTTGCTTTTATTTAATTTTCTTAGTTTTCTTCTCTGCTGTTTTCCCCCCTATCTTTTGCCTACCATGCCTGCTATCTGTCAAAGTTGTGTGGATCTTTCAAAGAGAGTAGACTTATTGGAATATACTCTCCAGAGCCGACTCTCCACACTTGAGAATCGCTACGCTAATGGTTCTCCACCCACGCAAGCCTTTGAAGAGGATTTAAATCAAATTTCACACTTCCCAAAGCTAACGAGGCAGATGACAGCTGCAAAATTCACTGGACAGATTAATTATCTCCCGGCGAAACTACTGAAAAGCAGCCAACTGAAGTCCTCGTTAGCATCGTTAGCATCATTAGCAACAGATAGGCCCGAGCCTTGGGCTTGCATGACTAAACAGAGACGAGTTAGGAGTCGGAGACACCGGCCCGCGGAGCAGCGAGCTAGCATGACTCCCAAGGCCCGAGATAAGAACACTGAGTCAAGCCAAGATTTCCCAGGGGAATCACGTGACTCCCCGGCCACCCCCGGTGACTCCCCGGCCCGCAGACACGAGCTCAAGGACATCCCTTCCTTCTTCTACTTCTCTGTGTGATATGCAGAGGATGAAACAGACCTCACCTCGAAAATATATTTTGTTGATTGGAGACTCAGCGATTAGAAACTTAAGAGGTAAACAATTACATATCCACTGTCTTCCTAACCTAACGGTCTCAGAAATAACAAAATACTTGGAAAAGACACTGTCTAAAAATCCAGACACAAAGCTCTCTGGTGCGTGCAAACTTAAAGGGCTGAAATGTATTGGCCACTGGAACATATTCTGGAGGCAGAGAGACCTATTCAAAAGAGATGGCCTCCACTTACAGATCGGGAGAATACCATTTAATGAACAACATATTCTTCAATCTCATAAACTCTGCTCCCCCTTCCCTCGCTGCTCTTGAACCAACTGAAAGGCCTACAGCGCAGGATTCTTCAGACTCAGCACAGCCAGCTGAATTGTTCACCGTGGATAAACTCTCCCCACAGTCCTGCGACTCACCACAGCCTACAGTAAAGGGCCCTCCAAACTCATCACAGCTGGCTGAAATGCGCGCTGCAGGTGACCTCTCAGTCTTCCCATGCTCTGAACTGCGCTCTACAGTCGCCAGGGCAAGACAATCGTTAGCCAACTTGTTGAACCCCCACTAAGGTTACGGTGCAGCCCCCTTTCTCTACCCCCACCCTCCCTCCCTGCCCCCAACCTCCCAAACCACTCTTCCCCAAACTCCCAGAGACACTCATCCACTGAGTCCACTGAGTTCTCCTTCCTCCAACTCACGCCGTTCCTGCCTCTCTCAGATAGGTTAGAGGACACGCCGTTCCTGCCTTTCTCAGATAGGTTAGAGGACACGCCGTTCCTGCCTCTCTCAGATAGGTTAGAGGACGTTCCTGCCTTTCTCAGATAGGTTAGAGGACACGCCGTTCCTGCCTTTCTCAGACAGGTTAGAGGACACGCCGGTCCTGCCTTTCTCAGACAGGTTAGAGGACACGCCGTTCCTGCCTTTCTCAGACAGGTTAGAGGACACGCCGTTCCTGCCTTTCTCAGACAGGTTAGAGGACATGGTGAAGACAGGAGTAGAGCTCACCCTGAGAGCTGCTCCATCTTAGGCAACTCTCCATTCTACACCACCTGGCCCCACACTCCCTGTGACGCCAGCCTCATTCTACACCACCTGGCCCCACACTCCCTGTGACGCCAGCCTCATTCTACACCACCTGGCCCCACACTCCCTGTGACGCCAGCCTCATTCTACACCACCTGGCCCCACACTCCCTGTGACGCCAGCCTCATTCTACACCACCTGGCCCCACACTCCCTGTGACGCCAGCCTCATTCTACACCACCTGGCCCCACACTCCCTGTGACGCCAGCCTCATTCTACACCACCTGGCCCCACACTCCCTGTGACGCCAGCCTCATTCTACACCACCTGGCCCCACACTCCCTGTGACGCCAGCCTCATTCTACACCACCTGGCCCCACACTCCCTGTGACGCCAGCCTCATTCTACACCACCTGGCCCCACACTCCCTGTGACGCCAGCCTCATTCTACACCACCTGGCCCCACACTCCCTGTGACGCCAGCCTCATTCTACACCACCTGGCCCCACACTCCCTGTGACGCCAGCCTCATTCTACACCACCTGGCCCCACACTCCCTGTGACGCCAGCCTCATTCTACACCACCTGGCCCCACACTCCCTGTGACGCCAGCCTCATTCTACACCACCTGGCCCCACACTCCCTGTGATGCCAGCCTCATTATTTTTATAATTTTATACAGACCACCCCAATACTGTACTATCTTCTTTAATGAACTTACGGAGCTTCTCTCCACCATTACTACTGAATTTAATGGTCTGATCATTGCTGGTGATTTCAATATTCATATAGATAACTCCGAGGACAACAAAGTCAAAATACTCTCTGTTCTGTTAGATGTTTTTGAACTTCAACAACATGTGAACCTCCCTACTCATAATCGAGGTCACACTCTGGACCTTATCATCACCAAAGGCCTAGATATATCAAATGTTGTTGTAACTGACATTGCCCTATCTGACCATTGTTGCATATTCTTTGACGTATCTATCTTCCCGGTTATTCAAACTATGTCTAAAACTATTTCCAAACGACATATCAATGAAAACACCAATGCACTGTTCACACAGGCCTTTTCCCTAGCCCTCCCCAGAACTTCTATTTCAACACGATTTAAACTTAAAAATCACAAAAACCATTGATGATATTGCACCCATTAGATCCAAATGCATCTCTGGTAAGCAAAAGGCTCCCTGGAGAACTGCCCCATCCTTAAAGACCCAAAAAATAGAATGTCGTAAAGTCCACTATGATATCTATAAAGAGAATCTTCAAAACTATAACTTAGAAATAAGAAGCGCCAGATATACATTTTTCTCTAAGATCATAAACAATAATAGCAATAATGCCCGCATCCTTTATAACAAATTCCCCAACACCCATTGCTCAGGAATTTCACTCGACTAGTAAATGCAATGAGCTTGCATCCTTTTTTAACAATAAAATAGAAACCATTAGACAAGGCATTAGGTCTTCTGTGTCAGGCATGAAAAACATGTTCCCATTAACAACCCCAAATAGGGCGGACATAACAACCATGTCACAATTTAACACCATCGATTACAAGAACCGAGTTATAATCATGTCACATCTTAAACCATCCACCTGTGCCCTTGATGTCATGCCAACAAGCTTTTAAAAAAACATATTTAGCTGCATGGCAGGCGAACTAGCTAATACAAATAATCAACACTTCCCTTTCATCAGGAATCTTCCCTGAAGCCCTGAAAACTGCAGTTATTAAGCCTGTACTAAAAAAGAACAGCCTAGACCCATTTGCTCTAAACAACTACAGACCCATATCAAAGCTTCCCTGTACCGGAAAAATAATTGAAATGATTGCCCACAAACAACTTAGCAATTATTGTATCTTAAATGATCTCTTCGATGACTTTCAATCAGGCTTTTGTTTTGCCCCCTACATAGCACTGAAACGGCCCTTATTAAGGTCCTTAATGACATTAGTAGGACTTTCGGGCACTGCCCTAAACTGGTTTAGATCCTACCTACAGGACAGAAGCTACTATGTCTCCATTGGCAACTTTGTATCTGACCAAATTAAAATGACATGTGGGGTTCCCCAAGGGTCAATCCTTGGCCCCCTTCTATTCAATCTCTACATGCTTCCATTGGGACACATCATAAAAAATAACAAAACTGCCTACCACAACTATGCCGATGACACTCAAATCTACATAGCCCTTTCACCGAACGACTATAGTCCCATTGACAATCTCTATAATTGCATTGAGCAAATAAATGCCTGGATGACACAAAACTTCCTCCAACTAAACAAGGACAAAACAGAGATAATTGTATTCGGTGGACCTGACAAAAGATCGAAAGTCAGTGCAAAACTTGATTCTCTCTCTCTTCGAACTAAGAAACAGGTCAGAAATCTTGGTGTAATTCTAAACTCCGATCTAAACTTCAATAGCCACATAAACTCGATAACTAAATCAGCCTACTACTATCACCTGAAAAACTTAACAAGAATGAGAGGTTTCATGTCCATGACTTGATTATTGTAATGGTCTACTAACAGGCCTATCTAAAGGAGCTGTTTGTAAATTGCAGCTCACCAAAATGCCGCTGCTAGGGGCCTCACAAAAACAAAGAAATTTGAACACATTACACCAATCCTGAGTTCCCTGCACTGGTTACCAGTGAAAACACCATCTCTTTTATTTTAATTTATTTTATAACTAAACTAAGTTTTAACAACTGTCTGAACCCCACCCCCACCCTTTAACTGGGTTTAACAATCAGAAACAAATTTTCTTTTTAAAATAAATATACTAATACTACTTTCTTTGCCTACTGAATTAAGTTGAGATAGACTGGAAACTATCTGAACCGTCTTCTCCCCAAAATTAAATAAATACAATAAAATAGTTGGGGTACACTAAACAGTCAGTTTTAAGTACGTTTTTTTTTAAACATTCTTTTAAAAAAAATCTCACTGACCTCTTTTTGTAAGGGTATACGTCCCTAACAGGGGTCAATATATAATCAGTTTGGACTGAGAAACAAAGATAAAAACTGCTTTACTAGTTACTGGGGTGGGAATCGCAAGGTAACCCATGATACGATAACTGTATGATATTGTGCCACCCTACCGATAGTATCACAGTACATCGATTCTGCGATAATCTATACATTGTAAGACAATTCATCAACGATAGATCAGGATATCTGTGTTAACTGGTATTTCATAACGTGGTTCCAGTGTTAGCAGCATTCGACAGAAACCCTTCGTTTTCCACAACACTGTACAGGCGAAGGTCCTTGCAAATAAACCCAGCGATAGACTTGGTAATAGTCGTAGCCCTCGGGGAGTTAAAGGGAAGCCTTGTTTTGAAATATAATCGTTCCAGACTTTAGATGTGGTATTTGTTTTTTCCATTTCAGCCATTCATCTACTTAATTTTTATAACATCACAACATGCTGATAATGTTTATAACATCAACATGCTAGAAACACATGACTACACATAATTAGATGATCACACAGCCCCAAACACGAACACATCCCAAAACAAAAGTATTTACAAAAGTCTCCCTTACCGGTAGCCTCCAGAAAATGAGAATAGTGAATCCAATCCACAAATGATAAATATTTAATGATCATTAAACTGTTGTTTATTATATCGAGTGGGTGTTTTAAAACTTCAAGTTTCGTGAAAAAAAAACGAGTCTGCGAGTGGTTTAGCCCTAGGCTCAGTTCGTAAATTCGCTAAATCAAGGACCCCAATTGAAATAAGCCAGTGGCTTTCTTGGGTTTTTATCCTTTTAGATGACCTTGTATGTAATATGTACTTCCATGTACCTACTTCTGCAAATCTTCTAATAAAGTTTTCAATCAATCAATCAATCAAACTCTGGAAATCTGATCAGCACTCATGGAATGCCTCTTGTCCAATCAAATTACTTGGTCCCTTTATTACGTTGAGCCCAGTGTGCCCTCCGGCACTCTCAGAGAGAATTTACGAACGCAGCCATCATGTCATTCGTGTTTTTTCCCCCCAAATAATATCGAGCAACTTCGGATAGAATGTGTATCTGTTAAAATCTCATTATTCGTGCTATCCGAATACCGTATTCGTATTCGGGTACATCCCTACAAAATACATATCAGATCTCCTCCCACCCTATATTCCCGCAAGGTCCCTAAGGTCAGCTGAGACTAATCAGCTAATCATTCCAAGAGTAAAAACAAAACACGGTGCAGCAGCTTTCAGTCACGCTGCCGCATGCTCCTGGAAAAAACTCCCTGAAGAAATCAAACAGGCCCAAACCCTTAAAATATTTAAATCTAAGCTAAAAACCTTCATGTTTTGCAGCAGTTATGATTAAACACAAACACTTCTATCAACATATTTTCCCATTAACTATTGTCTTATTAAACGTTTTATCTATTTACTTCTTATATTTGCTTTTATTCATTGTAATTTGTATTTTCTTACTATGCTCCTCTTGCTGTGTTTTTAAATGTAAAGCACTTTGAATTGCCCCTCTTGTATGAAATGTACTATACAAATAAATACAAATAAACTTGCCTTGCCATGCCATGCCATATCTATATCTAAATATCTATCCATATAGTGTTAAATATGTATATACATACTATGCTCAAACTACAATAATAATTGCAACCCAAAGTTGCTGTATGTACAATGCTGTGCTCGTGTGGCCTCTCCCTCACAGGCTAGTAGTAACACTGCAAATTCCCACTTGCCTGGTCATAAACCACGCCCCCCCAAACCTCATTCAAACAGACCACACCCCTTATTATCTCCCAGCTGTCCCTAGCCACACACACCGCCCATCTCTACTCCTCTTTTATTACTTCATAGGACATCCCCATCCAATCAGAGCCCTGCTGGGATTGGCGATAATACCCTGGGATGAGTAGGCTTGTCTGTTGCTCAAAGAGACACTGAGCAGGGTTTATCTCTAAATCCCTCTACTGGGTCCTCAAACCGGTCGCCACAGACTCAAGAGATGACTGGCACATCATATAGTATCTATCATATACTGTATATCAAATCAAGAGTCAACACAGACGGCATAACTAGCTAAATGAGACATTACAGGTGCAGGTCCCTGAGAGTCAGCAGGACTGAAGTGGCATGTGTTTAATAAGAGAGAGACCCACTCAAATCTAATACGTGCTCTCTGTTCCATTAATGTACGTTTATGCTGTCCATTTTATGCTTTACTTATTCTTTTACGGGTCATGATGTGGGCCCTGGTTGCATGGTACTGTAGGACATTAAAGCCATGGTTAGCCTGCTCATCCTGCTAAATATAGTCCTCTGGGCCTGACCCAGTTTAATGGGCGTGAGCGGAGTGAAATGGTAAAGGGTAAACCTTTGAATCTTGGTAGAAGTCCTTTACAACAGATCTAGGATCAGATAACCATATTTCCAATCTTAAACTTAATAATTAGTTTGAAAATAATATCTGACCCTGCATCAGTGTGCAACTTCTACCGACTCTGGTGAAATGTTGACAGAATGACACAGCAGAGAAGTGTAGTAACACACACGCGCACACAGACACACACACACACACACACACACACACACACACAGACAGAAACACACAGCTGGATGAATTAATATGTGATCCTTACTTATGGCCAGAACATATCGGTGGCTGAAATCTCTCTAATCGTTTGCTCATGTCTGGGGACTCAGGTAAGGACAAGGCATCCATCCTCTTTTACTTCTCTTTAATCCCTGCTCTTGCCTGGACATCCCAGTGCTGACACAGCATTCCCCTATACCTAATTCTCCTCAAATGTTCACACATGGGGAGTTCAATGCTGACGAGGCATCCTTTGATTTCAGCCCTGATTGGTGATGTGAAGTGAGAGAGGAGAGTAGAAAAAAACACATAGCAGGTCAGTCTAAATACACAATCACAGCTCTTAATGAGTCATCACTTTGCTCATGACGTCTCATTATGCAGACATGGATGTATATTAATCTATGCAAATATCCAGCTGAAACAACACTTCCATTCATCAATCACAGTCTGACTGCACACACACACTGTTGCACAGCTTAAAGCCTCCTTGTATCATATACTGAATGGAAATGAGGTCTACGGCCTGTTATGAATTGTTTGAGGGGTGATGACTTAAAACAGATACAATACAGGGAGAACTTTTCTCTTTCTTTTTTGTGAGGCTGCTGTCCAGCAGAACAGCAAGATCTGCATATACTGTATGACGTGTTCTCATGTCGACAAAGCCCCAGCATTTTCACGAATGTGCTTATTTCATATGGGAGTGAGAAGTGTTAATGAGATACTCACTGATGCACTCAGGATCCCTTCTCCTCCTCCTTCCTCCACTGTGATTGTGAAATGTATAAAATGCCAGAAACAGTTTCATAGGTTTTTCTAGTACCAAGCCTCCAATCTCCCTTCATCTCAACTCCTCATATCCTGCAAGGCAAACATCCGCTTAATTTTATTATATTTTTTTGCATAACCGTGGCCTTCACAGCACACAAACAAGGTATTTGTGGATGCCTAAGAAATATATTCACAAACAAATACATTTTTATCACCCTCCTCTCTTCAGTTCACCAAAATGAAGTGAACTTCTTGCTGAGGGCAGACACCGCTGTGTAAAAGAGATAGAGGAGATGGGGAGAGGGGGAAGTACACAAAGAAAGAGAGAGAATGAATGGTAATACACTTCATAGGCATCTAGTACACACATACAGTACTATATTGTAGAAGGTGTGAACATTTTCATGCATTCATTCACTAAACATAGCTGAGACTGAGGATACAAAGACTGAGGACACAGTTAATTTCATACATACAAGTTATTACATACTACAAGAATATTAAATAACGTACATACTATAGAATGTAAAAAAAAAGAAAAGAAAAGGGTAGTGGTGCATATAGTGGTACGTATAGAGTGGAACCTCTTGAGAACTCTTTCCCCATGCCATGCTCTTGACCTTACCATCTCCCAGCTTCCCAGCCTGCTCGGCCGCCCCTCCCTGCAGGATATTGCCAAGAAGGTTGTTCCCCTCAACAGGTGGTTGGCCTGCTGCAGCGCTGCCAATCCCTGCAGGCCGACTACCTATCCCTCCAGGGGCTGCTTTGGAGCCTGTCCGGGGAGGAACAACAACACTGTCAGTGCTGCCATTGTGTTTGTGTATGAGAACTGGCACTCATGCAGTGTGTGACTGTGAGGTTAGGTGTTAGTCTTACCGATGCCGGTTAGGGGGGGCGTGGCGGTTTTGGGAGGCTGTGCTGCTGCTGCTGCTGCTGTTGCTGTTGCTGCAGGTTTCATCCCCGCAGCTGCTGCTGCAGGTGCAACATCCGTTTTCGGCTGTCATTAAAAGACAGAGAGACATATCAGAGATGCACTTCATTTAATTTCACAACTCTTTTTAGTAGTATATTTCTGTATCGATAGGTAAAAAGATGGAGTTAATGTCCCACTTTCACATTACATTCAGTCCTAAGTTGGATTGTTGATTGAAGAAAGTATGAGTTATAGCCTCTGAAATTATTTGAAACTGTCTCAGGTGTGCTCACCACTGTGGTTGGTGGCTGGCCTGCTGTAGGCCCTGCTCCTGGCTGGCGTCCCTGTGCCGGGGTCTGGCCAGGTTTAGCTTGCTGCTGGGATGCTGCTGGTCCAGCCCCTACTCCAGCCCCCGGTCCTGCAGCGGGTCCTGCAGCGGGTCCTGCAGCGGGTCCTGCAGCGGGTCCTAACCCCGTGGTGGTGGGTGCGGGTTGAGCCCCTGGAGTGGTGGTCTGAGGAGGCTGGCTCTGCTGCAGTGGCTGCTGCTGCTGTTGGGTACGCTGCTGCTGCTGTTGCTGCTGCTGCTGTTGCTGCTGCTGTTGTTGCTGCTGTTGTTGCTGCTGCTGGCCAGTCTGCTGGCCTCCTTCTGGCTGCTGAGAGCCAGGCTGCCTCCCTGACTGAGGCTGCCCGCTGGAGCGCTGCTGTCCACCTGGAGCCTGAGCCTGCTGCTGTTGCTTTGGCCCTACAGAGGGGTCCTGTCTCCTGGAGGATGAGCCTGGCTGCCTCTGTCCCCTTCCCTCATTACCATGATGGTGACCTGTGGCTGGGTCCCGGGAGTATTCCCCAGAGTCCCGGTGGCTTCCATGGGAGGAGCGGGGATCTGAGCCCCCTCTCTTCTGTGCAGAGGAGGAGCCACGGCCGTCAGAGCGGACTGATGGGTCTTTGGGGTGTGTCCTCGAAGAGCGAGTAGACCTGGGTTCCTCAGAGGAGTGGCGCGATGAGGAGTGCCTCCCCGAGCTGCTGCCATGGTGACGGTGGTCCCGGGATGTGGTGGATGAGGGGTGTTGGGATTGGTTGTATTCATCCTGGGGCCAGAGGTCCTCATCTGGGGGCTCGTCATAGTCATGATAGGTGTGCTTCACGTTGCCACGCCTACCAGTAGAGGCATGACCTCTACCTCCATGGTGTCTGGAGCGATCAGAGCGTGCCTCCCGTGGTTTCTCAAACCAGTCTGTCTCCTCCTGACCCAAATGATAGGCTTTTGGAGAATCAAAACAAAGATTATTAATCAGTTGCTTTAGTTTTTGTGATGTGTGGAGAGGAGAGACATGCAGACTGAAGCCATGCAAGCCATCCCAAGCTCCAAAAAATATGCAGACTGTCTCTTTGAGAGTCAAACAAAACAGAGCACAGTTTTTTTGTGAAATCACAAGACGTCGCACCACAAATCAAAAAATGCAGCATGCAAAAAAAAGAAAAAATAGGAATATACATGCATTTCATGCATTGGGCACAACATGTTTTTTCAACAGTCAGAACAAAAGGAGCCATCATGCTGCTCTCAAAGACTCAACACTTGACATGCAGTCACTTTTCAGCAGACAGAGGAGGGAGGAGCTTATGGTCAAGCAGTGATTGGTATTCAGCACCAGTTACCTTCGCTGTCAGATACAGCAGCGTGCATGTCATCAACAAGGTAAGGGTCATCTGGCTTGTAGACGTGGCTCCTGGGTATGTCCTTCATGTGGTGGTCCTGTACGTCTGGCAGGGAGTGGCTCGAACCGTACTGATTCCTCACATCATTGGGATCTGGCACGCCAGAACCTCGTCCAATTCCAACAGGCTTACCTACAGGACTGAGTGGGCTCTCCTCCTCTGAGTTCTGGGTGCGCATGGAGGGCCGTCCACTGCGGCTTTGGCTGCCTCTCTGGGACCTCTCCATGGCATCCCTCTCGTAGGACTTGCTCCTGTAACCTGTCGCATCTCTGGAGATCTTGTCCATACCGTAGCCTGTGGACCTGGATCTCCCAGAGCCATACATACGATCTTCCTCCTCCAAAGCCTCTCGGCTGGGTGTGCCATAGTACTTCTGCTGATCATAGACGTTCTTCTTCAGCCCATATGTGATGTCATCCTGGAGTTTTTTGGACCTGGACACGACCGTGCAGCTTCCCCCAGTTGATGTTGTCATGGTGTAGGACGCCAGGTCAGACTCCACATCCCGGGCCTCCTCAATGGGGGAAAACTTGGATATCTTCTGTTCCATGCCTTGTTTCCTATGTTTACTGCGTTTGGAGGAGACCACGGCAGGGGCCAGGTTCTTAGACGTGTGTTTCTGGGTCCCAGAGCTGGAGCGTGTTGTGGGGTGTTTATAATCATCATAGTAATAGGAAGAGCCCCCACTCACTGTGGTGTTGGTCCGGCTGTCCACGGCACCCTGCTGGTGGTAGCTTGTGGTTCCTGTAGGCCTACCATACTGGTCCACAGGCTCATCCTCTAGCCTGCCATAGGCACTCCCGTGTGCAGGGCCATTCTCACTACCATAGCGTCCACCTACAGGATGCCCCAGAGCGTCAGTGGGTGGGCATGTGTTCTCTTTTGTCAGCTCACTGATGTCATCGATCATAACATAATTCCTGGGGATATTCTGCTCTAGATTTGAAGTGTAGAGACCATCTGCAGTAAATGCAGAAGTGGGGCTGTCTACTGAGTGGGTCAGGCCAGGTTCAGGGGGGCGATATTGCCCATAGGTGTTGGGCATGGTATTGGAGGCATAGACAGGGCCAAAGCCTGTGTCTGGAGCTGACGTGGCTACTGACACGGCAGGATTGCTGATGACCTCGTAATTAGTGGGCAGCTTTTGTTCCAGATCAGCCAATGAGGTCTGCCGTGGCCTTTGGTGGACAGTGAGGATCTCTGCCTGGGGCTGGAAAGACAGGCTCTGGCCAGGCTGGTAGGAGCCCTGCACTGGGTATGGCAGGTTTTGGCCTGGGATATGTGGAGCAGGTGGTTGGAACCCCTGGTGACTGTGCTGCTGCATGCCTAGGTCTGTCTGGTAGGAGGACTGGCCATAGCCATGAGAGGTGAAGGCTCCCTGGGTCTGGTATCCAGGGCCTTGTGGAGGGTGGGGCTGGAAGGTACCTGGCTGGGGCTGGGATGCTGTTGGGTACTGAGGGGGTTGGAAACCTATCTGTTGGTAAGCAGCAGTTGGCTGCTGT
This sequence comes from Nansenia antarctica, assembly GCF_963989245.1. NCBI lineage: Eukaryota > Metazoa > Chordata > Actinopteri > Argentiniformes > Microstomatidae > Nansenia > Nansenia antarctica. The sequence continues at coordinate 20,938,487 of NC_137691.1, forward strand.
GTGGGTGTTGGCTGGCTTTGAGGGTACTGATAGGACATGTACGAGGATGTGGAGGGATACTGGGAGGCTGCATTGAGGTCATTGGTGAACTGGCTAAGCGGTGCTGTGCTGGGCCTAGTTAGCAGACCATTACCATCAAAAGCCCCTGTTGCTGCTGCCATCCTCAGGTTATTGAGCTCGCTGTCTGACATGTAGTCCCGAGGGTCACCCATGCAGCGCATGTAAGCCAGTTCTCTTCTCTCTCTCTCCTTCACCAGTGTCTCCTTACGCTGGTGGATGCCCAGCTCCAGGTAACGCAGCTTAGCATCAATCTCCTTCTCCTCCTCCTCCAACTCGGCCTGCTGCTTGCGGAGCTTTGTAGACTCCTGCTCTACGGCCTTCAGTTCACTGAGCAGGCCTGCCTTGGTGACTCCCTGGGCAGGCCTGGGCAGGACCCTCTGGGGCATCCCTGGGGAGCTGTACATCTGGGACATCGCTGGGGTGACGATGGGGAGTGGGCTCTCCTCTGGAGGGGGGCTGGGGAGGGTCCTCTTCACCTTTCTCATCAGAGAGTTCTGCTGTTGCTGCAGGGTGGCCATCTGGAGGAGAGGGAAGTCAGGAAGCAGAAAAAAACTATGAGCCAACACTGAGCTATAAACAGAAAGCCTTTATGTAAAACAGACTAATTGCATTAGGTGCTTATAGTACAACGATTTAAGCTCCCTATGTTCCTAATATTGTACTCAGGATAACTGCTGTACAGCTTTTGTAGAGTAAGGGAGTTTAAGCATTAATTTTCAATAAAATGTTCTACTTAACACATTTTTGTCAATTTGAAAAACACTTTGATAAAGCACAATGGGCTAAATTATCTTTTCTAAATTGTCTCTTCAAAACACAATGGAAGATGAGTGCGACAGTACAATGACTTCAGATCATGACAAACTACCTCCACTACCTCCAGAAAAGATAACTAGGAGACGGTTAGAGTATCTGCATAAATGTGACAAGGTCTGGTGAATTCTCAAGTCATGCAAATGAGCAAAAAGCAACTTGTTTTGAAGAGCCCACTCTATATAACAAACAACAGTTTTAGGATCACTAATACTAATAATCTAATTAGATTCACTGTCTCGTCTGCCATAGGCTACTGGGTAAGTGATACATGGCTTGTAAACAAACATACGTTTTAGGACGTGTTCAAAAGCAAGGACCATGTGATCATCTAATTATGTATAGCTATGTGTTGTTAGCATGTTGATGTTCTATCAGCATGCTGTGAAGTGCTAAACATACAGTCAGATGTTCAAAGCCTAGCAGCTGTTTTGCATGTGTTTTGATTCAGAGCGCATTTCTTCGCTATTTGGTTTGAGGTGTACCAACATTCAAATAAGCATATCTTCTTCAACTCAGATTTCAATGTATGACACATCATTTCAAAGCTCAAAATCTGCACTTTAATAACCTGAAAAAAAACAGAAAATGACATTGCCCTACTTGAGGACGTTTTAACCAGACCCTGTCACAAATAATCAGTAGTCTTGCATTCTTCATCATAGAAGACTCAACTCATAACATATGCATTCCACTTTTTCCAATTTCCAAAAACTAATAACATGCATCAATCTCAAACATCAATGGCCACAATGAAATTACTAAATTATTTTCAACAGAAAATAACACTGAAATGTGGCTAGCTTGCTACTTACAATTTAGGAGTTGTGTACACCCAATGAAAGAGACATATTTTCAATGTTGATGTATAGCCGCACAAACAAAGCAAGACATTTATCTCAGAATTTCCATGTGTGGCTGTTCCGTCGACAGCCTTTGCACTGAGTGCAGACAAATTTGAATTTACTTCGACCAGCTGCTTACAAGCCGGAAGACAGCAGGACTGTACCAGGATGCCTCCACATTGTGTGTCCCCCTGGCATCTCTGAGGGCTTTGCCAGATATAGAAGGGAAAGCATGACAGAGAACAAGCGAAGTGGGGTGGGAGGGGGAAAGAGAAACAGAGACAGAGAGAAAGAGGGAGAGACAGAGTATATAGCAGGAGAGTGAAAGAGTAAGGGTGGGTAAGAACAGAAGTAGAAGTGAAAGAGAGAAGTCTACAGTTTAGAGAAAGAGAGAGGATGGAGGAGATGGAAGATTGCTTGGTGCCTGGCATGGACAGCTGCTCTCCTGAGAACATTCTGTCACGTCCTTTGGTGCCAAACCCTGTGTGATGCATCTGTGCTCTCTCTCTTTTCAGTACATTCAGTGTGCTGTCATTTACTCTCTCTCTGCTGTCTTACATTTTTATTTATCACAAATGTATACTGTACATATTACACTTACATTTACATTTACACACAAATATATTGGACTAATCGTTCACATTAATTGGGGAGTAAGGCTTTTGTGTAGAGTCTATCCTTTACAACATTGACATTAAACTATCTTTGAGGTCTGACAAACTGACAACATTTTGCAGAGTAGATTGAAGTTACCACTATACCAGTGTAGTTATGTGTAGTATCAGAGTAGTATCACTCTAGTAACAACCTTGTAAGTTAGTTAAGTGAGTTATTGAGCTAAGTGGTTTGTGTTATTACAGTACACATGTAGTGTAATAAGAACTGTTCAACTGCATACAGTATACCATGTAAGAACCTAATTAGTGTGCTTGCTGTATTCTGTAAGCAAGCAACACTATTGTTATCTCACATATATATTATGTATTAATACAGCCAATTTTGCCATAGCTACTCCTCCCAGAGTTTCTGCACTACGTAGACATGAAAGGTGTCAAAACGTTCCAGTGAACAGTTTATGAAATATTCAAGTTTTTGTGACGAAATCTGGCCCATAGGAATGAATGGTAGAATCTTCAGAACGTTAAGTGTGGTTGTGGGGTTTTTGATAACGTCTACACATTTTGTAAACTCTGCCACGCCTACAATTTTAAGTCACTGTCATCTGAATATCTAATATCTAAGCCATAACATTAATAATTGTTATGTTCTGGCCGTTTGTTTGTTGCCTAGCTAACACAGTAGCTTGAGACCCGGCTACCATGGTAACGGTCAAAGATTTAACAATACACAGCTTTTAACTTACACGTTCAATATCAAGGGATAGCGTTTATACTTCTTGGCTTTAATACCCTTATATGGGTTTCAGGTTAGCACACTTCACAATTTCCACAGAAATGTTGTTAAATGTTATCTCATGGTAAAAGTTGTCTTGGTAATAATGTTCACTGAAAACATACCTGACTGTTGGAGAGAGCCTGTTGATGATACGGGGAAAACCTGTTCTTGGCGGGGTCTTCTGACGTAGGGCTGAGGGGCTTGGGGTCTGACATGGACCGCTGCACACTCTTTATGGGCCTTGGGAGGGTCTGGTGACGTTGAGGGGACTCTGCAGTGAAGGCTTTCTGTTGGGGCGTAACATGCGCCTTGTTGAGTTTCTCTTGGGAGGTGAATGTTGTTTCCAGCATACGATGAGGAGACAGGGGAGAAACAGGGGAGTACAGCACCTGGGGAGACTTCGGAGGTTGGCGAGATGGAGACTCATTCTGTTGCTGGCCTTGCTGCTGGTAGCCAATATCTAGAGGATCTGGTTTCCTCCTCTCAAACTTAGCCACTCCTTGGAGTCGTGGAGAGGCTGGATCAGATGGAGTAGAGCCCACAAGCTGCAAACTGGTGGAGTACGGACTGATGGTGGTGGGTACACTAAGCTGAGGGGCCACCACCCCCTGAGACTGTGCCTCTGGTTCTGTCTGGCAGGCCAGGCTCTCTCCTTTCTGGGTCCTTTCAGGGGCAGAGATGTAGTGTAGCAGCTCAACCTTGGATGTCTCAGCCATAGTGATATGGATTGCAGGTGAAACCCTGCCCAACTGATCTGACTCAGTCTGGCATGAGGAGTCATTGGTGGTCTGAATGGCTATACTTGCGGAAGACACTTTAGTTGCAGCATCAGATTTGTTATCTGCACTGGAGTCTGAGTGTTTGGAGAACCGTGACCGTCTGCGCCTCACTGGCTGCTCCCACTCTCCCTGGTCCTCATCATCAGTCTGAACACTACAGTCAGCAATGCGTCTGGTCCTTCTGCGCCTATTCATGAACCTATCCTCACCTTCCTCATCATCCGTCTGCACACTGCAATCTGCAATCCTCTTCACTGTCTCATCCTCTGAGCCATCCCTCAGACGAGGCATTGAGTTTTGCTTTTTCATGGCCCTGGATTCTGCCTGTTCATCACTGTTCCTTAAAGACATCTCAGAGGCAGAGCTAGGTATAGGCCTTGAGGCCACTACAGCCTGGACCACCTGCCCATCCATGTGGGGTGGCCAGAATTGAACACTCTGGCCATCTTGTTGGATCACCCTACCACTCTGATCACAGATGATGAAACCTTGGGTGGCTCCTCCCCCTACCACAACCCCTTGCATGGCATTCTGTGCAGTTGTGGCTGCAGCCACTGCTGCTGATGCGGCGGCTGCCTCTGCTGCTGCGGCTGCTGCTACTGCCTCCACTGCTGCAGTCTTCTGCCTCTTCTGCTCCTCCAACTGTTGCTGGAGCTGCTGCTGCAGAGACTGTATCTGGTCGAGCTGCATCCTCTGCTGTGCTAGCTGTTCTCTCTGCATGACTAGCTGGTTCTCCCTCTCTGACTGCTGCTGATGCAATACTTGCTGTTTGATGGTTTGCAGTTCCTGGATCTCACGCTGCACTAGCAGTTGTTCTTTCTCCCTATGCCGCTGGAGCTCTACGCGGTCTCTCTCTAGCTCCTCGTGTAATCGCAGCTGTCGTAGCTTTTCTAACTCGACTCGCTCTCGCTCCAGCTGCAACATCTGTTCCTGCTGCTGTCTCAAACGCTCCTCTTCCTTTTCCTTCTCTGGGTCGATAGGAGCAGCAACTGCAGTGCTGGCTGCTGCTATAGGTGCAACCTGGGGAGTTATCTGTAGCTGGGTCTGTGGCTGCACTAATGCCTGTGGCTGCGGTTGAGTCATAGGTGGCATTTGAGACTGGGATTGGGTTTGAGTCAGGGATAAAGGTTGAGTTTGTGTTTGTTGAATTGGAGTTTGCAATTGTTGCTGCATTTGGGATTGAATTTGGGCTTGCATCTGCTGGGATATTTGAGGTTGAATTTGAGATTGGGTCTGAGGGTGTGTTATAACATTCTGCACTGTGATTTGAGATTGGGGTGTCTGTTGGTTTGCAGGGACTACTGCTGTCTGACTTGGCATTGCAGTAGTGTGTACACTAGCAATTGGTACACTTTGTGTACCCAAATATGTAACAGGCTGGGCCGGTGGAAATGTTGCAGCCGTATGCACAGTTATGGTTGCTGAAGGCTTCCCAAGGTAGACAGGAGTTTCCTGGGTGGGGTTGCTTGTGGCAGGTACACCTCCAGGAGCTGATGTAGGGAACTGGTTGGGAGGGGGATAACGGTACGGTCCCTGTGTGGACAGAGGCATCCTTGGGGTCACATGAGGCAACCTGGTGAGACTAGCCAGTGGTACAGTGGTCACACTTGCAGGGTAAGGTCGGAATATTCCTCTTGGCATGGGTGGCAGAACAGAGGCAGGCTGGGTGGTAATTGGCAAGGTAGAGGCTATTGGGGTATTAATGGTGGAGTATGTCATGCCGTCAGCTCCTCTCATAGCAGAAGGATATAAGGCCCGTATGCTTGCTTGTCTAGCATTTATCAAATGAGTAAGAGCTTGGCCATGTGCAGTGGGCCTCCCATCAGGGCCATACAGTAGATTGGCTCTGATTGATGCTAAGCTTTGCTGTAGATTAGGCCTCCCTGTAGGCCCTGATCCTCTTCCAGCACCATACTGCATCAGTTCAGGGTTGTTTCCATACCGGTTCCCAAACTGGTCCATAGAGCTAAGAGCTGCACACATTCTGCTGATTTCCCTGGCAGTGGTGGCACTGTACTGTGCCAGATTTGAGTCCTGTAATACTGTGGGACCATAGCCATAGTCTTGATTTATGTTGGACATGGAACCATACCTTCGCAGGGGTAAAGGAGGACCTGCAATATCTCCTTGGTGACGCAAGTCTGTGTAGGATCCATACTGTGCACCCATGCCAAGATGCCCTCCCTCATAGGCCTGATTCATGTTGCTCAGATCCACTGCTAAGTCCCCTGGGTCATTCCTCTGATAGTACTGAAGCCCAGCAGTAGATAGGTTGTTGTCAGACAAGGAAGGTTGAAGCCTCCCTGTAGATGGTATAGGGTATGGTTTGTGTTCCCCTGTTACTGCTTGCGTGCCTGCTGACTGGTAGCCATCTTTTACAGGTTGTTGTTGCTGTTTTCCTGTACCGTAATGTGGGGCAGGGGGTGGCCGGACAACTTGGGAAGGTTCAGAGGTGGGGGTTTTATCTGGTGTCACTGTTGTGGCCGTCTGACTAAAGGGCCCTGAGCAGCTACCACCAAAGGGCAGTTTGTAAACAACGTCACAACAAGCTACTTGATTCTCTGGTTTTATCTGTCCAGTGAGATCCAAGACCTGGGGAGGGGGAGGAGGGGGCTCCTGTCTTTTCACCAGCTGAGTCACTGTGGCCCCGTGTGTTGTTTTGCTTTCATCCAGTTGAACCATCATGACATGGGGCTTGCCTGTGGACAGGTTCATCACTGTGGGCTTGTTCTTCAACTCTAAAGCAACCCCACTGTAGATGTCATGTGAAGTGGTTGAGGGAGGAGCCCCAGCTGGTGGTTGCGGTGGGAGGGGAGATACTCTAGGAATAGCACTGACACTGACCACAGGCTGGGTACTGCCACTGCTTGTCTGGCTCACTATAATGTCTTTCTTTAACAACAGTGGCTGGACTTGCATTGGCTGGACTTGGTTAGCCAAGTTGTAGCGAGCAAATGAGGACTGTTGGTGCTGCTGAAGCTGCTGTTCAAGGAGCTGTTGCTGCTGTAGAAGCTTTTGCTGTTGCATTTGTAGCTGATGCTGTTGGATACCAAGGTCCTCCAGACAGGCATCAATTTTAGGAATGGATGGGTCTGTAATTGGTGGCTTAGTCTGAGTTAGACATACTGCTGATCCAACGCCTTGCCCAAGATCTATACGGTTCTGTAATGGATCTCCATACACCACTGGCTGCTTTGGTTGTGATATAAACATGGAGGCTGCCACTGTGACACTCACTGTTGTTGGAGTTGAGGCTGCCACGTGTGGCTGCTCCTGTGCATTCAGGTTCATGATAAGAGGCTGTACAAGTGTGTGACGACTGGAGGTTTGTTCTGAACCAAGGGAGTACCTCCTTGAATCAGATGCCAGAGATGTTAGATCCATCCCTTGATCTGTCATAATAATTGGGGCAGGCTTCATTGGTGCCCTCAGGTCTACTACATTACCACTTGGGTGCATTTGGCCCTGCTCTACAACCCTAGAGGTGCCTGGAACATTGGAGATTCTACATAGAGAGATATTTTCCATCGATAATGACCCACGACTGTATGTGGTTGCAGTGGTCACTATGCTCCTATCGACATGAACTCTCTCTGCAGTTTGAGCCCTCTGTAAGCCATGTTGAGGGGATTGGTGTGATGGTTGTATTTGTGGGGATGTTGGGGAGCTTGTCGAAGGAATCTGGGAGTGATATATGGACTGATGGCCAACCGGTGTTGGTGAGGACAGAGGAGAGGTGGAGGAGTTTACTGTTAGAGGCTTGGCAGGAGTGGTGGTTTCAGAGCCTAGAGTTATCACCATCACTGGTGAATCTTGAGAGGACTGTTGTCTTGCAAGGCGTGGTGACACTGCTCTTTGAGGTGTCTGGGCTCCATGTGGTGCCACTGGAGAGGAAGGGCCACCAGTGCCTGCCTGAGAAGGCACTGGCTTGCCCATCCCACCAGTGGGGCGTGGGGATGGAGAATGAGTGGGACTCTGTGTGGGAGAGGCAGAGGGGGAGAGTGGAGGACTGGGGCCTTTGAAATAGGAGAACACTTTGGATGTGAGGGATGATGCTCCCGGGTCAGTAGGTGGAGCCTGTGCTGGCTTCTGAGGCCCTGGCCTTCCAGCAGATTGAGTCATAGCAGACTGACTTTGGGTTGCTACTGCAGGGGGAATGACACCCCCTATTTTGGCAGTCTGTGTCCTCATTCTGTCTTGTGTTTCTTTTGATAAATGCTGTGTTACACGGATTCCTGGGGCTCGTGGGTCACTCCCAGTTGAAGAGAATGAAACAGGTGCAGAGATCTGTGTGGGGCTGGAGCCAGGAGTCAACACAGCTCCAGTGTCTAGATGTGGTTTACTACCAGGCTGAGGGGCCCCTGCTTGTGGTCTTTGCTGATTGTTGATTGGTTGGCCTTGCCTCCCTGGTTGTGTCTGCTGCTGCTTCTGCATCATCTCTGCTTTCCTCATCATTTCCTCATAGACTTCCTCTGCACTTTTCAGTGTCTTGTCTGATGGCGAGGTAGCTGTAGGTTTTTCTGTGGGGGAGTATAAAGACATGAAAGTGGGTAGGTTGTATTCACTCCCTGACTTGTACAGCTTTGAGCCCATCACTTCAAACCCTTCTGCTTCTGAGTCCATGGAAGGGGAGTATTCTGAGCAGGAAGATCTATGGAGTTCCTCCATCTCAGCCGCCTGTCTCAGCTCCTCAGTTGGGGATGCATCCTCGATGGGAGAGAGGTTGCTAGGGGGAGTCTTGGATCTCTCTCTGCGTCTCTGTGCCCGTAGCTCCTCTTTGTCCCTCTTTGTTTTCCTGGCTGTGCTACGAATCCTCTGTTGCTCCAGATCTCTCATTTTCTCCTGCTCTCTCAGTAGCTCCTCCTCCTCCCTCAGTTCATCCTCCTCAGACGAGTCCTCTATAGTGGGCAGTAGAGGGCCGTGGGACCGATGCCGAGCTTTTCTCTGCTGCTTTGCCTCCTCCAATCTCTGTCTGCGGCTGGGGCTACTGTCGCTATCATCCTCCATGGAGGACACAGAGGTGGGGGATGTGCCAGAAGTGTAGCTGGGAGTGGTGGCAGGGAGGGTGGATGAATACTCCCCCCTTGAGCGCTCCTCTGGTGATCCAGTCAGGCTCTCCATCTCCAGCTCTGGCTCTCTGAGGTCATGCTCCGTGCTGAGTTCCATGTCTCGGTTGTAGCTGTTGGTGTTGTTCAGTTCAATGGTCTTAAACCGCCGTAGGCCACCTTGCGAAGCCATCATACCTTCATCATCCTCCCCTGTTTTGTATGCACTATCAGTCCCCTTGCTATCCTCCTCAAAACTACTGGAATGGTGAGTGAGGCGCCGTTTCTCTTTCCCCAAATCCCCACTGTGCTTGTGCCCCTTTTTGGTTTTCTGATACCCATACTCTTCCTCCTCCTCTAGCTCATCCTCGTCAGCGCTCATCTCCATGATCTGCCTCCTCATAAACTCCTCATCTGTTAACTCTTTATGAGACTTCTTCTGCCTGGGCGGTAGGGGAGAGAGACCACTCTCACTGCTGTCCTCTACATAGTCGTGCCGTAGCTTGCAGCTTTGATCATCCGACGACTCGTCTCGTGCTGTTTCCTCATCAGAGTTATACTCCCGTTCTTGGCCGATTGGCAGCGAATGAGGCCTCTGCTTCTTGTCGTCATCATCCCGGGGTTTCCCCCGCCCCTGATCTGAGGTCGTCTTGGACTCTAACAGGGGCCGCATGGAGCTCTCCAGCTTGGTGATCTCTGAGGGGCTGGGGGGGCCTCTTTCACTGAGCTTGAGTCCCTCCTCCCGGATCTGGCCAGTGATCTCGCTCTGTGAACTGGAGATCCCGTCTGAGGAGTAGCCTGTGTCACTTAAGCTCTGTGTGCTGGACTTGTTTGAATCCTGAGGAAAGAGAGAAGTGAGAGAGAGGTCAGACACTGTTAACAACAACAGTCTTTGGGCCCTGAATTAATTAATGGCAAAGTTTACTACAGGCATCAGTGCGTCCTTTCTATCCCATCATTTTACCAAAGTCATCAGCAGTGTCACTTTTATGAGCATTTGTTTCACAGATGATAGGGGTTGGAATTAAAACACTCGAGCTCACACAGATGAGATACAGCTATATTATTATTCTAGCAAGACATTAGAGAGTAATTATATAGCAAGGAATTCAGTCATTATGAAAGCGCAGGCAACTATAATAGACAATGTAAAGTGCAAAAGATGACTAAATAAAAGGTTGAGATGAAAAGAGCCAAACGAATAAACAAAAAACAATAAAACATGTTATTTAGGTTACAGTACATGCTGGATTAATATTCAATGTATTCTCCACCAGTTGAAAAAAAATGGTAATGAATGAACAAGGTGATGCGGAAAATAGTAATAAATGTAATTACATGTAAACCGATGTATTACATCATGTTGATATTCCAGATCATTATGATTATGTTGCAAGTATAAAGCTGCCATATTAAAGATAATACATGATGTTATAACATAAAATAAAATATACTGAATCTGATGCATTGAGATAGACGAAGATTAGAAAAGGAAAAGAACAAGAACATTTATGAAGATGACGATGCTGATGATAAAGATGATGATACAGTCAGACAGCTGATGATGGTGATGATGATAGATAATCATACAGATGAAGTGACAGTGGTGGTGATGATGATGATGATGATGATGATGATGACTGATAACAGATGATGGTGATGATAACAGTGATAGATTATCATACAGATGAAGAAAGATGACACTGATGAAGATGATGATGACGATGATGATGATGATGATGATGATGATTAAGGCAGTGGTGATGATGATTATCGAAATCATAGATTATCATACAGATAAAGAAAGATAACAATGATGATGAAGATGATGATGATGATGGTGATTAAGGCAGTGGTAATGATGATTATCGAAATCATAGATTATCATACAGATAAAGAAAGATAACAATGATGATGAGCATGATGATGACTGATATTAAAATCAAGCCAAAATAATATTTGTGGTAAATGAAGAAGAAACGGAGGTGAAGACGTGGAAGTTGCAGGTAGCTCACTTCATGGTGTCTTAACTTCTGTGAGTCTTCAGTTTTCTTCAGGTCTTTTGAAGTGGTGATAGCTTCAGGCCCTCCCTTCTTGGGTGAGGCTTTGACTTCTGCTTCCTTTTGAGATTTGGGTGTGACTTTAGTCTTCTCCTGGCCCTGCTGTTGTTTACGGGTCTGGTTGTTAGCCACAGGAACACTCTGGGTGGGTTTAGGTTGAGTGGGTGTTGCCTTGGCAGAGGTGGGTGCTGCCTTAGCAGAGGATGGTTGGGTAGGGCCCCTGGTCTGGGTAGGGCCCTTGGCCTGCGGGGGGCCTTTGACCTGGTTAGGGCCCTTGGTCTGGGCTGGGCCCTTGTTCTGAGGGGAAGGCTTGGTCTGAGGGGAAGGCTTGGTCTGAGGGGAGGACTGCGTAGGGCCCTTGGACTGGGGGGAGGACTGCATAGGGCCCTTGGACTGGGGGGAGGGCTGGGTAGGGCCTTTGGTCTGGGGGGAGGGCTTGGTCTGTGGGGAGGGCTGGGTAGAGCCTTTGGTCTGGTTGGTAGGATGGGCTGTGTTCCTGCTTTGGGGGGTGGGCTTGGTCTGGGGGGAGGGCTGACTAGGGCCTTTGCTCTGGGTGGAGGGCTGGGTAGGGCCCTTGGTGTGGGGGGAGGGCTGGGTAGGACCCTTGGTTTGGGGGGTGGGGCCTGCCTGCTTAACAGGGGAGAAAGGGCCACTTACTTGGGCACCTGGTGGTTTCTGTTGTGGTTGTGGAGCTGTGGGTTTAAGTCCTGTTTGTTGAGGCTGTTGTTGATTGGCTGGAGCTGGATTCCGTGGGGATCCCATTGGCTGGGAAACAGGAGGTGGAGCATCTCCAAGGCTGCCAGACAAAGCTCTCTGGGTCTGGCAGTTCAGGCAGAGCCATTCTTTCTTCTGAAAAAAATCAAACAATACAAAAACAGAGCTCAGAAAATTGCCTTGCACACAATGAACACAAAAATACTTCTCCAAACTACAGATTGTTCCACGATGATCAAGATGCAGAAAATAACATCAACAAGAAACAAACACTTCAACAGTCTCTCCTAAGAAAACATCACAAGTTAAATTTGAAACTAAGTAAAATTATGTGGAGACAAGATTATGAGGAGATTTAACAAGATGATGCCTACCCTGCAGTCAAAGTACTTGTGTACAAATGACACATCTTCGTAAATAGAAATCATATACTGTAAAAGCATGTTCCGTACCATCATAAATCAGCCACTTTACATATGGGAGAAGATGTTAGACTGCTAATTCACCCTTAGTTAAATACAAGTCCCACTGTTTTGTCGTTTGTAATACAAAAATTATGTGTGCAAGCTGAAATGTAAAGTATACAAAGGCCCCAGCAGTGGCAGCAAACCAAAAGGGAGAAGGCTTTTAAGGGAGTATGCTGACTCCGAACAGAGAGGACATTGACCTTTATGTTGATATTAACACAGGAGAGTCAACACATACTATATAGAGAGAGAGATCAGTTAAAGCAATGTGCTAAAAAAGAATAAGAGATGTAGCATATACATAGCTTACTACTATCCTCTCCTGTATCTAGCCTACTTCTAACTACCATACTCGCCATACTGTATCACTATCACTATCATGTTTTATATCACTATTTGCACTTCTAGTTAGATGCTAAACTGCATTTCATTGTCTGGTACTTTGCAATGAGAATAAAGTTGAATCTAGTTTGAAGTAGAAAGTTATCTTATCTAATACAAATAAAAGGCATCTTTGGGTATTTGTAATACTTAAAAATAAGTGCCATAGATAGCAACAGCGTAATGAGAATGAGAATTATTAGTATTGTTATTGGTGGTATATTTCTTATTATTCTTTTCCCCGCTTTGGTCAAATAGCTCAAAAAGTCCCTGACCAAAAATGCTATAAATGTGCATGCCACAACTAGAGAGCATCAGTAATTATGGCAGAAAGAATTATCATGATTAGACTATAGGTGGCACTATAATAACCAAAAGTAAAACATTTAATTCAGAATGCTGGCATTTCCGCTCCGTTGGATGAACATGTATGAAACTTGGTACATATGTGTCTTTATATACACATATGTGTGTATGAAACTTGGTACATATGTGTCTTTATATACACATATGTGTGTATGAAACGTGGTACATATGTGGGTTAGGGTTAGTGTCATATGTGTCTTTATATACACATGTGTGTATGAAACTTGGTACATATGTGGGTTAGGGTTAGTGTAAACTTGGTACATATGTGGGTTAGGGTTAGTGTAAACTTGGTACATATGTGGGTTAGGGTTAGTGTCATACTGTATGTGTATGAAACGTGGTACATACTGTATGTGGGTTAGGTTTAGTGTCATATGTGTCTTTATGTATGTGTGTATGAGACTTGGTACATATGTGGGTTAGGGTTAGTGTAAACTTGGTACATATGTGGGTTAGGGTTAGTGTAACGTGGTACATATGTGGGTTAGGATTAGTGTAAACTTGGTCCATATGTGGGTTAGGGTTAGTGTAAACTTGGAACATATGTAACAAGATTGCAGAGAAAATTATATGAAAACTAAAAGTAATTGGGCCAGAATTTTCAAATTCTCATAGATTTTTGCTCTGCTAGGTTAAGTCCCTGAACAAAAATGCTATAAATGTGGATGCCACAACTAGAGAGCATCAGTAACAATGCCAGAAATAATTACCATGATTAGACCATAGGTGGCTCTATAATAACAAATAGAAAATCAAGTAACTTCACAATGCTGGCATTTCTACCCCGTTGTATGAAAATGTATGAAACGTGGTACTGTGACACAGCCCAATGAAAAGGGCTACCTGTAGGCGAAATCATTTTTCTGTTTTTTACATGTGCTTAAACTACAGAATGGAAGCTTTCAAATGATGCATCATACATTGAAATCGGAAACAAATTGAAGACGACATGAGTATTTGAAAGTTGCTACACCGGAAATCACTAAGCACAGAAAATCCCCATCAAAGATAATGAATCCCCATCAAACAACAAGAAACGAAGTCATTGTGTTATAGATTACACTTATTTAATGAACGTAAAACAGTTCGGAAAAATAACGAGTGGGTACTTCACATCTTCGAGTTGAATGTTAGCTAAAAAAACGAAAATCTGAGAAAAAAAAACAAAAAACTTTCAAGACGAATTTCACGTCTTTCTCATTTCCGAGAGGTGTCTGTTTACATCAGATTGTGACACTTATTGTGGAAGATGTTGAGAATCAGCTGCACATGGAAGAATGTGATGGAAGAATGCACTGTGCATGCAGAGGTTTTGCAATTCCATTGAATTGGGGGATAGTTTAACCAATATATGCCACAAGACCTAGAATTGCCTTATGTGTACCACAAAAAGGTTCACTGTTATAAGCTAACTTTTTGGATGAATCCAAATTCATCCAAAAAGTCCCCAAATTCCCGGGCGTAACTTCCCATGGAAAAATTCCAGAAAAAGTTTCCGACACTTTGAAACCATAGTCATGAAGGATACTGATGTTTTGCATCAAAAAGAGTGTGTACGGACATGCAGCCCCACACACACACACACACACACACACACACACACACACACACACACACACACACACACACACACACACGCACACACACACACACACACACACACACACACACACATACGCACACACACAGCACTAGGCTTATTCACTGTGGACATCACTTCAACCCACACACACTTGCAATTTCGTCAATAGAGAAAAGACATTGAGGGAATAAACAAGTGCCTGTGGATTGATGCATCTTGACAAAGACCAAAAAACTTTAAAGACGAATTTGACGTCTTTCTCATTTCCGAGAGGTGTCCATTTACATCAGATTGCGTCACATATGTGTCTTTCCACATGGGGAACATAAATTGTATATGAACATGTGTGGTGCACGTCTCTCTATAGGGTGTTAAAGGATAAGAGATCAAGGAAAGCAGAAATATTGCTCTATTTAAAAAAAGGTTTAAAGGAATGATTTTTGTTAACTACCAAAATGAGGAAAGGGAAGGTTGTTAATCTTCTGGATACTAAGGTGTGGTTTTCTTTGTCTTTTTCTTTTGTATTAAATTGTGGATACTGATGTGTGTTATTTATTTATTTTGTGTTGTTTCAGTATTAAGAATGAACAATTATTTGTACTGTTGATACTGAAATGTATGAATTAATTAACTGGATTATATAATTTAAGTATAATTGTTCTCACTTGAGAGTGACGGATAGGGGTAGGACAGGATAATCTTAGGCTTCATCCTACTCCCTTTCCAACATTGATAGGCCTGTACTCTACATAATTATTAGTTATTAGTTATTTTATTATTTTAAATCATGTTCGAAATAAAAGATTCATTCATTCATTTAAAGATATCTGAGAAAATGATATGAAAAGAAAAGAAATTGGCCCATAATTTTCAAATGCTCTGAGAATTTGCCGTGCTACGTCAATATTTATGGCAGTCGACGGGCTAATTCATAGTTTGCAGACACGTGACTGGCGCAGAGCCCTGGTGGGCAAAACATAGTGGAAACTCCGTAGAACTGCAGCACCGACCGGTCATTTTCCCACCTGTTTCAAGCAACGATTATTTAGATCACCTCTCAAAAGAAGAAAAACAAAGATATGTGAACAAACTACACATTTTGGACACTTGCGATCCACATACAGCACCCGCCGCAGTATTTCAATCACTAAAAACAGCGAAGTCGCTGCCAGAGCTCCAGTTCGGTGATGTCTACATGTATCTTGTGGAGAATCCTTCCCCTCACACTTCCGCCGAAAGCGTACAAAAGTACAGACAGTTATCTGTATTTTCGATCTGGATGGGTCAATAATGCTAATGTTAGCTAGCTAGCTAAAGGACCTACACAACCAACTCCAAGCTGGTAGCGTGCACAAAAACAAACCATGTCAGAACAAAGATAATGACTAAAAATAGAATAATTAGTCAAAGTCAAAGTCAGCTTTATTGTCAATCCAATATATGTACAGACATACAGAGGGCTGAAATTGCGTTTCCCTCTCATCCACGGTGCATAGCAAACAAAAACAATACATAACAATATGATACGACAAGATAAAAAATAACTATATATACAAAAAATACTAGAAGATTTGAAATGTGCGGTACAATGTACAGGGGTGGAATACAATATGAACAATGACAATAGTGCAATAGTGGTAATTGGCTCACTATAATAGAGTAAAGTGGCTACGTAAATAATTAAAATAATCAGTGTTTACTTGAGCTTATCTTTGAAATGTTTGCTGCAGAGACGTGTGTACTTTGATGGTTTGCCCTCCACAGGGACTGAGACACATCTAATAGCACAAATCCACTCCTCTCTGGGTTTTCTTTTTCTGACGGAATTCTGTAGAAGCACAACCCAGGGTCGTCTCCTCGTCGGTTAGTGCACCCGATTGCACAGCAACTATCCAGCATTTTGTCAAACAACTAATTACTTGGTAAAAACCTGATAAAATAGCTGGCAGGCAGCGGAAGAAAGATTTGTTTTGCCCGCCAGGTGGGCGTTCCCAGTATGCCATGACGACACGTGCAAACTATGAATAGAGGGTACTACAATGTGTTACTATGTCGAAGGATTTGAAGACACGTCTGTGATGTAATGACGCTTCATTTGGCGTGGGCACAACACGTGCCCACCCTCCTCCCCTCCTCCATCTTTTATGAATACGAGAGGACAGAGGTCGCAGGTCGCAATTAGCTAGCTATGTTTTCTGTCCAGCCTTTTCAATTTGAACCCGAGCGCAGCGAGGAGGACAGCAGAGAAGACATTACACAACATGTCAATCAAAATTAAGATGATCCAAGAGGTGAGGAGGCGCGAGTGGGACATAATCACTGGTATCTGTGCAGCAACTGTCAACCAATGCCAACCGAGATAGAGAGTGTAAACAAACTTGTTGTAAAGAGCACAGATTTCTGTCCGCAGCTGTTCAAGGCAAGTTGACGTTATCAAACTATCGTTTTATGATAAAGCGTAGTCTTCTTACCTGTGAGCTCTTTCATTAGCGGTGGTCGATTAAATGCCTCCAATGCATCTTTAGAAAAGTGGCAAGAACAAAGACGCGCATCTTTATGCAGTTGCATAACACATGCATCTTCCCTGTAGTATGCTGTATATTGATTCC
>NC_137691.1:20960605-20965605 GCF_963989245.1 Nansenia antarctica
GACCCTCCCTCTCCCTCCCACTGTGACCCTCCCTCTCCCTCCCACTGGGACCCTCCCTCTCCCTCCCACTGGGACCCTCCCTCTCCCTCCCACTGTGACCCTCCCTCTCCCTCCCACTGCCATCACAGGGACAGCCTGTAGGCCTGTAGCTGCCTGTTCACACCCATTCACATATCTGCAAAAAACAGAGAAACAGGGAGATAAAGAGATTTCTAAGGAGAGAGATTATCATTATGAAGCTAAAGCTAGTACACAGTACAACCATAACAATAGGTCAGTGGTTAACTGCTCCCATAGGCTGAAATGCTACGCTGCAAAAGAAAGCTTTGTCAGTGAATAATGGCCTTCGTTTATGGTTCCCAGACACACACTCGTGGGAGTTTGGAATAGGTCTGTAATGCCTGGACTAAAAACCACAGGCAAATAACTAACAATGTGTTTCACCTATTTATTCAAGAGAAGTTTGACTAGTTCTAAGGCTGCATTTACACCGCAAGTCATAATGCCTAGTTCCGATTTTCTGCCTATATCCAAATTTTTGGAACGTCTGCTTACATCAACTTTTTTAAAATGACCCATATCTGATACCTATGCTTACATTGCTTTCACTTGTTACCGAAAACAAAGTAAACAGACAGCCGGGACTTGCAATGGATGCAAAGAGCCAGAAATTATAATCCCTTTTATATATATTATAATATAAAGCCATTGCTTTCCGATGTATGTTTAGAGGTCCGCACAATATTGCGCACATTTTAAGGCGGAGAAGAAAGAGGACTTTACTTTAGCTGTCGAGTTAAACTAACGTCAAACGTCATCAAAATGCGAAGACTGTCGCATTTTCAATGACGTGCAAATCGGAATTATGCGACATGCCTGGTTACATCACAGTCGAAATGACACATATCCGACTCGTATCCGATTTTAATATCAGATTCAATGTGCTTTTTTACTGGTTACATGTACATGTTTACATATCCGATCTGTGCCACATGTGAGCAAAAAATCAGAATTGTGTCACTTCTACCAAGGCAACTGTGGAAATAAATGAACAGTTCACATTGTCAGTGTGCATGTGTGCACGCCTGTGTGCATGTGTGTGTGTGTGTGGTACGTGCGTGCGGACGTGGTGGGCTCAGCTCGTTAGTGAGATCATCTTGTTAGTGAGTTGTTAACCTCGTTACACAGCAGTGTTTGCAGCACCGGTCAGCTCATTAGAAAAAAATAAGGCCTCACAATAAACACAACACATGTAGTTTCCCAGGCTCTGAAAAATACTCCCAAAGAGTCTGCAACAAAAACCTATGAGACTACAGAGTGATTGCCTATGAGATGTGGATTTACACCAGCCAGAGAGTTACCTTGACGTCCTGCTTCAGTGGGAAGATCTAAACCTGTCTAAACATGTCTACCCTGCCGGGAGGCCGGCTCGGCCGTGTCCTCTGTGGGCCTGGTTCTCTGTGGGCCTGGTTCTCTGTGGGCCTGGTCCTCTGTGGGCCTGGTTCTCTGTGGGCCTGGTTCTCTGCGGGCCTGGTTCTCTGTGGGCCTGGTTCACCTCTGTGGGCCTGGTTCACCTCTGTGGGCCTGGTTCACTGTGGGCCTGGTTCTCTGTGGGCCTGGTCCTCTGTGGGCC
This sequence comes from Nansenia antarctica, assembly GCF_963989245.1. NCBI lineage: Eukaryota > Metazoa > Chordata > Actinopteri > Argentiniformes > Microstomatidae > Nansenia > Nansenia antarctica. The sequence goes on from NC_137691.1 coordinate 20,962,239, forward strand.
TGGTTCTCTGTGGGCCTGGTTCTCTGTGGGCCTGGTTCTCTGTGGGCCTGGTTCTCTGTGGGCCTGGTTCTCTGTGGGCCTGGTTCTCTGTGGGCCTGGTCCTCTGTGGGCCTGGTCCTCTGTGGGCCTGGTTCTCTGTGGGCCTGGTTCACCTCTGTGGGCCTGGTTCTCTGTGGGCCTGGTTCACCTCTGTGGGCCTGGTTCTCTGTGAGCCTGGTCCACCCAGGTGAGGAGCAGGACATGAGAAACAAGGACTGGGACCAGATTGAGGATTCTAGGCAGAACACTGTAAACCAGGGCCTGGATACTGGCAGCATGGTTACAACTCACAGTGATAACACCTTATAATAAGGAAACTGTAGAGGTAAAAGTTGGCCATAAACGCTGATCCCGAATTACTGCCATAATCATTGGGCCAACTTAAGAGTAAGTGAACGCTAGTGAGAGAACGAGTGAGAGAGGGGGAGAGTGATGAGGGAGAGGGTTGTGCAGGTTTCTGTGTGGACGGTGGCTGGATGTGTTTCCACATGAGAGAAGACAGTGTATGACGGTGGTGGTGGAGTCTGTGAGCCACAACAGGATGGTAGTGGCCCTTCAGTTCAGCCAGGAGTAGAGACCCTAGGGCCGGAAGAGCTGCCCTTTCCCTGCCCAAATAATCAGGGATTGAACACCGCAGGTTATCACAGGGAAAAAAGTCAGATGGATTGACCCCCTTCACGCGCTTACAGAGAAATCTGCTGAGTCACTGGATCACAGAGTCCTGGTCCTTCCCACTGTCTTTTGACTGTGTGTGCATCTGTCTGTCTGTCTGTCTGTCTGTATAGTTATGCACGCCCATGTATATTTGTCTTAGTTTGTCTGTGTGTGGTGGGTGAGTGTTCACCCTCTTCTCTGCTCTGTCACACAGCTGTTTCCTGGGAGAGCTGGAGAATGGTGTGGATGAGCCAGACAGACTGGCCCAAATCTTCATCAAACATGTGTTTCAGTGAGTGAGTGAGTCAGTGTGTGAGTCAGAGTGTGAGTCAGTGTTTGAGTCAGTGTGTGTGTGTGGAACTAGAGTGTCTGACATGGAAAGAGTGTGGTTGGGGGCACTGCCCTAATGCCAATCAAACATAAAGAGGGAATGGGAAAGTAGGATCCATGTGTCAGTAACAAAATGAGAAATGATGAGTATTTGAAGCATGAATATATCAATGATATACTAGGGGAGGAGCATATAAGCCTGAGCTTTAACAATAGTCACCTATGGAGGGAGCCAGAGAGACACAATCTGTCTGAATCATAGGAGGAAGGAGTCACACTGAGAAATACACACCCATTCACGCACACAAAAACATGAACGCGCAGAAATAGACAAACGGGCATATAGAGAACCACACAGAAACTGATAACCATCACAGACACACTCACACACACACACACACACACGCACACACACACACACACACACATGCACATGCACACACACATAAAACTACAACGACACACACAATAGATGTATATAAAGAATAACATACTACTGGGACATAGAATTAGACATTCACAGGCCTGCTGTCAGTCATATGTCTGACATACAGTATCTCTCTGCCCGTCAGTTCACAGCAGGACTCTCTCCCCCACATGGTTTCTCTACTGGGCTTAACACCACAAGCTGTGAGCAGGAAATGTCAGCCGTCATTAAATGCCAAAACACATCCCAGTGAGCTGGAATATTTCAGGCGCTCATTATGGATCACCTTTCTCCTAAATCCTTCTGGCTCATTACATCGCTTCATACTACCTTTCTGTCCTGCTCACTAAAGCACTAGCTTCAATGAGACAGTTCACTTTCATTCTTGTTTTTCATTCACTGTTGTCTTTAAAAGAGCTGCCTGTCCGAACCTTCACTGTGATAAACAACTGAGATGGAGATGATGATTAATAAACACCAAAAAGAAGATCCTAATAAATACACAACCAAGTTGTGGGTCATACAGTACCTTATAAGCCACCACAATAAAGAAGGAGGTGATAATTAATGACTAAAGAGTGAAGGTCAGAGTCGCAGAGGGTCAGTGTGAATTATTAATCTCAGCGTGCAGGGTGGCCCCTGTGGCAGCCAGGTGAGACAGGGGTGAGCCTGAGGTGAGTGGGTGAGTCACACACACAGAGGAACCAAGAGGCTAATAATACTGTTATATAGTATGTGTGTGTGTGTGTGTGTGTGTGTGTGTGTGTGTGTGTTCCAGCCACCTGCCACACCCTGTCCAGCTACGCTGCGCCATGCCCTGTGCTAGCACTGGTCAGCCCGAGTCAGCAGGTATGTGGGTCAATCCCCTGGGACTCCTTCAACAGAGTCACGTGGTCAGGGTTGCGGATTAAAGAGGAAATGAAGGATCATCCACTGAGACTGAGCCACCGCTATGGCCAGTCGTAGATATACAACCTATAGAATTCATATAACTGTCATTTCATATGCACGCACGCAGAGTGGTCAGACCAATATGGCATCACAGGTGATTTGGATAAATTGAGGGCCTAGAATTGAATTTGACCTTTCCGAGACTGATCAACAAACATATGACCATTGATCTTACTGGTGATTTCAGCTCTGTATGCTTTGTTTCTTTACTACCAGTGGACAGGATCAGCCCATTGCATTCTCCTCCGGTTTCAGAGCTCAGAGAGGGTGGAATCCTAACTTGAGATCTGAGAATGTCAATCCCGCAAATTTCCCATTGACACAAATGTCGGCTTATGTGCACAGATCTCAGGTTACTCTACCACAAACCACTCCTATAGTTTTAGATGTGGATATAATGCAGACTAAAACTACAAACCACTACTCCACATTGTACGGACACGATTGTTCCAATCACCAACATTGTTCTCCTCACCAAACCTCAAGACGAACTTTCTAGTGTCTAATATGTCACAGCACTCCTCTGGCTCTTTCTGTACAATTTCAAGCTCCAATGCCCTCCCTGGCACCATGCTATCGAGAGCCTCAAGATGCTATCTGATATTTCATTCTGTAACAAAAAACGTACCCTGTTCCAAACATCACCTACAAACCTAGACTATTATTAATCATGTAGTGTTATAGTGGTGAGGAAAGGTTAATATATATATATAAGAGAGAGAGAGAGAGAGAGAGAGAGAGAGAGAGAGAGAGAGAGAGAGAGATTAATTCAGTGCTTTTCTGACCTGCATCAGGTTTACCTTTCCACCTCCTACGTGGATGTTGGCTTTGAAATAAAACATTCCCAGGGAGAAGATTGCATATATAGTCATATTATAATATTAGCAAATAATATAAACCGAATCACAGCCCAAAACAGTCTTATTTTGCCAGATGGAGTACAAGGTTTAACATGGATTTCAATAG
>NC_137691.1:20975605-21000605 GCF_963989245.1 Nansenia antarctica
AGAGAACACCCAGACAACCATCAGAGAACACCCAGACAACCACCAGAGAACACCCAGACAACCATCAGAGAACACCCAGACAACCACCAGAGAACACCCAGACAACCATCAGAGAACACCTAGACAACCACCAGAGAACACCCAGACAACCACCAGAGAACACCCAGACAACCATCAGAGAACACCCAGACAACCATCAGAGAACACACAGACAACCACCAGAGAACACCCAGACAAACACCAGAGAACACACAGACAACCACCAGAGAACACCCAGACAACCATCAGAGAACACCCAGACAAACACCAGAGAACACCCAGACAAACACCAGAGAACACCCAGACAACCACCAGAGAACACCCAGACAAACACCAGAGAACACACAGACAACCACCAGAGAACACCCAGACAACCATCAGAGAACACCCAGACAACCATCAGAGAACACCCAGACAACCATCAGAGAACACCCAGACAACCATCAGAGAACACCCAGACAACCACCAGAGAACACCTAGACAACCATCAGAGAACACCCAGACAACCACCAGAGAACACCTAGACAACCATCAGAGAACACACAGACAACCATCAGAGAACACCCAGACAACCATCAGAGAACACCCAGACAAACACCAGAGAACACCCAGACAACCACCAGAGAACACCCAGACAACCACCAGAACTTCTGGAACAATGTGCTTTGGACAGATTCATCCAAAGTTTAATTATTTGGGCACACTAACAGAAGACATGTTTGGCACAAACCAAAAACAACATTTGAGCACAAGAACCTCATACTGTGCCCATATACAGGCCCAACTGTGAAGCATGGGGATGGAAATGTCATGGTTTGGGGCTTCTTTGCTGCAGTAGGGCCTGGCCAGCTCACTATCATAGAATCCACTATGAATTCTTTATTGTATAAGAGGGTGCCTGTGGAAAATGTGACATCATCTGTAAACCCACCAAGGAATGGCTGAAAAGAAAGAAATGGAGAGTTCTGGAATAGCCAAGTCAAAGCCCGGATCTTAATCCTATTGAGATGCTGTGGGGTGATTTGAAACAGGCTGTGCACATGACACCCTTCAAACAGCTTTCATCAAACAGCTGAAATAATTCTGCATGGAAAAGTGGGAAACACTTTCTCCCAGTTAATGTCAGAGACTGGTAGACAGTTATAGGGAAAACAACTCTAATTGAGGTTATTTCAGACAAAGGGAGAAATATCCACATTTTTGTACATTTTTTGTAAAATAAATGATAACAAAGTAAATTTTTCATTGTTTTTGGTTCAATTACATCACCTTTATCTATAGATATTGTTTGAAAGAAGATCAAATATTGATATGTCCATAATTCTTACAATATATATATATATATTTAATGGGGTTGTCCTAATTTTTTCACATAACTGTGGACACATACAAACGCATAAACATACACACACACGCACACAAAAACACACATACACACTGACCTTGTGTAACACCAGGGATCAAACACAGCACTCTCCCTGTTCCACATTTCATGAACTATTTATAATGTTCTCCCTGGCTGAATTATTGATGAGCTATATTTTCATTTCCTCTGCAGTTTTGTTGCAGTTCTATGAGAGATTCAGTCCCCACCCTAATGACCCACTCAGGGCTTCTCTCCCCCTCTAAACGAGTGTGATCCTTTCCATGTCATTACTGTTAACAGAGTCAGAGCTATAACCAATCATGAGTATGGAAACCGTTGCCTGCTATTACTTACAGTATTACAAGGTATGAAAACCATGATCACAGCATAGCCGTGCTGTCATTGAACCAAGCATTCTCTATTATAACTCTTCATAACAATCAGCCCTAATAATAAGCTGTAATAATGTTCACATAATAGGCTATGTGAACTGATTGACGGATAGGGCTGATTGACGGATAACCCCCACCACCCCCACCTACACACACAAACATTGTTTTTGACTAGATGGACTGTCCTGGAGAAATACTGGTAACTGTGCCACAAGTAATTTGAACAGCTCCCACACATGCACGCGCAAGATGTAAGATGTAAATTAGACCAGGCTGGTAACTTCAGTAACAACTATTTATGTTCTATTTACAACCAAACTCTTGAGAGAGAAAAATGACACAGATTCTTCTTCAATCTCACAGCGAACCAGCATGAACACAACTACACAAACAAGGACATCGTATTTACCAAGAGACTCACATGAATCACACTCTGGTGGAGATGAATCATCCAGCCTGTAACATCCCTCACACTCATTATTTCTGTCTCTCACTCACTTTGCGTTTCCCCATCCCCCCCCCCCTCCCAACGGTCTGTCTCTCTCTCGCTCACTCTCTCTCTCTCTCCCTCTCTCTCTCTCCCTCTCTCTCTCCCCCTCTCTCTCTCCCCCTCTCTCCCTCTCCCTCTCTCCCTCCCTCCCTCTCTCTCTCCCCCTCTCTCTCTCTCCCTCTCTCTCTCTCTCTCTCTCTCCCTCCCTCTCTCTCTCCCTCCCTCCCTCTCTCTCTCCCCCTCTCTCTCCAGCTGCTTTCTCAACTGTTCAGATTAAAATGGATGCTGAGCATTCATTTAAGATGGTACAGTACAGTCTATTCAATGTATTCTAAATTATGCATTATGGCTTTCATGGGCTGAAAGGCATTGACAGTCCATAAATAATCCCACATTTTATCCCCTAAAGACTTCGTGGTTTCTTCAAAAGCCACACAGTCATATTAATAATTCCATTCCGTTCTGTTATCCAGACCACTCACTATCGTAAATGTATGACCATGCATGCAGTCGCTCTTAGCTCACAAATCAAATGGGCAGACACCTTAACAATTTTTGGTATAGGCTTAGTGTAAACAAATACATATTCCCACATATTCAATACATAAATCATTAGAGACTGCGTAATCCTTCTGATTGATCAACAGAAGTCTTTCTTACTGTATATGTACAGTAGTTGGGAACTGATAGTGAAAACAGATTCTGAGGTCAGAAGCAGCACCTGCTGAGAAGTCAGATGTGAGGAAGTGCATGCCAATAGGTCAGTCATCCAGGAGAGAGATTACGTTCAGAGGGTCTGGTTGTCTGCCACCAACCGCATGCTTGTTTAAGCAGAGTTACTAATCACACTGAACGTGATAGGCCATGCCAGACAGGGGTGATACACCTGTGCATACTGCCCACACATTCATAAATAACCCTCTGGGTTATCCTCTCCTGATGCGTTAGGACAGCAATTAGAACAGCTCACAACCACACACACACACACACACACACACACACACACACACACACAGAGCGAGAGAGAGAGAGCGAGAGAGAGAGAGATGAGATTGAGGACAAGAGAGAAGGAATGAGTAAAGGTGAGAGAGATGGAGAGAGGGTTACAGGACAGGAAAGATAGTGAGTAATAATCTCACCACACATAGGCCTACACAAAACCAATTTGTAGGACCAGACTTCTACTCTACCATGGGCTTCAAACAGAAGTCTGCCACTAGGCCAGACTGCTATACATAAAGTTTCACAACAGTGAGACATCAATCGCAAAGTTTTCTGCACACTTCCGACATCTTATAAAACTCCTTGGCTGGAGGCAGCCAGGCATGAAAGTGATGCCTGACAAACGATATTGCTGCTGTGTTTCCATAGCAATCTATGAATGGCCGGGGCTGCTGCCTGTGACAACCAGATGCCTAAGAAGACAAGGCTTGCCCATAAAAAAAAGACTCTGCAGAAAGGCTGTTATTACTGACATCATTCAATTGGGCTTGATTTGCATAATTACGCTCTGTGATTGCCTGTCTGCTGAAAATCTAACCAGTCTCTCTATCTTCTAACCGGCTGTTGTGTAGTTAGGACGTTTACGAAGGCTACTGCGGGTGAGGTCTCCCCAGCTGACCTGGGGCCTTATTTATAAAGCTGGCGTACGCCCAAAAACGTGTGTATGCCAATTTTCCCGCAAACTAACTTGGCGTGAAACTGTGCGCACCTCTACGCACACAGAGACCCATGAGTATGCTCAGAAACTGGAGAAATGAGCAACTCCGTCTCCGCTGGCAGAAGGATGAAACTTTAGAAACACTTTGAAATGGAAACATTACCTCTCACATATTATATATGAAGGAGTGCACAGAATGGATATACATATCTTATTCGTCCTTGTCCTGTACGCATCACACTGTACCTGTATTGTACGTATTGATATTCATGCAAATATATTTACTTTGTACAATCATATTCATTACACGTAGCACGAGGTTGGACAACAAGTTGACCACCATCCGCATTGACTTCACAGTAATGTACGTCTTCATAAGGGTAACATTCCCGATAAGTCCAATGATTGCAATATCCATACATTGAAGAACATGAACAAGCCCACTGTAGACAATTGACTATCATCCCCAAGCAAACTCCATGTACGGACTACGAAAAGCGCACAGACACTTTTTTACTGAACTATCTATAGCTAACCCCTTTCACACATAGTTCCCTGTAAATTACATGGAATGCCAACCAGTGACAACCAGGCATTTTCACCGTTCACACATGACCGAATTGCCTGACATTTACCTGGTTGCTCCCTTTCACACATGGCTCCGACCCGGGTCTTGAATCACGCATTCAACCATATACCATATATATATACAGTACAGGCCAAAAGTTTGGACACACCTTCTCATTCAATGCGTTTCCTTTATTTTCATGACTATTTGGTACATTGTAGATTCTCACTGAAGGCATCAAAACTATGAATGAACACATAGGAATTATGTATTTAACAATAAAGTGTGAAATAACTCTGAAAAATATGTCTTATATTTTAGATTCCTCAAAGTAGCCACCCTTTGCTTTTTTGTTGTTAATAAAATATATAATAATAATATTTAATATAATATGTGTTAATAATAATATGTTATTATATATATATATTTAATATTATTATTATATATTTTATTAACAACAACAAAAATATATTTCATTAACAACAAAAAAGCAAAGGGTGGCTACTTTGAGGAATCTAAAATATAAGACATATTTAGAGTTATTTCACACTTTTTTGTTAAGTACATCATTCCACATGTGTTCATTCATAGTTTTGATGCCTTCAGTGAGAATCTACAATGTAAATAGTCATGAAAATAAAGGAAACACATTGAATGAGAAGGTGTGTCCAAACTTTTGGCCTGTACTGTATATATATATATGCCATATTTCATACCTCCGTTTTATATTGAAAAATATGATGATAAATACATATAAAATGGAGGTATGATATGGCAGATATACAGTATATGGTATATGGCAGTCTCTCGCGCCTGTCACGTCTCCAGAAGCCTGTCACTAGAACTTTGCATCCTTTGAAACATATGGCGGGATGTAAGGATCTTGTAACTTCACAAACAATAGCAGCAATGAAATAGTTTAGTTTATGTTCAACTGGAAGAGGTAGTGAGTGCAGATTTTCGTGTTTTGACTTCGGGGGTTTCATTGTGGATGGTCGCAAACTTCAGAAGCCTGTTATATTTTCTGCATTGGACAAGGTTTGCTGTCATACAATGATCAATCAATGTAGAATTATATTGATCACTACTTTGGCTGATGTGTGATGCGTAGACATATTGCTATGCGCTCTGCACTGCGGGCTCTCCCTGCTTGACTGTGTGATGCAGGACAGCTGTGAAAGGAGACGGTGTGTGTGCTCCATAATGCGTCTATATCACAAAATAAGTACGTAATCTAGCTAACTATGATTGGAAACTACGTACTATCCAGTTGTGGAATTAAATTGGCTGCCCTGGGCTTACACAAGCTACTTGAGTCATGCATTCAACTGGATGCAGAACTGGAACGTAGCAGACATGATTTGAACGAGACAGGTGCGTGAGACTGCCATATACCATATATCTGCCATATATCATACCTCCACTATGATTGGAAATTAAATAGTGTCCAGTTATGGAATTATATTTAGCAGTAGCGATATTCAGATTCTGGGGCAGTTCTTATGCGCTCTGCCCTGCTGGTTGCGCGATGCAGGACAGCTGTGAAAGGAGACTGACCAGGGTATCTTCAAGCTTCTATTCACTTTCCCTGGTCAGTCGCGTTCACACTTAAGCCGACCTGGGAAATTCCATAGAATCTACTGGGAAGGCTTGTAAGTGTGAAAGGGGCTTATTATTACTAGTTGCACCACTAGTGTCTTACCTGTAATATTGTAACCTTTACCTTTTGTATTATGCCTATTGCCTTGTCTTGTGCTGCAATGTCAGGAACCTAAGCCTAAGAATTTAATGTTACTCTCTTACACTCGTGTAATGTAACGTAACAATAAAGTTGAAACTTTCATGGCTTCTTCTCTACAATGCATCTGGTTAGATGACCAACTGCATTTCCTTGTCTTAGTACTTGTCAATGACAATAAAGTTGAATGATTTAGTATAATAAAGCAACATATCTGTTTTTGCAAAACAACCCCTCAAATATGTTGTACAGTTTAATCGGGAATCATATTTAATTGGATCTGTAATTATTAAACAGTAATTGGATGTTATGATGTATTATCATAAATAATAATGTGAACAGTAGGACGAATCACATTTAAACTGATTCCGTTGTCGATGCAGTCTGGAACATAGATATTATATACGTATACTGTATATTATCTATGGTCTGGCAAGAAGAGTTTCATATTTCACTTTTCATTGGTTAAGTCTCCAGAGACAAAGACAGCTCAGTAACCCTGTTGTAATATTGTCTTCATGTTTCTTCTTAATCATAGATGGTATTCTACACCCAAGAAGACATTAATGAAAGCACTTAACCACATCTGACAAGCATAGCACTGTCTCCCCCAAACCATCCTCACTACAAAAAATAATATATATATGACTACCTGCACACTACCTGATTACTAGAACACTACCTGACTACTACTTGACTACCTGTACTACTATACAGAGAGTCGGACTCCAGTCGCAAATTTGAGGACTTGAGACTTGCTTGACTAACATTGATAAAAGACTCGACTTGACTTTGACTTGGTATTCATGACTTGAGACAGATGACTTGAAAGGACTTTACTGTTTTTTTATTTATTAAATATTAGCATTTTTCTAGATATTGAGATGTTATTGATTGTTTTTGAACGCGATTGAGTGACTTCTAGCGCAATGAGCGTAACCTGGCAACCTACTGGACGCGGCCAACCAGTAGGGACCAATGGGCAGCTGGCCTGGCCGCGAGACGCTGATTGTAATGCGACTATCAAAACAACAACTAAGCCGCTGAGAGGGCTCGTGCAGGCAGATCCGTAGCTGCAGTTTAACGGTGTTTATTTAACTACGATAAAAACATTCCTTAGTCTGCATAGATGAGCTATTGCATGGACTATACCATGTACTACATAGCGTTAGCACCAGTGGCGGCTGGTGCTAAACATTTTGGGTGGGGCACAGGTTATGGGGGCATGCTCCACGGGGAAGAATATCAACTTTAAAATCTGGATTTACAGTCGATTTTAGCATGAGAATAGCTCTACCCCCCTGTACAGACCTCGCCATCCCCTCTACCCCCCTGTACAGACCTCTTCATCCCCTCTACCCCCCTGTACAGACCTCTTCATCCCCTCTACCCACTTCTACAGACCTCTTCATCCCCTCTACCCCCCTGTACAGACCTCTTCATCCCCTCTACCCACCTCTACAGACCTCTTCATCCCCTCTACCCACCTCTACAGACCTCTCCATCCCCTCTACCCCCTGTACAGACCTCTTCATCCCCTCTACCCCCCTGTACAGACCTCTCCATCCCCTCTACCCTCCTCTACAGACCTCTTCATCCCCTCTACCCCCCTGTACAGACCTCTTCATCCCCTCTACCCCCCTGTACAGACCTCTTCATCCCCTCTACCCCCCTGTACAGACCTCTTCATCCCCTCTACCCCCCTGTACAGACCCCGTCATCCCCTCTACCCACCTCTACAGACCCCGTCATCCCCTCTACCCCCTGTACAGACCTCTTCATCCCCTCTACCCACCTCTACAGACCTCTTCATCCCCTCTACCCACCTCTACAGACCTCTTCATCCCCTCTACCCCCCTGTACAGTCCCCGTCATCCCCTCTACCCACCTCTACAGACCCCGTCATCCCCTCTACCCCCTGTACAGACCTCTTAATCCCCTCTACCCACCTCTACAGACCTCTTCATCCCCTCTACCCACCTCTACAGACCTCTTCATCCCCTCTACCCACCTCTACAGACCTCTTCATCCCCTCTACCCCCCTGTACAGACATCTTCATCCCCTCTACCCCCCTGTACAGACCTCTTCATCCCCTCTACCCCCCCTGTACAGACCTCTTCATCACCTCTACCCCCCCAGTTTTCTCTACAATTTCTACAATTTTCTCTCTACAGTTTCTACACGTCAACGTGTACCGAAACACTTGTTTCCAACATGGTCCTACGTTTCTCCTACACCAAGACACATACAAAGAGCATAGAAACATACAAAGAGCATAGAAACATGATGTTATAATGGGTAATTTGGATACATTATTAGATCGTTATGGTGATGACCCCTAACCTTACAGGTCATGACACAGGAAGTGGGGGTGTGGTCAATGTGGGTTATCCGGAAGGGGAATTCAGTCTGTGAATGTACTCTGTATTGTGAACTACAAGTCTCCGGTATTAAATTTATGAAACCGCACCACTGGCGTGATTATTGAAGTCAGATTACCACAACTGGCGACGAGGATAAACTGGAAAGTTTGAGGATGTTTTACAGCGGCATCGTGCGGATATTTTTGTTGTTTTGGGTGCTGGTGTCTAGCCTAGCAAACATTAGCCTGCTGTTAGCTAGTTCCAGTCGGATTCATGAGCGGAGAAGAGGACGACGGGGACAGCGTTAATAATTCTGATTCGGAGGACAGCGTCGACGCGAGAGGGGACATTCATCACCCAGAGAGAGCAGCAGTTGCGACCATGGCGACTTTTGGATCTATCAGTGAGTTTGTTGAATGGGACGGTGACTGGACGGAATACGTGGAGCGTCTGGAGCTCTTTTTTTTGGCTAACGGGATTGATGACGCGGCTAAACGTAGGTCCATACTCCTGAGTGTATGCGGTGCAAAGACATATAAACTGATGAGAAATTTGACATCGCCACAGAAGCCAGGGGAAAACACTTTTGATGAGCTGGTCAAGTTGGTTCAGGATCACCACTGCCCCAAACCTTCAGTGATTGTGCAGAGGTTTAGGTTCAATACTCTGTCCCGCAAGCCAGGTCAGTCGGTGGCGCAGTTTGTAGCAGAGTTGAGGCAGTTTTCGGAGCATTGTGAATATGGCCAATTGTTAGAAGAGATGCTCCGTGATAGATTTGTAGTGGGAGTCAGTGATCGCAACAAACCCCTAAACGGAATAAGCCTGAAGGGGACCCTAAGAGTTATCGTCCCATCTCTCTGTTATGCATCCCCTTCAAGATCCTCGAGCGTCTCATCTACGCCCGCATCGAACCAATTGTCGACCCGCTGCTCCCACGTGAGCAGGCCGGGTTCCGACGCGGGAGGTCGACCGTAGATCAAGTCACCCTTATGACTCAAGACATCGAGGATTGCTTTTCGGCAAAAAAGAAGGCCGGGGCCGTCTTCATAGACCTGACGGCTGCCTACGATACCGTATGGCATCGCGGCCTCTCCTGCAAGCTGCTCCGCCTGCTGCCGGACAGGCACATGGTCAGAATGATCATGGAGCTCATCCGTAACCGCAGCTTTACCCTCACCACTGGTCACGGACAGCTAAGCAGGCTTCGACGCCTTAAGAACGGCGTCCCTCAGGGATCGGTCCTGGCCCCCCTCCTCTATAATATCTACACCTATGACCTGCCCAACACACTCTCGCAGAAGTACGCCTACGCAGACGACCTCGCAGTGGTGTACTCTGCTGGAAATTGGCAGTCTGTGGAGGGGATTCTGAGCCAGGACATGCAGACACTAGTGGCATACTTCCGGAAATGGAGATTGAAGCTTAGCGAGGCAAAGACGGTGTCGGCTGCCTTCCACCTTAACAACAGGGAGGCTAAACGTGAGCTTAGAGTACACCTAGATGGAACTCCCCTGCCATGTTCCGCTGAGCCAATCTATCTCGGCGTGACATTGGACAGGACGCTCACGTTTCGCCGACACCTCGAGTCACTGCGCAAGAAGTTAACAGCTCGTGTGGCGTTGATGAGGCGACTGGTTGGCTCGGGCTGGGGCGCCGGCGCAAGGACCTTGCGCACGGCAGCCCTAGCCCTCGTTTATTCAACTAGTGAATACTGCGCCCCAGTATGGTGTCGCAGTGCCCACACCCGCCTCATCGACTCGCCTATAAACGAAGCCTTGCGCATTGTGACAGGATGCCTGCGTCCTACCCCCGTGGACAACCTTCCCATCCTAGCAGGCATCCAGCCCGCAGGCCTCCGCCGCATGGGAGCCACAGCACGTCTTGCCTGCCGGGCCGTGGAGCTTAATAACCATCTGCTCCATGATTGATTGATTGATTGATTGAAAACTTTATTAGAAGATTTGCAGAAGTAGGTACATGAAAGTACATATTACATACAAGGTCAACTAACAGGATAAAAACCCAAGAAAGCCACTGGCTTATTTCAATTGGGGTCCTTGATACTCAATTCATCGTTACATGTAAGACAGACAAAAAACTAGTACTATCTACAAGATAATACAGACAAATAACTAGTACTATCTACAAGATAAACATACATCCAACATGGGAAGAACAATACAACAAAACATAAGGTATGTACAGCGGGTAGGACAGGTGGGGACATACACCACAGGTGGGGGCGGGGGACAAAACACAAAGTATGTACAGTGATAGGCTCACTATAACAGCGGAGCCCTCCCGGCGTCTCAAGTCGAGACACCCATTTGTGCCTGCCGCACAGGAACTCAGGCAGCAATGCAGAGATCTCAACATCAGTGCGGCAGGATGGGCGGATTATATGTGGCACGCGCTGAGCCCCTCGGGATGGACTTGCCAAGGCTATCCTGGGTGAGGCTCAATCGTCTCCGGACCGGCGTCGGACGTTTCCGCTCATCAATGCACAGATGGGGCTTGGCCCCAAATGCGTCGTGCGAGTGTGGCGCAGAGGACCAAACCGCAGACCATATTATCCTGGATTGCCCGGTGTACCACCCACCCAACGGGATGCATGGTCTGTCGGTATTAGATGACGAGACGATGACGTGGCTTCTGGAGGGGTGTCCAGAAATATAGCCCGGGTGAGCCCCTCAACCAGGTCTCGGGGTGGTAAAAGGGTAGCCCCTCGGCCCCGAGCCTGGTGGAGTGGAGAGGAAAAACAACTACCCATACGCCGAAGAAGAAGAAGAAGAAGAAGGAGTCAGTGATGAGAGGATGCAGCGCTGCTTGCTGAAAGAGGCCACCCTGACTTTCAAGAGGGCTTTTGAGCTAGCTCAGGGTATGGAGATGGCAGCGAGCAATGTCAAGGACATTCAGAGGGCATGCAGTAGCGCTACTACCTATGCTGGGGAAGTGCATCAGGTGGGGGAGGAGTCAGACAGACCGGAGGCTAGAGGGCAGGCTGGGGAGGTCCACCAGGTTGTCAGGGGGGCAGAGAGGGCTAAGCCAGTGGAATGTTTCAGGTGTGGGGGGAGTCATTATGCTAACACCTGTAAATTCAAGGAAGCTGTTTGCCATGCCTGCAACATTAAGGGGCATATTGCTAAAAAGTGCAGGGGGGCTAGGGGAAAAGCAAAGCAGGGGAATGCTAGCTTTAGGACGCCTCAGTCAGCAGCACATTATGTTGAGGAGACAGAGCATTATATGAGGGAGGAAGAGTACAACATGTTTCAGTTGAGCGGGCCCCGGGCAGAGCCTATCTATGCTACAGTGGAGGTAAATGGTAGGGAGTTGAGGATGGAGGTCGACACAGGAGCCTCAGCATCAGTGATTAGCGAACAGACCTACAGAGAGACATGGCACCAGGCTGCCAATGCACCCACTATCACCCCAGCAAGTATCAGCTTACGGACATATACAGGAGAGACTATACCACTGTTAGGTTCATTAGATGTGGACATTCGATGCAACCATCAGGAAGCAAAGGCACGGCTTGTAGTTGTGAAGGGGAATGGACCCAGTCTGCTGGGACGTGACTGGCTCCAGAAGATCCAGTGGAACTTGGGCGAGATCAAACACACCCGGGTGACGGAGGATGTCATCGGGAAGTACCCAGATGTGTTCAGAGATGAGCTCGGTACACTGAGGGGGACAACAGCCAAGCTGCACGTGGACCCGGAGGCTACCCCTAGGTTTTTCAAAGCCAGGGGAGTAGCCTATGCTATGAAAAGCAAAGTAGAGGAGGAGTTGGACCGTCTACTGGGGCTGGGCGTCATCCAGCCTGTACAGTTTTCAGCTTGGGCCGCCCCCATTGTTCCAGTGTTGAAGGGCGACAGTACAGTACGGATCTGCGGGGACTACAAACTGACCATTAACCAGGTCTCCAAGCTGGACGCCTACCCCCTGCCGAGAGTGGAGGACCTGTTTGCGACCCTGGCAGGGGGACAGACATTTTCCAAGCTGGACATGAGCCACGCCTACTTACAGTTGGTTTTGGATGAAGACTCAAGACAGTACACTACCATCAACACCCACAAGGGGTTGTTTCAGTATAACAGGCTGGTTTTCGGCGTGGCCTCCAGTCCGGCCATTTTTCAACGCACGATGGACAGTCTGTTACAGAGGATTCCCCATGTGACGGTTTTCCTTGATGACATTTTGGTAACAGGGGAGACAGAAGAGGAGCACCTCCACAACCTGGAGCAGGTGCTACAGAGGCTTTCAGAGGCGGGGCTCCGGTTGAAGCGTAGCAAGTGCGTTTTCCAGGCACCCAGCGTGACATACCTGGGCCACACTATTACAGCTCAGGGTCTACGGCCAGTGGAAGACAAGGTGAAGGCAATCAAGGAGGCACCAAGCCCCAGGAACGTGCCCGAACTCAGATCATTTCTGGGCATGGTGAACTATTATGGGAGATTCCTCCCAGACCTTTCCACGGTGCTGGCGCCCCTGTATTCTTTACTCCACAAGGGCTCAGGGTGGGAGTGGGGGCCGGCACAGGAGACAGCCTTCACTAATGTGAAAACACAGCTACATTCGGCGAGACTTCTGGTCCATTACGACCCAGACAAAGAGATCATACTGTCCTGTGACGCCTCACCATATGGCGTCGGGGCGGTACTGTCCCATGTGATGAAGGATGGATCGGAGAAGCCCATCGGGTTCGCGTCACGGACTCTAACACCGGCTGAGAAAGGCTACTCCCAGCTGGACAAGGAGGGTCTGGCGGTGGTTTTTGCAGTTAAGAGGTTTCACCAGTACCTCTACGGGCGGCCATTCACTATTTGTACAGATCACAAACCACTGGTGGGTCTTTTCAGCGAGCTGAAGTGCATTCCGCCTATGGCGTCGGCGAGGGTACAACGCTGGGCCCTCACCCTGTCAGCGTACCAGTACACCATTGTCTACAGAGCAGGGCAGGACAATGCCAATGCAGACACCCTGAGTAGACTTCCTCTACCGGGTACGCCATCCCAGACGGTGGCGCCACCAGAGACAGTGTTTTTGATGGAGAGACTAGCCAAGTCTCCAGTGAACGGCCGACAGATAAAGCAGTCGACAGAGAGAGACCCGATCCTCTCTCAGGTGAAGAGGTTTCTGTTACAGGGTTGGCCCCCTGTGGCCGAGGACGACAGGCTGAAGCCATACTACAGACGCCAAATGGAGCTGAACATAGAGGATGGCTGCATTCTCTGGGGCTCCAGAGTGGTGGTGCCTCCACAAGGGAGGGCACAGGTGATGGAGGAGATTCACGAGGGCCACCCTGGGTTTTCTCGCATGAAAGGGTTGGCCAGAGCCTATGCGTGGTGGCCCAACATGGACCAGGATCTGGAGAACAAAGTGAGGTCTTGCTCCCAATGTCAATTGCACCAGAAGATGGCGCCACCCGCCCCGCTCCATCCATGGGAGTGGCCGGACCGTGCGTGGTCCCGGCTACATGTGGACTTTGCTGGGCCTTTTATGGGCCATATGTTTTTTGTTCTCGTGGATGCTCATTCTAAGTGGCTGGAGGTACACCAAATGAGCAACATCACAGCACAGGTGACAATTGACAAGCTGCGTCAGATCTTCTCAGTGCATGGTCTTCCTGAGGCGTTGGTGAGTGACAACGGGCCGACTTTCACAAGTGAGTTATTTAGGGAGTTCATGGAGAGGAATGGTATTCGCCACATCTGCACCGCACCTTTCCACCCAGCCTCCAATGGCCTGGCGGAGCAGGCCGTGCAGACCTTTAAGGAGGGTCTGAGGCGTATGACGGGGAGCGAAAGCGTGGCCACAAAACTGTCACGGTGGTTGTTTCAATATCGCATCACACCACAGACAACGACCGGCCTCACTCCCGCTGAGATGTTGATGTCGAGGAGGCCTAGATCGCGTCTGGACTTACTGCGTCCGGATGTGAAGGCAAGAGTGGAGAGAAACCAAGAGAAACAGAAAGAGGGCCACGACTTGCATGCCCGAGAGAGACATTTCGGGGTCAAAGACAGAGTGTATGTGAGGAACTTTGGCAGTGGTCAACGCTGGCTGCCAGGGGTTATTCTTAAGCAAAGTGGGCCCATCTCGTTTGTGGTAAAGCTATCGGACGGTAGAGTATTCCGAAGGCACCAGGACCACATCCGTCTACGCCATGACACTCCACAGCCTCTGACCGATCCAGCAGAGGTGAACGTCGAGGACATTATAGGGGGAAGGGGGCAGGACCTGACCTCGATAGAACAACCAGGCACCCCAGCTGGGGAACATACAGGGAATACTGCAGATGGTCACGGGGGTGGAGGAGACCCAGTGGCAGGGGCTACAGCAGGAGAGGAGGGCTTCATACTTGCACCCACCTCTTTAGGGCAGGCAGAGACACGCCCTCCGGGGCAAACTCCAGTACTTCCTGCCACGCCGTTGGCACTACACCGATCACAGCGTAGTCGCAACGCTCCGGTGAAACTGACTTTCTAAGGGGTAGTGGGGGAAAGGAGTGATGTTCTTTATAAAAAAAATAAATAAATAAAAAAAGAAGATTTTGTTGTTCTACAAGGACAGTCTGTTGGTGTTAAGGGGTTTGTTTACAAAGGGGTTTTTGACTTAAGGGGGAAGGGATGTTATAATGGGTAATTTGGATACATTATTAGATCGTTATGGTGATGACCCCTAACCTTACAGGACACACAGGAAGTGGGGGTGTGGTCAATGTGGGTTATCCGGAAGGGGAATTCAGTCTGTGAATGTACTCTGTATTGTGAACTACAAGTCTCCGGTATTAAAGTTATGAAACCGCACCACTGGCGTGATTATTGAAGTCAGGTTACCACACATACAAAGAGCATAGAAGATACAATCAGAATACAGTCTGCCATTCCTTCTCCCAGCATCGATTTGGTTTTCCTATCATGACTGAAGGACAGATGATTCACTTACTTACACAAGTTTGACTTCGGTAATAGGTCCAGTTGCAATATCATCAAGTTGGGAACAAAAGATGCCTCCTTCTAATCCATTTGTTCAATTTGTTTACAAAGTCCGGTAGTGGCTGGGGTGGTCGGAGAGACAGCAGCGTTTCCCTGGAGTATGTGATTTGCTGTATAGTTCCATATGCCCCCTGCGTGTTGGTCGCACGGCAGCGGAGACGGTCGCTGATAATTAAGACCAGCAGTAGAATGTTGCCAATAGACATATTACACAAAACACAAAACGAACAAAACAAATAAAAACACTTGAAGCAAACCAGTATCACCGGCCCGAGTCGCTACAGATCAACGCCACCGGAAGTAGGAAGTGGAAGACAAATGAAAGATGGCAAACCCCAAACACCACATCTTATGCTGGATATACAACCGGATATTCAGGACGCACATTTTTGCGCCCCGGCCAAGAAATAGGAGACAGCCAATTGGAGCGCTGCTACAGCTCACGTGTAAGCCAAAAGTATTTGCAGTGCCATAGACTTGCATTGACCGGCGCCCCGCGTCCTCCCCCTATGTATTTTAACAGTGAATTTTACACACACACAGATAAAAATGTTTATTGTATTGGAGGATTTTTAATGAATGCTGATAGGCGCCGACAGAATATCAGCCGCATTTTGTGAATAAACAATGTTTATTTTTTTTAAAAACTTTTACAAATCGCAACTAGGAAGTGAAGGTGGGGGCGGCGCCCCAGCGCCCTCTATCGGCCAGCCGCCACTGGTTAGCACGGTCAACATAAATATCGGCACCCGATCGCTCACAATTGAGTGACAAAGTACTATCAACTTTAATTTTGTGCAAATGCAGCGCAATGTAAGTGACTATTCACCTTACATTTCTATACAGCAAGATCGCTAGCCAGCTTGTTGCTAGCAGTGGCGTGCAGTCAGGTGAGGCAGGGTAGGCAGTGCCTCACCCAGGCATTTAAGAAAGAAAAAGAATATCAGTCTTTTTAAAATATTTTTTTATTATTTTTTTATCTCAAAAATATATATTTGTTTTATTTATTTTACTCATTATTCTTAACTTTAATGTGTTAAAATGTTGTTAAAATAAAAATAAATGATGTAAAATGTGTTGTTT
Source organism: Nansenia antarctica (assembly GCF_963989245.1). NCBI lineage: Eukaryota > Metazoa > Chordata > Actinopteri > Argentiniformes > Microstomatidae > Nansenia > Nansenia antarctica. The sequence goes on from NC_137691.1 coordinate 20,992,304, forward strand.
TAAAAATATAATGCATGCCCTGGCACCAGGAGAGTTTGCTCCCAAAGCTAGCTGATTGCTGGCGAGAGGCTGAGGCAGACTGTGCTTGTGCTTCTGTGCTATGCGAAGTGATAGACCAACAGTTTCGTAGGTTTGCGCATGCGTAGTCTGTTCTCACATTGTCTTCATTGATGGACGTTGAGGCACCGTGCCACGCTGCCTCTGACAGCATGATTGACAGTTTGCGTTTGGCTTGCCGTAGCGGCATTCCTCTGCTGTTCGCGCCGCGGTTCTAAATTTCTTTCACACTTCATGGCAGAAAAGGATGAGAAATTAACTGCACATTTGCCTACGCATGTTACATAATTATGCTTAAGATAATGTAGGCTATTGCGTGCCGGTTCAAATGCTGTATATCCTGTGTTGTTTATTTATATTGTCATTAAGCTGTTTTGCGTGCTGCTGTAAATCCTGTTGAGATGCAGGTGAATGTAGGCAATGCCATACAGGCTGTTGCGCTACGCTATGTGTAGTTATGAGATAACAATACATGACATTTTTGACCAGCTATTTGATAGTATAGTATATATGGGCTATGTGATTGACTTTATAGTATAGTTAGCCTACATTACATTACAGTCATTTAGCCGACGCTTTTATTCAAAGCGACTTACAATAATTGCATTTAACATAGGAGTGTACTGCTTTTTTAAGGCAAAATGAAGAATAGCAAACTAAAAATACAGTATAGCAATATAGCAATAGCAATAGCATAGAGAAGAATAGCAAACTAACAATACAATAGGTGCTTAACAGGGAGGGATTCTGGTAGTAGGCCTACTTCTTGAAGAAGTGAGTTTTGAGCCTGCGTTAAAAGATATAAGGGCTATTGATTGCCTTTATAGTATGCGCTATGCCATTTGAAGTCTGGCTGCTGCGTTAATCGCATGATTTTTTTGTAATAGCTCACTGCCTACCCAGCCAATGACCTCACTGCACGTTACTGGTTGCTAGCTAGTGTGGACATGGACAGGACAAAATATGGAAGTCAGTTCATGATTGACAAAACTCATTGAATAGTTTGAATAAGCTGTCATGGTTTGATGTAGCTTAATGTTGAGTAATGTCAGTATTTAGTGGCATACTAAAACCATTATACTTGAATAGTTTTATGTAGGCCTACTGTTTAGTAATGTCAGTAATGTTTACATTTTAGGCTATATATATATTTATTTGTTATACACTATTCTTGTTGTTCATTTAGGGGGCTTGTTATTGATTGCCACAAAATGTCAAAATGATTTGTTAATGTTGAAAATAAAACTCAACTTTTCATGACCAATGTCTATTAACTGGTTTAAATGTAGAAACTGGGATAGGTCATCAGAATTTCATATGACTTATAATTTAATTTAAATTAATAATTTTGCCATTTAGCAGACGCTTTTATCCAAAGCGACTTACAATTACGAATTACATGGACATTCCCCCTGGAGTAACTGAGGGCTAAGTGCCTTACCCAAGGGCACACTAGTAGTGGTGTGGCTTCAGGCGGGATTTGAACTCACAACCTTCCGATCACAAGTCCAACTCACTATCCACTAGACCACCACTACCCCTTGACTTGTGACTTGCTTGACATGAGCAATGACTTGACTTGCTTGACTTATAGCAGGGACTCGACTTGCTTGATTCTCACCACAGTAACTTGGGACTTGCTTGAGACTTGAAGGTTAAGACTTGAGACTTGCTTGTGACTTGCACATGTATGACTTACTCCCACCTCTGGTATCATATCTCTATTATATTGCATATTGTATAGGGATGGGCCGAAATATCGTATGGCATATATTGCGATACAAAAACGTGACGATATGCATCGTGTTGCAGAAAAATGGATCGCGAAATAAACAGTGTTTTATTTTCCATTAGCTACACTTGGGAGGCGGGCGTTAAACGCACCCAACCCGAATCTGGCGAGTGGCAAGCCCATGGGCTCGTTGGTAGCGTTAGTCCGCCAGTAGTCTTGCATAGCCAGGCCTATCTCCACACTTCGCTTCGGGCTGTGCCAGCGTGGAGAATAATACAAGATTTTGCGCGAGTGTGTGCGCGCGACCCGAGAGAGTTTTTGCAGGGTGAGATGTCTGCAGATGGAAAGTAAGTGCTGCACACTTGCCAGCTAAAGAGCTAACTAGATGCACATTATTATTTTACTTAAAGTAGATACAACAAGATAGTACAATCTTTCTTATTCTGCTAGAATTGGGCTTTATGTTACCATAATGGCATATTTACAGTACATAGACAGTGGATTGAAGCATTGGAAATGTCTGTTTTTTATAGTTGGACATACCATTTTTTTTCAGGTGAGAAAGTAAAGTCAAATTGACATTATCTGACTGCGTTGTCCACAGCAATCCAATATTCAATTATAATTATGTTATAAATTGATATGGATCAATGTATACCTCTTATTAGAATATAAAGACTCTGGTTGTTATGTTTGCCTTTTGGTTGACAGCAAAAGAAGGACAGATGAGGATAGAGAGGGAGAGAAGGAGAGAGAGCAGGATGGTGTCGGCACACGAGAGAGAGAGACAGCAAAAACCAGGTGAGAAAGTGGACAGGTAGTCAAGACCACATAAGTAAGTAGCCTTGAGAACCGATGGTTCTCGAGCCTAATGGCCCATAGGGCAGGAGCCTATCTCCTGTTTCCGTAGGGTGAGGCAGCTTAATGTACAAGTACACCCCCCCCTGGACACGACGCTGGTATGTCGCAGGGTCTTACCCCCTGGGGAGGGGGGGTCCATGCCACGGTCCATGCCACCCCCCACAAGGCAGCAAACCTAGGGGAAACACTGATCTTGTTTTATTTATGATATCGTATCGTGACTGTATCGTATCGTGAACCCCTGTATCGAGAGGTGCATCGTATCGTGGGTTGAGTGTATCGTCCCATCCCATATATTGTATGATATTACATTCATCATATTGTAAGCTGCACAGTTTCTTTGCACTACTCAAGTACGACTGGTCCCGCTGTAGTACGACTACCATCACTTTATTACTTTATTACTTTATTCTACTTTATTATTAGGCTACTCACTTTTCTTATTGTACTTTACTCTATTATTGTTAATGTTGTACCTTGCTGCAATGCCAATGTTGATATTATAAATGATATAGGATGTAATAAAAGCAATTCTGATTACTTACTGTTATCCTCATTGAGCTAAACGTAGGCTAAATGTAATAACAGGGGTAACCTGCTCAAGGTTGAGACTAAAGCCCAGTTTACGCTCCTGCGTAAAATCGACGGCGTAGGCTACGGCGTAGCCTTGCGTAGCCTACGTAGCCTTGCGTAGCCTACGGCGTAGATTAACGCGCACCTCTCCAAAAATGTAAGTACGAGTCAGTTTCTACGCAACCGTAAGCTCTGTGATTGGTCCGCTTGGTAGCACATGATTCCGACAAGATTCCGACTCTCTCGTCGGCCAAAATGCGGAAGCCATGACAGAAATGTCATTTACTTTTTCTGTAATTACTTATTAATAAAGATTTGAAAAAGTATGATAACCATCGTATTATTTTAGTTTAATGTCATTTCAATGCATCATAGAACTTTTATTTACAACAAGCATTAAAAAAATCGCTATTATGCTGCTTTGAGTAGAGCGCCCTATGGAAGCGTCAGGCACAGCCTTCCTATAAGGAGCGCGATTCACATTTACGAGATGTACAATCCTGTTTATTTAGAAATAAATTATTAGTTACAGGGAGCCCCATGGCTGTTCGTTGGGTTTAAATTATATTTATGATAGACATATTTAATGTTAAGTTATCTATAAGAACTGTGATTGGTCCACTTGGTAGCGTCACATTCCGACTCTCTCGTAAATGCGGAAGTCATGACAGAAATGTCATTTACTTTTTCTGTAATTACTTATTGATTTGAAAATGTATGATAACCATCTTATTATCAGGGGTGCACATAACTTTTTGGGGCCAGTGCTCAGAGGAGCACCTAGGGATGCTGCTTGGTGCTCCCCGAGCTCGCGAGTCACGACTGTCCCACAGAATGGATGAAAAAGGGATACATGGATAACTTATATTAGCAAAACGACATTTATTCATAAATAAAGATGAACAAACAAATGATTGTGTGCAAAACAAAAGAAACAAATGCAAAATCAAATGACTGCTCTTTAAGCATGAAAGTCTGTCAGACTCCTTTAAACACAATGAAATCAACTGACATCTCTTTAAGCACTAACTGAATGTCTGTTCTTTAAACACACTGAAATAAACGGACATCTCTTTAAGCACTGCTCAGTTCTGTAAACACTGAAATCAACTTTTCAACAAAAAGTTACAGCCTAAGCATTTATTTATGCTACAAGCTTAATCATCATCATCACTGCTCTCTTGACTGCTGTTATCACTGTCCTCAATTTCAACCATGGTAGAGGATGTTGTAGGCTATCACTTTAAATAGCTCATTATTTTGATTGTGCAACAAAGTATTTTTCTTTTTCTTTTTTCTAATACAATTCCCAACCATATTCCCTGGGTCAGGGGTCTAGGTGCGATAATGAAGCTGTAAAACAAACGTCTGAACGTTTGAAAGCTTCAGAGAAAAGAAACGTGAAGTCCCTTGGTGTTGTTTTTCCTTTTAGCGACGAGTCGTTCGGGCGATACGCGATACGCGGAATGAAAGTACGAGTTACGATACTTTTCGAATGTTTTCGTGAGGGGAGTCGCCGTGGTCGTCGTCGGTCGACTGTTGTGATGGATTACTCGTCGGGCCTTCGGCTGAGGGGACGGCAAATAGTTACTTAGTGGGGCTTGCTTCTTGGACCCAGCTGGTGGTGCGCAAAATCGCCTTCATGCGGCTGATCTGCCGCGCAGCATGCATTTTGGCGACGCATGCGCACTGGCGCACCAGTTGTGTGCACCCCTGCTTATTATCTTAGTTTACTGTCATTTCAATGCATTATAGACATTTTCTTTACAACAAGCATAACAAAAATACGTTTTTTGATCGCTATTATGCCGCTATGAGTACACCGACCGTTGGCATTGTCAGAATGATAGCTAACCGGAAGAGGCACAGCACAGGGGCATAGAAAACACACTGCCACCTAGCGATGTGACGGTGTAATTGCAGAGCGACCTACGTAGAAGTGTAAAGTGCGAGACCCCTTACGTAGGCTACGGCGTAGACGTGCGTAAATTCGACACAGAAGCTTAAATCGGCCTTTAAGGCTTGAGTAGCACTGATAATGCACCGTGGCTGAGAACTACAGATCTAGGATCAGATCAAACAAACAACAGCAGTTACCATAGTCCCGTATGGAGAATCACACTGCCATTACAGTACAAGCCCCAGCAATGACATGACAGCTCTGAGAGTCGAACCAACCAACCAAGTAAAACACAGGTCTAGGTAGAGGTAAAGCAGCCAAGGAGCCACAAACACACTGCACTATGACATGGCATTTTTAGAATAAACCGTTTAACTGATCACATTGCTGCTGGCCCATGTGTAGACCTGATAGAGGTAGATCTACCACCTCGCACACAGCCAGGAATCTCTCAAAAGACAGACATAGTCTTACCTCCACCAGATGCGGAGTGGGGTTGAACCCACACATGTTGCACACCTGGGCGTGGCACTGTGTGCAGGTGTTGTAGTTGGGCTGCTCTGCTGTGACACCCACATTGAGGCTCGTCTTACAGAGGGGACAGCAGGCCTTGGGCTTCAAGGGCTCCTGGCGAGCCTGCTGCTGCTGCTGCTGTTGGGGGGGTGCGTGGGGTCCTTGTTGAACTGGGAGGGATGCGGGTGGTTTACCCGCTCCAGCTGTAGGACCCTGGGGTCCCCCTGGTTTGGGGCCTGTTTTGGGGGGCTGTTGCTGGGGCGGCTGTGGGGCCCCTTGCAGTGGGTCTGATATGAGGGTGCTGGCCTGGTTTAGCAGAGACGCACCGAAACCAAACAGCTTCCCAAAGGGCTGCTCTGGGGGGGGAGGCTGGCGAGTCGGGGTACTCCCTGCACTGCGGGTCTGGTCCTGGCGTTGGGATTGGGGCTGGTGGGCCGGGGAGTTGCGGGACAGGTCAGGCTGGGATGGGGCTTTGGCCATGCCTGGGAGAGGGACTGCTCCAGGGGGGAGCCGGGCTTTGCCTGGACCAGGGGCCCCTGGACCTCTCTGGTCAGGCCTGGGCTGCTGAGGGGCTTGAGCTGGGTTTGGACCAGTCTGTCTGTTTGTGCCGGGTGGTGGCTGGGCCTGTGTTGGAGCCTGGGGCTGAGTTTGAGGCTGTGCCTGAGGCGGAGCCTGTGTCTGGGGATGGGGTTGTTGCTGGGCCTGGGGTGTGGGCTCAGGTTGGGGCTCTGATTTGGCTTGGTGGGACGGAGAGTGGATCTGCTGCTGGCTCTTGGAGCGTGGTGTCGTCATGTCCATTCCCAAAGCTCTCTGCATCTGACAGTTCAGACATAGCCACTCTTGGACCTAAGATGGAAATAAACAACAGCATTTTAAAAGCTATTCCATATGCAGACTGCCCTGCATTGTATCACCAGCTGAATTGGCTACAAAGATTGACTGACTTCATTGACAAAATCAATGCATACTACATAAACAAACAATAAAGGCTTGTAAGGAACAAATTGTTTATAAATCGTTGCACAATATCTGCATTGAGTAAGGATATTGGTGTTGGCCTGTCTCTCTATATCCACCGTATTGGTAAACAGCATTCTTGGTAAATGGTTATATTTGCAGCACAGAGACCCCTGGAATGACCCGAGCTAGAGGCTGCTTCAATAAAACACACAAACAGCTGATTATCCAGGCTTTAGGATCCTCTATCCTCACCATCTCCCTCACCTTCCCTCTCCTTCTCTAACTCTCTCTGTCTCATTCCCTTTCTCACTATATCACCTGTCTTTCTTACCTCATTTCATTCCCATTCTCCACTGCCTGCCCGTGTCTAGTCTCCATCCCTCTCTCCTCTCTGCCACTGTCCTCCGTCCCCACCCTCCCTCCTTCCCTCCCTCCCTCCCTCCCTCCCTCTACACACAAGAAGGTGAGAGTGAAGGCAAGTCACAGGAGTGATACATGGAACTGTGTGATAATTGGCATCCTGGCAGTTTGACAGCTGCTGACGCACCTTCAGTCTCACAGTGGTTATATAAGAGATCTGATACCATAATCGGAGAGGGGGGTGGGGGGCAGGAAGAAAGCTGGACACAATGTAGAGTGTGGCATTAACCAATGCCCCTTTCATGTAAGCCTAAGGATCAGTGATACGTTTCACACACACACACACACACACACATACACACACACACACACACACACACACTTGATACCTAAGATCACATGTATTGTATACTCTTCCTTACATAACCTCACACACCCTCACATAGTTACTTTTAGAAATCCACTGCACTCTCTGGGACTCTACAGTCTCTGATATCCACATGTCATTATGATGTTTCATTTAATGCTGAGAGAATGACCGTAATAAAAATGTGTCCATAGTTCATTAGGTTTCTCATTTGTAGTGAGACATTACATCTGGAATTTTTCCTTTGTCTTGCCAGTCATTTTTTATCACTGATCATGAATATTATTGTAATGAATGAATGAATGAATGGTCTTTATTGTCATTAATACAGTACAGGTACCATACAACGAAATTTAGGAGGGGGGGCTCCCCTGGTGCTTGGAAAAAAGACTAAAAACAAGAGAGCCAAGGGTAAAATAAAAGAGGGAAAAGAGCTGGTTTACATAAATAAGGGCTACACTATCTACTATACTATACTACTATACTATACAATAAAACACTGTGCTGTACTCTATGCTATAAATATCCTAACTTTTTCCTATATCTGAACCTTATGTACACAAGGGTTGTCATATTGCACATAGTATTTGTTGCACATTCATTAAAGTGTCGCAGTTAGCATGTTTAGAATGTTCACAGTTGTATTTCAATATTGCACTTATGTTTACAATCTAGTAGCTGCCATCAAATTGTCTAGATTGTCCAGGGCCTAGAACCTAGGTCTTTGCTGTGTTCAGGGCCTGAATGAAAAGTAAGTAAGAAAATAAAGAGCAGTAAAAACGTCTGTGTTTTTAATTCAAATTTGACTTGTGTATCAGGCAGCAGAGCAGGTCCATGCTCTGGGTCGAGCCGTGTGGTCTGAGCTAAGAACTGAGTTTTTCCCCAGCCCTTGTAGTGTCTTACCCTTTGATCTATCACCCTGTCTGCAGCAGTATACAAAGCATTAACATCTGAATGGGTTCTCTTGTCACACCTAACT
>NC_137691.1:21005605-21040605 GCF_963989245.1 Nansenia antarctica
TTCACCATCAACCCACCATTCTGTCCTTCTCTGTTACACTGACCTTCTGACTCTGAATCTGACTCCATAACCCTGACCACATCACAACTACTTGACCACTACTTGACCACACACGCTAACCACACTCCCTGAATGACTCCACAGTATATCCCTGAACTCATTCACTTTTTCCACAATTCTGACTCATATAGGATTACTATGCAACGTAAAATATAATGATCGCCTAACAAAAATCAATTGCAACGTCTACCTGTATTACATTCTACCTGTGTTACATAGGCCTACCTGTATTACATTTTCACCATTTAGCAGATGCTTTTATCAGACGCAACTTATAATTAGAGATTACAGGGAGAGTCTCCCTGGAGTCATTTTAGGACTGAGTGCCTTACTCAAGAGCACACTAGTCATGGTGTTCCCAGGTGGAATTCGAACTCATGACCTACTGATCACCAGTCCAACTCACTATGGACTAAGCCAACCCTACCCCCCAACCTGTATAAAGGCCAAGAAACATCAGCTTCATAACTGTATTCCTCCTAACAATACAATCTCATTCAGCAGAGCAGAAGCGATGCCTACCTCTGTGAGGTGCGGGTTGGGGTTGAACCCACACTGGTTGCACACCATAGAGTGGCATTGCGTGCAGGTGCTGCAGTTTGGCTGGTCATCCGTGGTGCCCGTCAAGTCAGCGGTCTTGCAGACAGGGCACAGCTTGCTGCTGGGCATGGGAGCGATCTGGGGCACGGAGTAGGGGGAGGTGGGGGCGCTGCCTCGGTCCGGAGACACCGACGGAGACCTCCCGGTCCTGCCGCCGCCCACGTCCACCTGGAGGTTCTTGCGGGACACGTGACCCTGCTCCCCCGGGGCGGCTGCAGGCTGGTGGCTCTCGTGAGCGGCGAGGCGGTCCCCGGTCCCCTGGCCAGTCTGGACCCCTGCTCTGGGCCCCGCGGCAGGGTCTGTCTGGGGGGGTCTGCCGGAGACGCTGTGGAGGACAGACACACGTTAGAATCTCATGAAAAGACATTCCACCTCTCCACAGAAGGGTTTGGGGGCTGATGTTTTAGCTGAAGATTGACATCTTTACAGTAAAAAGGTGCAGAGGTCAGTAACACGGTGTGAACATTCCTAGCTCAGTAAACACATCCGCACCAAGGTGCACATGCAGTGCACCAAACCACACAAACCATGGAATGCCATCGACCTGTTATGAAAGTGGAAACACCAATACAAGCAGTGACCCATTGGAACCTCAAGACATGGGAGTTTGAATAAGTGTTTTATGTTGGTGAGATAAGAGAAGTGCATTTTCCTTCTTCAAAGAGCTGTGAATGTAAAGCCTTTTCTGCTTCACTGCTTCCACAGTTTCAGCCTACTGATGGCCGGGCGATGGGAAAGACCAAGTTCTCCCAGCTCTAGAGATGGAAGCAGTAGGCAATAAGCAGCTAAACAAACATTTTCTCTCTAAATTATACACACACACACACACACACACACACACGCACACACACAGTAACACCCCCGCCCCCCTCCATCCACTGAGTAGAGACACAAGCATGCCTTTAGAACTTGTATACATGTAGTGGCTTTTGTTCAGTGCATGTTAACTGAGCGTGGCTTTTACTGTTGAGTTACGTCTGTCCTTAATTGCATTTAGATTATGTACAGTTTCTGGTGGATTGTGTCTCAGTCTTTGTAGCCTTAAAGCTAGTCTCCATGGTGTGGTTAGTGAGAGAGGAGGTGGTTTATCAGACGTCAGCAGCACTAATAACTTCTCTTTTCTGCTCATTCTGGCCCACAGACGCTAGCCCAGGGATTAGCCCATGTAATTAAACAGGAATGGAGGACAGGAACAGCTCTCTGCTGTCACAACAACGCAGGCCTTGTTTTGTTGCTCTTCAAAGCCAGGCTCGGCAGCCCTGCTGCCAGGGTGGGAGAGGGATGGAAATGAGGGAGAGAATTAAAATAGCAGTTTTTTGTGTATAGCTGATGTTTGTGACAGTGAGTCACTGAAGACAGAGTGAGCAGCAGCACAGCTCCAAACACCACTCTCTCTCTCTCTCTCTCTCTCTCTCTCTCTCTCTCTCTCTCTCTCTCTCTCTCTCTCTCTCTTGTTGGAGTCTCTCTCTCTCACTCTTTCTCTCTCGGCCTAGGAGTCCTCAGTCCACCTAATGCCTGCTCAAATAAAACCATCACCACAACGCCTGACAAAAATCTTTGGCAAAATCATCCAAGCTGAGTATCCCTTTCAGAAAAACCACTGAAACATATCCTAAACATATAATGCACTTCCACAAAGGTGCTATTTACAGGACTCTGGGTCTACAGGCCTAACGGCAAATTAGCCTGTTATACATTAGCAGTGTCTAAGCTGGTTATATGAGATGTATAATTACCGGTTCATGATTGATGCTACTACAACATAAAGACTGCCAGGCCTGTTGTTCTACATTAGGTGAAATGGTGGAGACCCCAACTACAGCTGTCAATGCAAAAAAACTGCACGCTTGCCCAGTTAAAAAACACACCACTATTTAGTGGTGAAGATGGTACTGACCATAAATGGTGATTAGTGTCACTGTTAGACTTGACTTTTAAAGAATAATAAACAAGATAATTGTTAAAAAGAACATAATATGTGTACAAAAACAAATCGTATTTTGGAACATGTTTAGAATGTTTAAAATAACAACGGCAGTTCGAGCGGGGACCCCTGTGATCTTTACAATGTCCAAACCTCAGACATGAAACCAAAAGAGTGTCAAACGGACGCCAGGGGATAACAGTTTAAAAGGCTCTCTTTATAGACGCTACATCTCACAATGAAGAGCTCCTTGAGTTCTCCTGTTATTCAGCAATGAGAATCAGCTTGTTAAAAACCAAGTGAGTTGTTTGCGCTATCACTCTGTGAATGCTGGAGTGTCTAGAAGATGGCGGTCCTCTAGGCTGATGGGTGCTCCTCTGGGTCTGATGCCAGTGTGAGTGAGAAGGAGGCAGACACAGTAAGTCTCCCAACCTCTACGCTCATGTATACCAATGTCAGTGAAGAAACTTCCCTACACAGATGAATAAGGCAGCTGCAGTATAGTTTCTACCCTCAGAGCTGAAGACAGAGTATTCTCATTATAGATACTGTAAACTCTATAATATGAGCACAGACAAAAAGCTTTTTTCCCCATACAGTTAAGACACACAGTGCAGCACATAGTGCAGCTCAGTAACACAAATGCCTAAAGCCTCTACTCTGCAGAACCCCTATCCACAGGACAGACAGACAGACACGATTACAGTGCAGACACATGTGCAGACACAGACAGAGATGCTGTCCAAGCTACTATGCTCATAGGGCTGCTGACACACATAGAGATTCAGATCTTCAGAGCTTTAGAGCTTCTCTCACAAGAGCAGGAACTGACCTCCTTAATGCAGACACAGGCCTGGCTCAGTAATGATGCTTCTTGTGGGAGTTTTTAACTATGAAATATTCAAATCAATCTTCAATATATATATATATATATATATATATAAACTCCTCAAAAAAAGTTTGGAAACGTTATTTCAGTCGATTCTTCCTCCCCTGGTAATAATACCAGTTGGTATTGTATTTTATATCGTTGGAAAGCCTGATTAGTCACCTTTACAATGAGGTACAACTTGTAAGGGTCAGGAGGAAGATGTTCAATTGAAACCCGAATGAAGAGGTTTGAAAGTCTGCTAGGGGCTTGTTGATCAGTGCTCTGTTCAGTCTTAACCTAAGGGCTGTTTGGTTGAGTAGCACTCACAGTGACTTGGCATCGAAACTATAACTATGAAATATTCAAATCAATCTTCAATATATATATATATATATATATATATATATATAAACTCCTCAAAAAAAGTTTGGAAACGTTATTTCAGTCGATTCTTCCTCCCCTGGTAATAATACCAGTTGGTATTGTATTTTATATCGTTGGAAAGCCTGATTAGTCACCTTTACAATGAGGTACAACTTGTAAGGGTCATGCATTTGTGGAATGAGTAACACAGCTAAACGTGTGGGTAGCAGCCCAAAAAAATTTGCCAAAATCCCAATGCAATCCCAATGCAAAATCCCAATGCAATATCCTTCTGTTGGTATTCACTCTCGTTTTGAGCTTCAAGTGCTGGCAGGTGTATGTCAGTCACAGGTGTGTGACTGGCCCCTGATTGGCACCTAAGTGACAGGAATGATATTCTGGGGCCAGTGGCGATCCCATATCTCCAGAATCTGGGACCTAACTCCATCCTCCAGGATGACAACGCTCGCCCCCACAGAGCCAGGATCATCACAGAATACCTCCAGAATTTTGGAGTGGAGAGGATGGAATGGCCTGCCGTGAGTCCAGACCTCAACCCAATTGAACACTTGTGGGATCAGCTTGGGCGTGCTGTACGTGCCAAAGTGACTAACGCAACCATGTTGGCTGACTTGCGGCAAATCCTGGTTGAGGAATGACCAGCATGAGGAGGAGGTGCCAAGCTGTTGTGACTGCGTATGGATCTTCCACACGCTACTGAGGTCCCTGACAGTGTAAAATGAATAAAGTGTAAAAATGGCCAATATGTGTTGTTTTTTCCTTATTATTGTGGGAGAGTGCATTAATCCAATCCACCAAGCAACTCAAAACGAGAGTGAATACCAACAGAAGAATATTGCATTGGGATTTTGGCAAATATTTTTGGGCCGCTACCCACACGTTTAGCTGTGTTGCTCATTCCACCAATGCATGATCCTTACAAGTTGTACCTCGTTGTAAAGGTGACTAATCAGGCTTTCCAACTATATAAAATACAATACCAATTGGTATTATTAAAGGGGAGGAATAATCAACCAAAATAACGTTTCCGAACTTTTTTTGAGGAGTTTATATACTGGACAGGCAATTACCATTTCCTTTCAACATTGACTACTTCAACATTGACTCCTCCCTGTCTTCTCCTGAGGCAATAGAGAACATCTTGAACCCAAGAGTGTCAGACCCTCCACTTCCACCGAGCCTCTGCCAGTATCTGGCCCAATCCCAAGACCCCCTGTCTTGCCCCTGCAATTTAGCCGACCCCTCCATTTTGCGCGTTCACACGTAGGGGTAGGGTATCCCGATTCTTGTTGGGATAGAGGGGTAGGGCGAAGTGGTAGGGCTACATGGCGAGGGCTACACATAATCGAGTGTTATGAGAAATCTCCCAGAATGCCTTGCGAATCATCAGCACCTTAGTTTAATCCCTAGTATGCTGATGTCTCTAGCTAGCTAGTTATTGTTACAACATTGTTTTAAGGCTGATTTGTGCATGACAGTCCAACATTTTGACATATTCCATGTCACATTTCCCCCCATCCTGATCATCTCCACCTGCTCGGTCTTCACACCTGTGGGTCATCACATCATCTGCTCACAGTATTTAAACCCTAGCTTCCCATCTACTCGTCGCCAGATTGTTGTTTGTCGTTGTCAGTCTCGCTCTCGGCCGCTTAGCAGTGCTTAGTTTCCTGAAGTATTTGTCTCGCCATGTTCTCTCTGTGCTACCGGCGCACTGCCTGCCTGCCAGTCTTAGCTGCCGTGTTCGCTATTAGATTAGATTCAACCTCGAGGCACAGGGTCAGCCATAGTCACAGGGTCAGCCATAGTCACAGGGTCAGCCATAGTCAGTCTGGAGCTATCAAGGCAGTGGCAGACACCTTAGATATGATGTCAACAACCATCCAGTCACTAGGGGATCGAACCAGCAACCTTCCAATTGCTAGCCAGCCTCTCTAACCTCTAGGCTACTTGCTGCCCCTATTCCACCCTGCTACTCTGTTCCCCCCTATTCCCTCATTAAAACCTGATTATTCTATATACGTGTCCTGTCTCTGTGTCTTGCGCTTGGGCTCCTTAGCTCTGACCGTAACAAAGAGATTAGTTTCTCATCGATTTACACCAATCCCTCTCTATCTATCTCTACCTCTACTCCCTCTCTATCTATTGGAACAGAAAGAGGCAGGAGTAAGAGTGTGAGAATTAAAGAGGGTGTGTGTATGTGCGTGTGTGTATGTGTGTGTGTGTGTGTGTGTGTGTGTGTGTGTGTGTGTGTGTGTGTGTGTATGTGCGTGTGTGTGAGAGAGAGACAGAGCTCGAGAAAGAAGATGGCCATGGGTGAAGGGGTAGGTGTACTGTAAGTGTGTGGGCATCTAGGTCTATGCTTGCATAAAGTGCATGTGTTTTGTGTGGAGGGGATGGTTATGTTTGCGTATATGTGCATGAGCATATTTGTATGAGTACAATTTTATAAGGGTTATGTGTTTAAGTAAAGGCCAAGAATGCAGAGCCTTTTTTCCACCTTTCATACCTTTTCACCACATGCACAAACACCAGTAGATTACTACTGTTCACTGTTACTGTTTTGCACATTCCAATCCTATCTTTGAGTTGATGAGGAATGGAGAGAAGCTGATTCTAGCTTTCTTCATATACATCAGCCCTATATCGGCCATTAATATCCGATAAACACTGAACGCTTGTCCACAACGGTCACTATCAAATCGAAATGACTGCACACTCAGAGCAACGATGAACGAGGAAACAGCAATAGTTTAGGGGGGAACCATGCAAGTGGGAGCTTGTGTCATTAAGCGATGAGAATGATGATTAGTAACAGCTTCTTGTGAGTCACACAGAGAATATCGTAGGAAGATTGGACACTAGGGAAGTCAGTTTGTTTGAGCTTGTAGTGATTGAAATCAGAGAGTTATAGTTTCGATGCCAAGTCACTGTGAGTGCTACTCAACCAAACAGCCCTTAGGTTAAGACTGAACAGAGCACTGATCAACAAGCCCCTAGCAGACTTTCAAACCTCTTCATTCGGGTTTCAATTGAACATCTTCCTCCTCCTTCCTGGTTCAGGTTTACACTGTAGTGTAAACATCCTGCTAAACTTCTGGATCATACACTCTCTGCAACATTCTGCTGTTTTTCGGGTTCATGTTTATCTCTCTGCAACCCCATGATGACTAAGACTATAAAAAGTATTATACCACAAAATGGGGTTTTAAATGACATATCTCAATGGGTTTCTTTCTCACCTCCCTCGCTCGAAGAGAGGTGACGACACACATCCATATCTCACACCAGTTGATTTGTATGGACTACTGACGGAGATATCATCATCATCGATATCATCATCGACACTCACACACCCACACCCACAAATATGCACACACACACAAAAACCAACTCCCTGTGTGTCAGCACAGTCAAATTTGTGTCCACAGTTACACAGGGTTAGGATGTGCACAGTAAAAACAGGCTGCCATGTGTTGCTGTTCTGGTTTCCTTCTTGTGTGTGTGTGTGTGTGTGTGTGTGTGTGTGTGTGTGTGTGTGTGTGTGTGTGTGTGTGTGTGTGTGTGTGTGTGCGTGTGTGTGGGTGGGTGGGTGTGCTCGCTATGATACAGAATTAGAGTCGCCAATAGAGCCGTCCTGTAACATCAACAAACAGTTAATGCATACGAGTTGTTTTTACATAAACAATACACCAGCGACCATTTAAAAGGTGTGGCAAGAGTCAGAAACATTGATTGGAATCGTGTTGTTGTCTAGGATTTCATCCATAATATCAACCCTAACCCTATATGATTTCAAATCAATTAATTTTCCTAATAAATAAACCTCATGCGGTGCTATGATTTTAAGCTCGGAGCACAAGTCTCCTCTCAGACACTCAGTTTGCATATGATCCATTGATGTAAAATGTTGATTTGTCTGATGAATGTAATGTTATTTACATTTTCTTAAACGATCTACGTCATTACAGTTTTTCTCTATTGGTTTTCTCAAAGCATAGCTTATTTTCTCTTAACTCTTAACACAAATCCAAAAACTTACACACAAAACCATAATCTCTACAAATCTCTTGCAAAAGCAAACACTGCATTCAAAATAATGTTATGTCTTCTCAAAATGAAATTTTGACGTCAAATGACAAACACACACCATCAAATCAATAGACACTTGCAACAACCAATTGAACACTGATGTGCACAATGGAAAACACTATGATCAGCGAAAAACTATGATAAGATTATCAGTAGGCCTTTTGCATTTTCAGTGTTACACTACATACGTAACAGTAGCCTGTTATAAACTGTTGTGTTTTCATACTCAAATATAAAACACACAAATACAAGAATAGAACGTTTTTTTATTCTGAAATACTGTACACATCTCAGCAATGACAGTTGGATTTGTAAAGTGTTCTTCATACAGAACAAACAATAGAAAAAATTAAATAAGCCTTCTGCATATACTCTACACAAAGGCCACAAGACCTCATCGACATCACAGGCAGTGTTCTCCCTGGCCAAGCAGAGGGGAAAGTATCGCCTGGCATGACGAATCCAGCCCTGATATACTTAAGATATATTACAACACAGGAGAGCTCACCTTTGGCCCTTCTATTGCTAAAGCTATGATTGCTAATTCAAATGCAATAGGTGTTTGGCCCATATGAGGAGTGTGATTGTGTGATTGGTGGTTTGAGTTTAGCATTCTGAATGGTAGTGTTTTCCATGTGAACACACGAGATTTTATCAAGGAAGAATGTGCCAAATGTAGAGAATTGTATTTAGTGTTTTGTTAACTGTGTGGTTTAGAGCTGCAAAATGAGGAAATGTGTTTGTCATTGTGAAGAATTGGTGTGAGATAAAATACACCAGTTTCAGATTTTGGTCATTGTGTTTGAGGTTCCGATGTTAGTGTTTTAAGCGATAGAGAAGACCACTCAGTCACTACCGCCGCTGTTACGTCACGTCACGCCCAATATCACCGGGAAATTGCGATATTATTGTGTTTCATTGAATACGGGTTTTGGAACACATCACACAGGAAGAGAAGAGGTGTATCGCTCCTAAATACAAAGAATTCGCCCCAATATACAAAAGACGCTACAATCTGCTTACCCACGCAAGCGCAACGTGCAGTGAGGGCGTGGAATTCGACATGAATGACTGGTTCATAGTGGCTGACTTATAATTGTACGCAAACAACAAGTATAGGTTACCTTATAGTGCATATGCAAGATTTAAAATGTCTTCCCATATTGTCCAGATCGCTAGCCTGATCGGTTATGTATATGCATCGGCTATTATTCGTATTGTAGCCTTTCAACTAGGCCTACATTGTTGAATAAAACCGACAAGAATCGGTTTAAAAATAGCCGTAATTTATTATGGTGAATATGTGTTGACAACGATGTTGAAATAAATAATTAAAACACCAGCTGAATTTTCTCACCACACACACACTCTCAAAAGCGGCTTCAATGCATTGATCCTCCCTGTGCTGACAACCGTCACGACGGTAAAAAAAATATTGGAAACTGTACTATACCTATCGTTGTATTACCACTGTTCTACAGAACTGTCCTGTACCTGTTAATCCCCGGCCCGAGTCCGGCCCCCGTCCCTCCTGCTGGCGCACCATTGCTGGGCTTGAGCTGCTGTCCAGAGCCTGGGGGTGCTGAAATGGAAGCCGGAGCTCCCGCAGCAGGCTGCACAGCGGCGCCGGGCTGGCCAGGCTGGCCCTCTCCCTCGAGGCTGGCTTCGTTCCCCATCGACTCGGGAGATGATCCGGAGGAGAGACACGATGTTGTACAGTTGTACTGTTGAAATAAAACTCAGAGAAAACTCAACGCTGCTCCCCTTCCGCCATCATCACCTACAACTCAGCATCCCGCACGGAGCACGCGCACTGACGGGAAGGGTAACAGAGCACGCGCGCTGACGCAAAGGGTGGGAGCGACTACGTGCGCGCGCCCCACGTCTTCGTCGTTGCCTAGTCCAGTGGCCGGCTGGTCTAGGAGGCCTGGCCCAGGGGTCAAACGGTGCCTGAGGGAACTCTAGACAAATACATTAATCCAGCTGCTTAGAGCTAGCATAACATTTTAAAGGTAAATTTGATTAATTTATGCGTGTGATTATGATGTGTTGATGTGATCTGTTGATTTGTGTCCTTCAATAAATCATTATTGGAATGTTCCATTACAGTGCACTATATACTGTCTATATCTAAACTCATATAGCATGTCATTTGTCTTTTACTCTAGTAGTTTAGGAGTAAACAAATCCTAAAAAAAAATATCCTCTTACACATACGATGAGTGTATGTGGGTTATTTGTCTCAGTTGAACCTAGCCAGATATTATCCTATGCAAGTCTGATGGACTGCATAGAGTCCAAGACTTTGTCATGTAGGCTATCAAAATAAAAAGACAGTTTCAAATAAAATCCTTCTTTCACTCACTCTATACAGTTTGATAGTGTGATAGATAAATAAAAAGGTGTAAAAGGGGCGCAGGGGTTAAGGCAGCCAGCTAGAGGTCTGAAGGTTGCCGGTTTGATACTTAATTTAATTTAATGTTGTTGTTTTTTTACATTTAACTGAAGCCTTCATGCAAATCGATTTACAATATCTGTCTAAGTAAGTGAATCATCTATCCTTCAGTAATCATAAGAAAAAATAAATTGAGAATTTCCAATTCGGGCTTGTGTGAACATTGATGACACAAGCCTGATTCTCATTCGAGGAATCACTGTTCTATTTATATCTATATCTTGCCCTTATATCACTATTTGCACTTCTGGTTGGATGCTAAACTGCATTTTGTTGTATTGTACTTGTTGTATGACAATAAAGTTGAATCTAATCTAATCAACAGATAATTTTCATGCGCTGTGTGGCTGCTCTAACCCTAACCCTAAACTGACACTGACGTCCGTGGTGTGGTCCTGGTGTAACATGTCCTATTCTTCACACAGGGCACTGTCAGCTGTCAGAACATCAAGACTATGCCTGAAGTGACCTGATCAACTATCATGCTTTCACCATCCCTGCATCTGCCTACGTTTCCCAGGTCGGTCCAATTGGTTGGCATACATAGGTTCCATTACTGACAGCCCACCCAGCCAATGCCTAAAGCAACATTTAATTTAAATCTCTTGAAGTAGAAGTGGAATTCCATCAGTAAATTCCTCCGCTCTTGTCGTTCTAGAACTCCGATGGCTGCTACTCTGGCCTGGGCAGCGTTCTAGAACTCTGGCCTGGGCAGCGGTGTCAGTCCGGTTGTTAAGTCTGACGTCAAACGTGACGTTTTGCAATTTCCGGAACCAGAAATTCTCCGGACCAGAATACCAGTGTACTACAGCAGTAGAATGACAGTTTAATCGTTTTTTAGACTCGGATCTATTCATACAACAAGGGACACAGCACTTTCCCGTTTTCCCCATATTGTCAGGGTATTTGAGCCTCGGAAAAGCGCTATATAAATATAATTTATTATTATTATTATTGCAGCATTTCGAAGACAGCGCCTCAGCCAACTTTGGACCCGGAAACACGTCACGACTTAACAATCAGGTAGCAGGCTGTGGACCTGGGGAGATTCTTCATCAGGGAGTTCTACACCGTCTTTGGCAGACAGAACAACATGGTGGGTCTGGCCTAGGCAGTGTAAGCAGAACCAGACACACCTCCACAGAGCTCAAATATCCCTAACAATAAGTCCTCTAATAGAGAGTAGTATGTTTTATTTGATGCTAGAAATTATGGAGAAGATCAAAGATGGAAAGATGTGCATAACTGCCTATGAATTAAATATATTTGAACATTGCAAAAACATTGTCTGTGTAATTGATTTTTGGGGTGTATGGGTGATCTATGTATCTGAGAGCTCATGTAGTGGGGTCACAGTACAGTCAAGCGACCATCTTTGCTTGCTGCCGTTAAGGCCAGAGGTAATAGAAATCACTTGTAGTCTTTTCTAACAGACCAGTTCTTTTGTATCTGAACAGGCACCAACATTAGGCTGTATCTTTTGACTTTTCATGCTCTTTCGTTGAGGTAGAACCGTCCTCTTAGAGGTGGCACCTTTCTGTAATGTAAGAAAAAGCTGGGAAAAGCAGGGAAGTTGGACGGATGCTGGTGGTATTCCGCGCTGCAACTGTGCTGCAACTGCTTACAGTTATTGCTGTAGAACTTGTTACCTTTCAGAAGGACGCAACAAGGTGACCTCACTGACAACTTACTGTAAATTGAGTACGCCTACAGGTGAATGATTGTAGATAATCATGATGAGACTCGTCATGCCGAGGGCTCTTGTGTGCAGCGCTGGTTCAGCCCGTGGATCAGTATAAGGTGTTTATCTTGCTAGTTTAGACACTGTGTAACCTGTGTATCTTAATATACAGTGTTTATCTTGCTAGTTTAGACACCGTGTAACCTGGGTATCTTAATATAAGGTGTTTATCTTGCTAGTTTAGACACTGTGTAACCTGTGTATCTTAATATACCAAATCACTATAGTCCGTTAGGCCAATCATTCTCTTATCTCCTGTAAGAGTTAATAGTTCCTCTGCTGTTTATGGGTCTCTCAAAGCAAACAAGCTTTAGTTGATGTCCGTAGACCCATGTCTACAGAACAAGCGAAGTCATAATTTGCCATCAATCCACACATAATAAAGTGTAAAAACATATTTTTTATTTTTTATTTTTTTTTATTACTCTTTTCTTTTCAATCTTCTCCCTCTCTTTTCTGTTTTCATCTCCTTCAGGATTTGACACTTTTTACATTTTTTTAAATGATCTAAAACGCAAAAAGGTCAACAAACCGACTAACCCTAACCCCAACCCCAACCCCAGCTTTGCTCTGCTTACTCTTTTCCTTTCAATTTCCTCCATCTCCTCCTGTTCTTTCCTGACTCTCTCTCTCTCCTCCTCTGCCCTTTTCATCCCCTCCATCCTTTTCCTCCCAAAATCGTTTTCTTTTCCTGTGGGGCTGCTCTCTGAGCTGCTCTCTGTGGGGCTGCTCCCTGGACCTGTGAGGCTGCTCCCTGGACCTGTGGGGCTGCTCTCTGTGAGGCTGCTCCCTGGACCTGTGGGGCTGCTCTCTGTGAGGCTGCTGTCTGGGCCTGTGAGGCTGCTCTCTGTGAGGCTGCTGTCTGGGCCTGTGAGGCTGCTCTCTGTGGGGCTGCTCTCTGTGGGGCTGCTCTCTGTGGGGCTGCTCTCTGTGAGGCTGCTCTCTGTGGGGCTGCTGTCTGGACCTGTGGGGCTGCTCTCTGTGGGGCTGCTGTCTGGACCTGTGGGGCTGCTCTCTGTGAGGCTGCTGTCTGGGCCTGTGGGGCTGCTCTCTGTGAGGCTGCTCCCTGGACCTGTGGGGCTGCTCTCTGTGGGGCTGCTGTCTGGGCCTGTGAGGCTGCTCTCTGTGAGGCTGCTGTCTGGGCCTGTGAGGCTGCTCTCTGTGAGGCTGCTCTCTGTGAGGCTGCTCTCTGTGAGGCTGCTGTCTGGGCCTGTGAGGCTGCTCTCTGTGAGGCTGCTGTCTGGGCCTGTGAGGCTGCTCTCTGTGAGGCTGCTGTCTGTGAGGCTGCTCTCTGTGGGGCTGCTCTCTGTGGGGCTGCTCTCTGTGGGGCTGCTCTCTGTGAGGCTGCTCTCTGTGAGGCTGCTGTCTGGGCCTGTGAGGCTGCTCTCTGTGAGGCTGCTGTCTGGGCCTGTTAGGCTGCTCTCTGTGAGGCTGCTGTCTGGGTCCTCATCCTCTACAACCTCTACACCTACGACTTCACCCCCGTCCACCCCAGCAACTCCATCGTAAAGTTTGCAGACGACACCACCGTGGTGGGATGCATCTCGGGGGGGGACGAGGCGGCGTACAGGGTAGAGCAACTGAGCAAGCTGTGCAAGGTTAACAACCTGCTGCTGAACAAGTCAAAGACCATCATCGTAGACTTCAGGAGGAAAAAGTCAGAGATCCAGCCCCTGCTCATCGACGCAGAGAGCGTGGAGAGAGTCTCAACCCTCCGATTCCTGGGGATGCACATGCGGGATGACCTGACCTGGAAGGACAACACAAAAGCCACCATCAAAAAGGCACAACAGCGGCTATACACCCTGAGAGTCCTCAGGAAGGAACACAGCAAGCAGGAGATACTGGTGACCTTCTACCGCGGCGCAGTGGAGAGCATCCTCACCTACGGCATCTGCAACAGCTGCACAACAGCGGAGAGAAATGCGCTACAGAGAGTCGTGAGAACAGCACAGAAGATCACCGGCGCCCCCCTCCCCTCTCTGGAAGAGCTGTACAACACACGCTGTCACAGGAAGGCCTCCAAGATCTCCAGGGACCCGACCCACCCTGGGTACGAACACTTTACCAGGCTGCCCTCGAAAAGGCGGTTCAGGACGTTGGGCGCAAGGACAAACAGACTGAAGAACAGCTTCTACCACAGGGCCGTCCAGGCCCTGAACACAGCAAAGACCTAGGTTCTGGGCCCTGGACAGTCTGGACGGATTGATGGCAGCTGCTGGACTGAAAAAAATCTGGTGTAGTGCTGAGGCACAAACATGTACATTTCAAGCCTTCAAACTGCGACACTTTAAATAAATGTGAAATAACAATACTGTGCAATATGACAACCCTAGTCGTCTATCTGTACAGTATAGTATAGTGGATAGTGTACATAGCCTTTATTTATGTAAACCAGCTCCTTCCCTTCTTGTGATTTTTTTTTTAAAGTTTTTTTTTTTTTCCTTTCCTAACACCAGGGGAGCCACCCCTCCTAAATGTCGTTGTTTGGTACCTGTACTGTAGCAATGACAATAAAGACCATTCATTCATTCATTCATTCACTCTGTGGGGCTGTGGGGCTGCTGTCTGGACCTGTGGGGCTGCTCTCTGTGAGGCTGCTGTCTGGGCCTGTGAGGCTGCTCTCTGTGAGGCTGCTGTCTGGGCCTGTGAGGCTGCTCTCTGTGAGGCTGCTGTCTGGGCCTGTGAGGCTGAACTACCCACTGTACATACTTTGTGTTTTGTCCCCCGCCCCCACCTGTGGTGTATGTCCCCACCTGTCCTACCCGCTGTACATACCTTATGCTTTGTTGTATTGTTCTTCCCATGATGGATGTATGTTTATCTTGTAGATAGTACTAGTTATTTGTCTGTATTATCTTGTAGATAGTACTAGTTTTTTTTGGCTGTCTTACATGTAACGATGAATTGAGAATCAAGGACCCCAATTGAAATAAGCCAGTGGCTTTCTTGGGTTTTTATCCTGTTAGTTGACCTTGTATGTAATATGTACTTTCATGTACCTACTTCTGCAAATCTTCTAATAAAGTTTTCAATCAATCAATCAATCTTCTCCACAGAAGCATATGAAGCCTGGGCTGCGCTCTGGACCTGTGGGGCTGCGCTCTGGGCTGCTCTCTGGACCTGGGGGGCTGCTCTCTGGGCTGCTCTCTGGACCTGGGGGGCTGCTCTCTGGGCTGCTCTCTGGACCTGGGGGGCTGCTCTCTGAGCTGCTCCCTGGGCCGTTCTCTGGACCTGGGGGGCTGCTCTCTGAGCTGCTCCCTGGGCTGCTCCCTGGGCCTGTGGGGCTGCTCTCTGTGAGGCTGCTCTCTGTGGGGCTGCTGTCTGGGCCTGGGCTGCTGTCTGGGCCTGGGCCAGTCTCTCGGCTGCTCTCTGGGCCTGTAGGGCTGCTCTTTTGGCTGCTCCCTTGGCCCACGGGGCTGCTGTCGGACTCTGGGCCGCTGTCTGGGCACGGGCTGCTTTCTGGGCTGCTCTGTGGGCTGCTATCTGGGCCTTGGCTACTATCTGGTCCTGGGCCGCTCTGTGGGCCCTCTGGTCCTGTAGGGCTGCTCTCTGGGCCTGGCTGGCTTCTCTCTGGCGTGCCTCTACCTGAGGGATGCTTACCTTGATCACATTGGCATATGAAGCCTTGGGTTGGTTGTCCCCGGGAGCAGCCACAGCCATAGAGGCAGAGGTGGCCTCGGGTTCAGCCTGGACCTCTAGGGGGGAGGCTGCTCCCTGGACCTGGTTGCCCTCGGGGGCGGCCATGATGGGGGCAACCGTGGCCACATGGCTACAATATGAAAAACAAGGAAGAGAATGTGAAATTAAGTATTTTAGATGTATTATATTATTATTATATAATTACTTGTCCCCTATGAGTTCATGGATGACTGTGAGGCTGTTTGAACTTCAAAAGTGACTGACTGTTGATATTGCGCAACATTATGATTGAAGCATTAGTTGTCATGACAACAGGTGCAACGTGGGAAAAAGCCATATCCTTGTAGTATTTCTACCTTAAAAAATGATGGCTAGGACGTCGGGTTGTAAAGCGAAAGCTTCTTTATATAAAAAATATGTTGGCCTACACTTTTGATCACTTTCAAACAATAAAAGAGCTATTGGATATTCACTTTAATTCTGGACGTTACAATTTGCATTTCTCAAAACCAACAAACTAAACTGTCAACTTCCATGACGTCTTGCCGCAAGGCCTTCTGGGACCTGCAGTTCTACCTATTCTTAGCCAACACAACAGAAATGTACTTCTTTATGTTATGTAATATATATTAATCAATCTCTTTTAATTGTCAATCATGTAACATATTAATCAATCATGTAACCTATAAAGTTAATCCTGTAACCTATAAAGTTAATCATGTAACCTATACAGTTACAACAATCCTATGAATACAGTCAGGCCATCAAGCCCATAGACTTTTACTTGTCAAGGCAAATTGTTTATGTGCAAATCTGTAATTCAAGACTCTCTGGTCATTTACGCACAAGACCCACGTTGATCTCTACTCAGCGCACACACACACACACACACACACACACACACACACACACACACACACACACACACCACTGAGTTGGTCCTCCAGGCTGGCTGCTGTCTGGGCCTTGTTGTTGTCCCTGGGGGCGGCATTCATGGCTTTGGTTAAGGCTCCCTGACCTCCCTGACTCTTCTGCTTTTTATTTGCCATTTCTGAACAAGGAATCTGAACAAGGAAAGAGAATGTGAAATTACGTATTTTATATTTATATATTATTATTATTATAGAATGACTTGTCCCCTATGAGTTCATGGATGACTGTGAGGCTGTTTGAACTTCAAAAGTGACTGACGTTGCCCATCTGAGTGGAATACAAGTTCCAATAGCCACATCAGTTACAGAGATGCATATGCTTCATACACATGTTTGAGGGCTTGAACTTAAGGCTTGAAGATTTATCAATTGGATTCTACAAAGGCAAAGTAAGGTCATCCCACTTCCTTTCTATGTTCCACATTAATATCACAGTGAGTACAGGGCAGGCTAGCTAGCTAGACATTAATAATATCACTAATATCACAAGCCCATAGACTTTGACAAGTAGCTAACACAGGCTTACCTTGCTTGTGTAACGCGTGTTGCTCCTTCTCATACCGAAGTTCAACTGGCCTGATACACTGGCGCGTGGCTCTTGGAGCGGACATTTGATTGTGACGTCAAATGTCATTATGACGTCATAATGCATGTTTTCTGAACATTCTGATCTCAGGAGCTCCATTTTTAACCAAAGAAAATAATTAAAAACAATGATAATAATACAAATAATAATATTAAAAAGCCCCATATGTATTAATCTCTCATTCTGATCATTAAAGCATTAAAGCCCTCGAAAATAATAATGATATCAAAATATCAGCATGATCAAAATGCAGGGTTCCCACGGGTCCTTGAAAGTTTTGAAAAATAGACATGGGTCCTTGAAAGTGCTTGAATTTCCCTCTCTCTCAATTTTTGTTTTGTTTTAGAGAGGGAGAGAGAGGGGAATTCAATTCAATTCTTTTGAACGTAATGTTAGTAAATATGCTCCGTTGCGCTGTCTGCATGTCTCTCCCGCTATCTGAGTCGCACCACGCACGCGCCTCAAGGACATCCCGGTGCAGGTTAAGCGGCAGCAAGCAGCTGTAGTTATGCCTGGCAAATGTACATGTCAGGATGTGTGGCTCACTAAAGACATTTACAAGCAATGGATTATTAAAGATTCACTGAACCTACATATGGCCCGATGCAAAGCCTGCGGCAAATCGATCAAACTTGATGCGATGGGCGAAGCTGCATTGACGAGCCACGCTGCTGGAGCGTCACACAAGAGATGCCGCTACAAGGACAACAACACCATGTTGCACCACGAAATACATGTTCATTCTATCATTAAGAATAATTCCTCTCTCCCTTTAAAGTTAAAGATTCAAATCTCTCCACCGGGCATTTTCTCCACTATAGAAATATAGTCTAGTCTGGATATGAATATCTATAGAGGTGCCTCTGACGTCCTCGGGGTCATGTTTACTCCACCCAGGACGCCCACCCCCACCCCCACCCGTCCTCTCTGCGGGGGGCCACGGGCCATGCCGTGGACAGGTTCAGGAGGCAGTGTCTGAGAGAGTACCTGGACTCACTGGACCGATGTCACATCACGGGGGTCACGGTCAACCAATCCACACTGGAGAGAGGTGAAACATAGTACCAATAGTATGTGCAAACAGACCAGCTATCTATACACGTGCATAAACACTCGGACTGCACAGACGCACCTAAGCAATGACCTATAGAGTATAGAGTGTTATATTACTCTGACCCATTCAAACAAAACAAAGTGTGTGTGTGCGTGCGTGCGTGCGTCTGTATGTGTGTGCGTGTGTGTGTCTGTCCTGCTCCTCAGTGCTGCTGCACCCTGGGGACCATGTCCTGGACGATCCTGAGGGTCCTGTCCTGAGGCAGCTGGGGTCCGGCCGTCACAGGGGCTGGATGAGCTTGAGCAACAGCAGACCTACGTAGGGGGTGAAGGCTGCTCCACGCCAAGCTAGCAAGGAGACGTGAGTAGCGGCTTCATTCATCGGCACGTCCACGTACAGATATACAGGTCATATTATTATTACACTCACATACAGTGTGTTACTTTAATGTACATGTTAATGTAACGTGTGTGTGTGTGTGTGTGTGCGTCCTCCACTGGCTAGGCCTGTGCGGCGTGGTCCCAAGGTGGTTCATGTTGTCGACAGGTCACGCCGAGGTCAGACACAAGACAGAGTACACCCAGATAATGATGTCACATCCTCCTCTGTTACTATGACGAGCGGCCACCGACGGTAGTCTTGGCAACATCCACTTAACATCACATTGGGATTTGTGGTTTTCAATATTCTGTCTTAGGCATTATGGGATTCAAAGTTTGTCATTGCAGAGTACAACGAAATGCATTTATGGCGTCTAGGCAACGGGTTACAGGCATTATAACCAGGGTTCGAGTTATGTGGGAGCCAATGGGAGCTGAGCTCCCATAAGGAAGGTCTGAGCTCCCATGAAAGCAGTAAAATCATACATCTGTGGGGGTCGCTAATAATACATTACCACAACCATTATTTGATAAAAAATGGCAATGTAATGAGTATTATTTATATTTATTTATATTATAAATATTCTAAAATAAACACGTTTTGCAAAAGAACTACGCGCACCAGCATTAATCTCCTGTGAATGACAGTAGGGCTTTGACTGCCTGCACTTTACCACCAAGACACTATGGGGCGCAGTAGAATATTGTGCAAAAGCAGAATATGATCGTTGAGAGCTTGCGAACGTGAAAACACGATTATTGAGAAGAAAACATTCAGTAGCTAGCTATCATGCCGCCCAAAAAAAGGCCACTGCTGCCGACCGAGTCGACAAGCCTGGAAAGTTTCGTGTTTTCATCCAAGAAACCAAACTTGAATTCAGCTGCCCTGTTATGACACCTAACGTTGAAACTGTTGAAATAGCAGAGCTCAAACAAAACCAAGTGCTTCCAAAGAAAGTAGCAGAACTCACCTCCAGTATGTATAAGGAGACAGCTAGCTAGTTCGTTCAGGGCAGCCTATACTGTCGCTAAAGAAAGGATGCCTTATACAAAACTGAATCCAATTATGAAACGTAATGAGATGAATGGCGCGACAGTTGGCCCCTGCTCACCGATCCGATGTTTTCATGTGCCCAGATTGTAGCACATTGCACAAGAGATGAAACAAATTCATTTCTAATGTCAAATCACTTGATTCCCGTAGTAGCATAACATTAGATGAAAGCACAATTCATGGACGTGCATACATGATTATTTATGTCAGGTGCGATGTCACTGGAAATGGAGATGTGGACAATGTGTCGTGCTAACAGGAAAAGTGAATGGACTGTATTGCAAAAACAACAAAATGATTGGCCGAGATACCCGTGACTATCGCTTATAGCTGTTGTTTCATGTGGTACTGTTGATGTGGTGAAATGAGTAGCCTATGGCTAATTAAAACTTGTAAGTCCCAACACTGTGTGGGCATGATTCGCACGTGCATGAGAACATTTCGCACTGTTATTTTGGAGACCCCCACAAAACTCAGCTTATAACTCGAACCCTGACTCTAGTCATCAATCCCGGTAAAATACATTACGCGAAAATTAACAAATGTACCATTCTTTCATCTCCACTTTTCAAGCAGCATGTTCATGTTTATTATGCTTGGAGAGTGGTGCTTTAGCCATTCCCAGAATATACAGTATATTTGTTTTTGCTACACATCTTGAAAAAGAACAACATTGCCTACCACAACTATGCGGATGACACTCAAATCTATATAGCCCTCTTGCTGAACGACTATAGTCCCATCGATAATCTCTGTAATTGCATTGAACAAATAAACGCCTGATGAGACAAAACTTCCTCCAACTAAACAAGGACAAAATGGAGATAATTGTATTCTGTGCAGCACCTGACGATCGAAAGTCAGTGCAAAACTTGATTCTTCAACAGCCTTCAACAGCCACATAAACTCGATAACTAAATCAGCCTACTATCACCTGAAAAACATAACAAGAATGAGAGGTTTCATGTCCAAACAAGACCTTGAAAAACTCATCCATGCATTTGTTTTGAGTAGACTTGATTATTGTAATGGTCTACTAACAGGCCCATCGAAAGAGCTCCTCGTAAATTTCAGCTTATCCAAAACGGGTCCTAACAAAAACACAAACACATTACAGCAATCCTGAGATCTCTACATTGGCTACCAGTCTCTCAGAGAATTGAATTCAAGGTACTCCTAATTACATACAAATAACAAAATGGTCTTGGACTAATCAGCTAATCATTCCAAGTGTGAAAACAAAACACGGTGAAGCAGCTTTCAGTCAGCCTCTGCCGCGTGCTCCTGGAACATACTCCCTGAATAGAAGAAATCAAACAGGCCCAAACCCTACATTTTTAAAAAAACTAAGCTAAAAAACGTAATGTTCTGCAACAGTTATGATGCATATAGGCCTCCCAGTGCAGGCATACGCTCCAGTACCTTGCGGGCTTAGATGTATTTAGATGTATGCCCCTCTGATTTAGATGTATTTAGATGTATGCCCCTCTGATTTAGATATATTTAGATATATTTTAGATGTACTGGGGGTCTCTGCTTTATGCTGATTCTCTCCTACTATTTACAGTTTTTCTCTATCGCTTTAACACGTTTTCTCAAAGCATAACTCATTTTCTCTTGACTCAACACAAATCCAAAAACTCACACACAAAACTGTAAACTCCAAAACGAAATTTTGTTGTCAAATAAGAACCAATTGAACCCCGATGTGCACAATGGAAAACACTATGATCAGCCAAAAACAGTACTATGATAAGATTATCAGTAGGCCTTTTGCATTTTCAATGTTACAGTAGAATACATACATACAGTATGTATACAGCCTGTTATAAACTATTATGTTTTCATACTCAAATATAAAACACACAAATACAAGAATAGAACATTTTTTTAAAATTCTGAAATACTGCACACATCTCAGCAATGACAGTTGGATTTGTAAAGTGTTCTTCATACAGAACAAACAATAGAACAAATAAATTAAGCCTTCTGCATATACTCTACACCAGTGGTCACCAACCTTTTTAAGCCCAAGATCCCTGACCTCGGCCTTGGTGAAGGCAAGATCTACCTATTGAAGCGTTGAGAGAAAAAGACAGCCAAGATAGTACTTTAAACTTAATGACGTTTATTTGCCTGTATTTTAATTAGATGCAATGCATTGGTCCAACATTAAAATTGATGCAACAACAACAAAAAGACTGTATCAAGCATATCAGGCAGCTGTCTTGCTTTAAGAATTGTACATAACTGAAATTCAATTCAAAGTTTGATTATGTCATTTCATTACAACACAAAAAAATAAAGGCATGGAATGATGGAATGGAGGAATGTATGATAAAATAATTTTGTTCATAGTAACGTTAGCTGACATTCTTGACATTTTGACACTTGACTGACTTAATTATTATTCTTACTTATTAACATTGACAAGCATATTTACAATTAGCATTTTATAAAGTAGAACTGTAATGTGTACTTTCTCAGTCAGTGCTAAGTGCAGTCATCTTATGCAGCATCACTTTTCACATCAAAACAAAAGTAAAACTAATGTGTACTTTCTCATATTATTAACATTGACAAACATATTTACAAGTATAGCATTTTATAAAGTAGAACTGTAATGTGTACTTGTGTCTCAGTCAGTGCTAAGTGCAGTCATCTTATGCAGCATTACTTTTCACATCGAAACAGTCATGTTACTCACTCAAGTCAGTGTGATGGTTGTGACTGGATACTGTCTACAAGTGCTTTGTAGTTTGGCTCATAGCTACTGACTGCCAGTCTGAGACAGTCTGTGAGGTGTCTGTCAGTAAGGCGGCTCCTGTACTTTGATTTGATTATTTTCATCTGTGAAAATGACATTTCACAGAGATATGTGGATCCAAAGTAGGCACTCACTCTTAGTGCACATGCAGTGAGAAGAGGAAACTTCTCTCTGCTGACAAGTCCCCAAAAGTCACTGTCCCTTGACCTGGCTTTCAGCTCTATGTCATTTAGTAAATCAACCACTTGGCAAAGTAAATACTTGCTGGAATTTGGCTGCTACCTGCTCTATATCAATGGGCACAAATGGGTTTGAGACAAATGCAGCAATATCTCCCATGACATCTAACTCACCAAAACGCCGATTGAACTCTGTTGCCAGTTTGTCCAGGGGAGCACAGTACTGCTCAGGGTGAAAAGCATCATTGTCTTCCAAGGCCTGTGCCATTTTCTCCAGGTTGGGAAAGTGTGTCAGCCTCCCATTCTTTAGGTGTGTGTGGTCCAAACACAGAGCTTGGCCTTGAACCCATTTACTGCGCTTATCATGTGGGGAAGGTGTCGGTCTTTTCCCTGCAGCTCGTAGTTGAGTGCGTTCAGTTTTGCGGTTATGTCTGTCAGGAACCCCAGGTCCAGTAGCCACGCA
Source organism: Nansenia antarctica (assembly GCF_963989245.1). Taxonomy (NCBI): domain Eukaryota; kingdom Metazoa; phylum Chordata; class Actinopteri; order Argentiniformes; family Microstomatidae; genus Nansenia; species Nansenia antarctica. Next base: position 21,028,790 of record NC_137691.1, read on the forward strand.
TCGTCTGCCAGTTCCTTGTGCTCCTCGTTTCTTGTAAGTAAGTAGGCCTAAGTAAGTAAGGCTTTATTTATACAGCACCTTTCATACAAGAAATGCAGCTCAAAGTGCTTTACAACAGGAATAAGAACATAAAGTGAATAAAAACATATATAAAAACATATACATGCATAGAATGAATATAAAAGCAGGGGAAAACAGTAAAAAGAAAAGGTAAAGATCTGACTTTCCACACCAATTTAAGTCCTTTGCCTATGAAAATATTTACTACCACTTGCCTTGTCGACAGGAACGTCTTGATCTCGGGCAGCAAGTCGACAAATCGCTGCAGCACTTTGCCGCGACTCAACCACCGCACATCAGCATGTAAGTAAGCAGCGTCGAGCTCGTCCAATAACGCTTTGAATAAGCGGTGCTGAAGCGCTTTCGCTCGAATCGAGTTGACTGGTTTCACCACCAGTGTCATTACATGGGAAAAGTCCAACACCTTACCAGCCAAGGCCTGCTGATGGATCACACAGTGATAATTGACGAAGGAGGGAAAATCAGGGTCATTACGACACAGTCCAATAAATCCATTGCGCGCACCGCGCATTGCTGGGGCCCCGTCAGTAGTAATCGCCACTAGTTTATGAATGGGTATGTCATTTTCACCGACATATTTTTTGAACTCATTGTAAATATCCACACCCCTCGTTTTCTCCTTTAAGTGCAAAAGAGTGAAGAAATCCTCCTTTGTTGTAGAATCCTGGAAAACCATTTTGACAAATGTTTTTTTTGCGAGTCACGTAGCAGTACTATTCTCTTATCTGATTGGTCACTTTCATGCAGCATTTGCGACACAACAGTCAGAGAGAGAGAGAGAGAGAGAGAGAGAGAGAGGCGCGTGCAAAACATAGGCTCTTTGTGTATTTATAAAAAAAAAAAAAAAAACTTTTTTTATTTTTTATTTTTTTATTTATCAATCAAAGATCTACAGGGAAAGTCTCAAAGATCGACCAGTCGATCGCGATCGACGGGTTGGTGACCACTACTCTACACAAAGGCCACAAGACCTCATCGACATCACAGGCAGTGTTCTCCCTGGCCAAGCAGAGGGGAAAGTATCGCCTGGCATGACGAATCCAGCCCTGATATACTTCAGATATATTTCAACACATGAGAGCTCACCTTTGGCCCTTTTATTGCTAAAGCTATGATTGCTAATTGAAAATCAATATGAGGAGTGTGATTGTGTGATTGGTGGTTTGAGTTTAGCATTCAGAATGGTAGTGTTTTCCATGTGAACACAAGAGATTTTATCAAGGAATATTGTGCCGAATTGTATTTAGTGTTTTGTGTGTGGTTTAGAGCTGCAAAATGAGTGATCAAGAAATCATTGTCACTATGAAGAATTGGTGTGAGGTAAAATACACCAGTTAAAGTTTTTGGCCATTGTGTTTGAGATTCAGATGTTAGTGTTAAAGCGATAGAGAAAACTGTATGTATCAGTTTTTCAGTTTGCAACAGCCTCTAATCTTGTCTTGTTTTCAGATTCAGATTCAGATTCAGATTCAGATAACGTTTATTGCCATTATGCTTGACACATATTGGAATTTGTTTTGGCATTACAGTAGGTGCATTTATGCTTTTTTCACATGTATACATATGGACAAAAACAAATACAAATACAAATGCAAAACAGGACAACACAGGACAGAATACAGGACAACACAGGACAGATATATATAGCACTATTCAATGCACTGTCTGTCCTGTGTTGTCCTGTTTTGCATTTGTATTTGTATTTGCACTATATAAAGTGCAGTGCAGAGTTTTTCTAAGGTCCAGTGCATATTCAGTCCTGGGCAGACTTGGGGGAGTAGGGAGGGGGAAGCCAGAGTCATTTAGCAGCCTGGCGGCTGAGGGGAAAAAACTGAGCCTGTGGCGGGCCTTTACTGTTTTAGGCAGCTGCAACCTTCTCCCAGAGGGAAGCAGGGTGAGGAGGCCGTGGCCGGGGTGGGAGGGGTCGGCCATGATTTTCCTTGCCCTCCTCAGAGCCCTGGTGTCGTGCAGGGAGTTGAGGGAGGGCAAGGGACAGCCGATCACCCTCTCCGCTGCACGTATAACCCTCTGCAACTTGGCCTTGTCCTTGGCTGTTGCAGCAGGGAACCAGGTGATGATGGAGTGGGTGAGGATGGACTCTATGATGGCCGTGTAGAACTGGACCATCATGGACCTCGGCAGCCTGAATTTCCTCAGCTGCCGGAGGAAGAACATCCTCTTCTGGGCCTTCTTAGTGAGGGCCTCGGAGTTCCGCTCCCACTTTAGGTCCCGAGAGATGGTCATGCCTAGAAAGCGGCATGACTCCATGGAGGCCACCGGGGTACCTCCCAGCGTGATGGGAGGGGGCAGGGCTGCTTTCCTGCGGAAGTCCACCACCATCTCCACTGTTTTTAGAGCATTGAGCTCCAGGTTGTTAAAACTGCACCAGCTCCGCAGCCCCTCGATCTCACCCCTGTAGGCAGATTCGTCCCCCCTGGAGATGAGGCCCACCAGGGTGGTGTCGTCTGCGAACTTCAGGAGCTTGACCGAGGGGTGGAGGGAGACACAGTTGTTGGTGTACAAGGGAGAACAGTGCTGGAGACAGGACGCAGCCCTGCGGGGAGCCCGTGCTGGTGGACCTGAACTGGAAATGCTCTTCCCCAGCTTCACCCACTGAGACCTGTTAGTCAGGAATTCCGTAATCCACCTGCAGGTGGAGTCCGGCACTTGCAGCAGGGGTAGCTGGTGCTCCAGGATGTTTGGGAGGATCGTGTTGAAGGCCGAGTTGAAGTCCACAAACAGGATCCTGGCATAGTTGCCTGCAGTGTCCAGGTGTTCTAGCGCATAGTGCAGAGCCATGTTCACGGCGTCCTCCGTGGATCTACTGACTCTGTACGCGAACTGCAGGGGGTCCAGCACAGGATCCGTGATGAGCTTCAGGTAGGCCAGGACAAGGCGCTCCAGGACCTTCATGACGACAGAGGTCAGAGCGACGGGTCTGTAGTCGTTAAGGCCTGTGACCTTGGCCTTCTTGGGGACGGGGATGATGGTTGACGCCTTGAAGCACGCTGGGACGTGACACAGCTCCAGCGAGGCATTGAAGATGTGGGTAAACACCGGGGCCAGCTGGTCGGCGCAGTGCTTCAGGACGGAGGGAGAGACGGAATCCGGACCGGGGATTCTGCCTCTTGAACAGTCTATTTACCTGTCGCACTGTGACAGAGAGAGGGGGTGGGGAAGGGGAGGTGGGAGGGAGGGGAGGGGAAGGGGGGAGGGTGGGGGTAGCAGGAGGGACATTGGCCCCACTGGGGGATGGGGGTGGTGGTTGTAGCCGGGAGGGGGGGTGGAGGGAGAGGGCGGGGGTGGGCGGGAACCTCTCTTTCTCAAACCTGCAGTAGAACTCGTTCAGCTCGTTAGCAAGAGGGAGGTTGTCGGACATCAGCGGGGACCTGGGTTTGTAGTTGGTGATGGTCTTGAGGCCTTTCCAGACGGAGGCGGAATCCCCCTCAGAGAGCTGTTGCTGCAGCTTCTCCGAGAAGCGATTCTTCGCCTCCTTCACCGCTTTGGCGAACCTGTACTTGGCCTGCTTGACCCGGTCCACGTCCCCACTGCGCCTAGCCACCTCCTTCTCCGACCTCAGACGCCTGAGTTGGGATGAAAACCAGGGCTTGTCGTTGTTAAAAGACTTCCTGGAGCGGAGGGGGACACACACCTCCTCGCCAAAGCTGATAAATGATGTCACAGTGTCTGTATATACATCCAGATTGTTACCAGCCTCTGGCCCCGCCCACTCCACCAAGTCCTGGTCACAGCCTGCCCTCTCCAACCAGGCGCAGAGTCGCTCGCATGCCTCGCTGGACCACACCCTGAAGCGCCGTACAACAGGCTTAGAGAGTTTTAACCTCTGCCTGTAGCGAGGGATCAGGTGTAAGAGGATGTGGTCACTGTAGCCCAGCGCAGCACGGGGGACAGAATGGTAGGCTTGACGAGCTGTACAGTAGCAATGATCCAGAGTGTTCACCCCCCTGGTGGGACACGTGACTTGCTGCCTGTATTTGGGGAGCGCCCGGCTAAGATTAGCCTGGTTAAAGTTCCCCATAACGGGGCGCTTAGGTGGCGTAGCAGGTTAAGCGTCGACCATGTAACCGCAGGGTCCCCGGTTCGATTCCGGCCGGGGACATATCCTGCATGTCATCCCTCCTCTCTCTCTCACCCATCCTTCCTGTCATAATCTATACTGTACTGTCAATAAAAAATAAAAAATATGAGTGAGACTGCCCCACTCAAAAAAATTGTCCCCCATAACAACAACAAAACTGTCCGGGTAGTTTCGTTCCACACTCATCAATTGCTCTGCCAGTGTGTCTACTGCTGCGGTGACGTCAGTATCGGGTGGAATGTAGACACACGCGAGAATGAATGAGCTGAACTCGCGGGGGAATAGAATGGACGACAGAGGATGAATAGGGATTCTATAGCCGTGGAACAGTGTTGGTGGAGCACTGTCACCTCGGAACTCCAGCGCTCGTTTACAAAGAACAGTAACCCCCCACCCCTAGACTTGCTCACCGCCTCGAAGTCTCTGTCAGCCCGGAACGCGGAGAATCCCTCTAGCTCCACCGCCTCATCAGGAACAGATGGCGACAGATGGGTCTCCGTGAACGCGAAGACAGCCGAGGAGTGAAAGTCGCTGCTCCTCGCAACGAGACACCGGAGTTCATCCATTTTATTGCATAGGGAGTTCACGTTGCTCAGGAATATGCCCTGTAGTGGTGGTCGCGTCCCCCTCCGCCGTAGGCGAACCAGGCAGCCGGCTCTCTCTCTCTTGTGTTGTCCTCTTTGTGTTTATCTGTCCAAGGCCCTGAGCCCCTCAAAACTATACTCCAGTTCCTGAATTCGTCCTGTGTCTACTTCACCCCTGGTCCTTGCCCCCCACCTGGGTCCCACCAGAAAGCTACCCTTCACTATGGACCCCTGAACTCTTGCCTCACACCACATTCTACATTCCACATAGGCCTAGTTGCTGTTTAGCACCTGATCAGCCAGAGGAGGATGCCCCCCCCCCTTGGAGTCTGGTTCCTCTCAAGGTTTCTTCCTCCAAGGAAGTTTAGTTTTTTCCTAAATTTCCTAATGAAACTAAATACAGAATAATACGTAACATAATGAAAGGTTGCACAACATTCAAGGGGACTAGGCTGGCATACTCCCCCAGTCCTTTTTTTTCTCGTCAGCCACTGCAAGGAGCCGAACGCACCATACCTGATACTACTAGGTCGTTCTCGGACGAGCCCTCCATTGACGCTTCCAGTCATCCCGATCCTCCATACATCTGGCTAGCTCGCCGGCTCTCAGGTGATCAGACTATTCAACAGCAGCAGATGGCCCTATGGGCTCCACGTCAGGTCTCATTTCTGCTGAAGCCTATTTGGTCATTGATAGGGCTCTCTGGACATCTCACCACATCCTACTAGAAGCATTCTGATGAATACCATATATGGTCATGGTTCCAACCTGTGTTCAGACTAGGTCATGTTGAGTTTACTCTTGGTTGTAGTTAGAATGTTCAGATTGTTCAATCATCAGTGTGTATATTTCATCTGTAGACCTCATCAGTATAGCCATAGGCATTGCTGAGTGAGAAGACGCTTTAGATTAGATTAGATTAGATTTATTGTCCCCAGGGGGAAATTCATTTTCACACAACACTGTATAACACAGACAACAACAGATAGTACTACACATGCCAGATACACAAGTACACACACTCAGCGCGCCTATTATTTAAGGCAACAATGGCTGCGGGGATCAGGCTTTTGCCAAAGCGAGTCCTTTTACACCTTAGTGTTCTACACCTCCACCTGGATGGCAGTGGGGCGAGGTACAGATTGAGTGGGTTGGTGATGTCCTGTTCTCTCTATATATGTATACACGGACACAAACAGATAAGAGATAAGATAATACCATAGATAAGACAATACTATAAGGCCTTGTTGACCATAGAAAAGTGACCATTTTCTGTAGCAAAGAGGTGGCCAATCCTCCTGATGCCACTGCTCTACCTAGTGGAGACAGGCTGCTACTGCAGGAACAGTGTGCATGAAATTATTCTGTTTTAAAGTGAAAGCCCCAGGGGTTTCTAATCATGAACAATGAGTGACACATTCATAAGTGATATACAGAGGAGACCGGTCAAAAGTGCTTTTGTGGATTTTATTTTAGTATTCATGTGACTAGGATAAAACCACCTGTACAGGAGTTACAAATGCAGAGCTGACACAAACAGATATATTATGTATTGTAATGTACACAAACAAACATACACACCAATACCCATACATTGCTTTCCAAAGAACATCATCTCAACTTCAAGATGAATTACAGGTAAAAAAACATCAACAAACAAGTAAAGCTCATTCATTTATAGGATCTCAAGAGAGAAATACAGCCAAAGCATGTCTTACACAAGCATACAGTCTTGATTGAGAGAAAACAGGAAATCTCACAATTTGACTAGAAAAGCTCCCAGGTTTCAAGGAGCTTTGTGTGTATCCCTCACTATCCCCTCCAGAGGCCTGGTGTGAGCAAGGTGCTGAGCAGAATCACCGATCTACAAACAACCTGTTATAACAAATAACTACTGATTATATGATCAATATTAGCTTATCTACATGTTGTTTTGCCCAGACCAATCCTCTCACACAGAAGGACTCAGCAGAAATAATTTTACATGGAGACTAGTCTCTATGACCGACTCATGAACCAAATATTGTGCTTCAAATGGCTATTGGATTTGGATAGGTTGTTGATGTTCAAAATATAGTTCATGACAGTTTTCAGAACCATGTGTAGTTGTTACCTGATACGAGGAAGGAGTTTCCTTGGCTCAAAGACAGCTGAGCACTGATTGTAGCATTTGGCTTTGAGTAAAAGCCAAACACTTTCCAGATTTCTTAAAATGTTTTCTTAAAAATCAGAAAAGCCATTTTCTCAGCCAAATGGCTACATGGAGACTCAAAGGCTGGTACTAAAATACAACAACATGACAGTCTTATGAGTGCAAGCAATGGTTTCTCGTTCTCTGCAGTGATTGGTGCAAAAATAAAAAAGCAGCAGTTGGAAGTGTACTGTGGTCACTGGCGTTTGGCTTTGTAGGGTCGAGAGCGTTTCCTGCGGTCTGGTTTCCTCTGTTTGTGCAGGCGGCCGATGCTCACTCCCTGCCGACGACGCACTGAAATGTTCTGCTCAACAAGACTAGCCAGCATACCTAGAGAGGAGGAGAGATGGAGAGGATGAGGAGAAAGGCTATGAGAATCACAGGGGACACTGATCTAAATAAGTACATGTGATACAATGTATATCATTACATGGCCATCTGTTTTGAGTTTGGAATCAGAATCAGAATTGCTTTTATTAGATCCAATGTACGGTACACAAGAGTAACATTCTTAGGCTTAGGTTCTTGGCATTGGCAATGCAGCAGGATACAAAATCAACAATAATAGAATAAAGTAAAATAAGTAAGGTAAGTAATAAAAAAGCAGAATAAGGTAATAAAGTGATAAGGTGATGGTAGTATTACTACAGCGGGACCAGTCGTACTGCAATAGAACAGTTGTGCAAAATGCAGGTTATAATGAGATTAAATACAATATCATACAATATGCAATATAGTACAGATATGATACAATACAGAAGGTCATGTAGAAGTCAGGTGGTGTGCAGGTAGTACTGTTTGCAGTGAGGATGATTGGGGGTGCTGTGAATAGAGAGTAGTATGTCTCCACTGACTGCACATGTAAGAGGGAGAGGGGAGAGCAGAGGACTGGAGAGGGGAGAGCAGAGGACTGGAGAGGGGAGAGCAGAGGACTGGAGAGGGGAGAGCAGAGGACTGGAGAGGGGAGAGCAGAGGACTGGAGAGGGGAGAGCAGAGGACTGGAGAGGGGAGAGCAGAGGACTGGAGAGGGGAGAGCAGAGGACTGGAGAGGGGAGAGCAGAGGACTGGAGAGGGGAGAGCAGAGGACTGGAGAGGGGAGAGCAGAGGACTGGAGAGGGGAGAGCAGAGGACTGGAGAGGGGAGAGCAGAGGACTGGAGAGGGGAGAGCAGAGGACTGGAGAGGGGAGAGCAGAGGACTGGAGAGGGGAGAGCAGAGGACTGGAGAGGGGAGAGCAGAGGACTGGAGAGGGGAGAGCAGAGGACTGGAGAGGGGAGAGCAGAGGACTGGAGAGGGGAGAGCAGAGGACTGGAGAGGGGAGAGCAGAGGACTGGAGAGGGGAGAGCAGAGGACTGGAGAGGGGAGAGCAGAGGACTGGAGAGGGGAGAGCAGAGGACTGGAGAGGGGAGAGCAGAGGACTGGAGAGGGGAGAGCAGAGGACTGGAGAGGGGAGAGCAGAGGACTGAGTGGAGGCAATGAAAGGTGGGTCTTCTTTCAACTAAAGAGGGAAATAAAGTGAGGGCTAAAACGTGGCCTTTACCTTCCTGTGCCAGCATGGATATGAAGGTGCAGATGAACTCGTCATAATTGTGTGTCCTCCTCTGATCATCGATCTGTTCAAACAAGATTAAAGATGTTGCTTCATATAAACACACACATGGATTGATGATTCACTTGCTTAGTATTCAAATGTATTGATTGTAAGTCGCTTTGGAATAAGGCGTCTGCTAAAAGCCAAACATGTAAATGTAACCAGAGCAAGGGAGCGGGGGGGAGTCTCAGAGAGAAGGGGTTTTGGTGGCATTTTTAAACAAGTTATCCTTTTCTCTCCATTTCCTCTCCGGTAACGCTCACCTGACGAGCTACGGGCTGCGATTTCACAGCAAATAACGGTCTGGTTTTTCCTTCACTAGATGGTCACAATAGAGGGTGGCTCTCACAAAAAATGTTAAATGACATTGTAAGACATTGAATGATAGTGCTAGTCTGAAGCGGCTTCATTTCTCCTCTGAGCGGTGTGTGCAGAGCGGGAGAGTGAACAAACAAACCCTTGTGAGCAGGGAGACATTTTACTGACCGCTCAACTCTGCTCACATGCTCTGGTACAGCTGCAATACGCATATACCCATCCAGATGTTTGATGATACCCATCCAGATGCTTTTTGAAAACCAGCTTGCAGGAAGGTTCCATTGAAAGTAAGTAAACTCATAAGAAAATGTCTTTGTTCTTCTGATTAATTAGATAAAATAAGTAATTAGGAATGTGAATAAAGCCTAGTATACCTTGTATTTCTTCCTCTTCTCCACCTCCTCCTTCAGAAACACTTCGTAGTTGGCAATGTCAGCCTCCACACACTTCAGTAGAGCCAGCAGCTCCTGCAGGAGACATGGGGGAGAACATATGACTGAGACATTTGTTTACAATATCAGACAATCAAAGACTGCAAGTTACTCAACCACTGTCCTCTCTCTTTCAGTACACAAGTTAAAGACCAATGGAAAAAATTACGGAAAGTTAAGGAAAATAGGTTGTGTGGATAAGAGGTCAACTGGTTAAAACAAATCTAAAAAGCAGAATTGAGGAGCAATATATTGAGAATAACACCATTCAGAACCTCAAGGAATAGCATATAGCACTGGACATTTATACGGTGATGAGGAAACCTACTTTAGGAGAGTATTTCTCCCCAGACGGCTTGTTGCCTCCAATGGTTTCCGTAGAGATGACCTTTTCCTTGCAGAGCTTGACCTCTGGTGTCTCTTTTCCCTCCTCCTCTTTCACCTCCACAGATGGTCGATCCTTTCCCTCCTCCTTCACTTGTTCCCCCCCCTCTCCTGCGGCATTGTTCCCTTTCTCTTTTATCTTCTCTGGGGCACAGGGCCGCTTGGTCCCATCAGCCAGTATGTCTGCTGCACAACCATCAAGAAACAAATAGATTTATATATATAACAAACAAATAGATTTAGCAAGAAATCAAAACAGCTCATTATCTGATTTAGAGTTATGCTCTTCCATAGAGCTGTGTCCACCAACCTTCTGCTAAATTCCCTAAGTATTTCAGCGCTCTCTCTCTCTGTCTGTCTTGTCACTCACTGTGCTGGACTGTGGGAGAGATATTAATAGAGCAAATCACATAGCAGATCCTTCTCTGTATAATGGTCTCACCAGGTGGTTGGATGGCGTAGATGACCCCGTCTTCTTGTAGGTGCAGCAGGGCAGAGCTCACTGAGGGACCCAGCTCTCGGACAGCCCGGTTGTGCCGAGCATCCAACCTCATCAGCCCTTCGTCTTCCCCGAAGAGCACTCGGGACAAGTGGGAGGCCACAGGGCTGGAGGGTCGCGTGGCAGCCTGGGAGCGCGCTGGCGAGCGCAGTGGGGAATTGAAGGCACTGCCAATTTCAGAGGCAGTGTCTGTGCTCTCGTTGCTGGGTGTTGGGGAGGGCTGTGAGGCGGCCGTGATGCAGATGCCGCCCGTCCGGCCCTCTGTGCGCACAGATAAGGGCGTGGCCAGAGTGTCCTTCCTATGGACTTCCTTCTTCAGTTTTTCAGCCAAGACGCTGAGCGCCAACTGGCTTTCAACTACGCCTCCTACCCTCCCTTTTCGTGCACGTAGCCCTGCCTTTCGTCTGAACCTGCACACACATTTGCACATTTGACGCACGCAAACACACACACAATCTTTATTATTGCTTTGAAGTGTTTTTTTGTTTTTTGGGGGGCATTGTTCTTTAGCCTGGATAATGACTTTTGTCATTCAAGGCATTTAACACATAGTTGGTAAATACACAGTAGGATGTGGTGCTGACCTGCTGGGTTTGCCTGCTGTGCCTGTATCATCTTCCTCTTCATCATCATAGTCATCCTCATCATCAGAGAAAGGGGGCTGAGGTGCACCTGGCACCCGAGAGCGACCCATGCCTGCAGCAAGATCCTCTTCCTCCTGTCATTCACAAAAAGCATCCACTCAGCAACCAGGTGATGAAATACACTATTAGTCACTGACACAAGTGTTAAATCCTGTGTTGAAGCCCTTCCTCCTGACCTGCATCGGGGACTTGGCATAGTTGTGGTTGTCCAGGAAGGCAGGCAGGCGCTGAACGATAGGATTGGGACTGGTGACAGGCTGGGAGGCTCCTCCTGATGGGGCTACTGGTTTGCCCATGACTTTGACCTTGCTAGAGGGGCTGGGGGCAGACTGGGACTGGACTCCTGCACCACCTTTAGAGTCTGGGGGAGAGGGTTAGGGTTAGGGAGAGGGATACATAGTCAGAGTGTGACGGGGGAGAGGGATACATAGTCTTTAGAGTCTGGGGGAGATGGTTAGGGTTAGGGAGAGGGATACATAGTCAGTCCCTGGATTTGAGTGTGACGTGTGGTCACAATAATCAATTGTATCATGATGAGAGTATACAGTGGGGGGTTGTAGTTAACTTCAAGACCTGTTGGAGTCTGCCCGGCCCCCTGTAATGTAACTGGCCCAGGGTCTGCTTCTTTCTTGATAGCAGGGGCTGTGTCCTCCGGGGAGTCCTGCTGCTTCTTGTCCTGAACAAGCTCTGGCTGTGTGACCCTGATCAGCTGGAGAACAAGCAACACATTCATGTAAAGTCCTTATATTACTCTCTCTAATAATAACACTTACTCTCTCTAATAACAACACTTAGACAGCCAGACTAAACAGTGGCCTGATCGTGAGTTTCTGACCTGCTGCAGCCCCTCCAGAACTATTTGCCTGTTCCTCTTCAGAATCTCCAGCTTAGACTCGTACTTCATCCTGCGATCAGGAACCACGGCCATCAGGTTGAAGCGGATATCGTGGTATGGTTCTCTGAAAAGGAGCGAGCGAGAGAGTAGTATGTGAGTGA